>NW_022103928.1:31909105-31929755 GCF_000313985.2 Echinops telfairi | reverse complement strand
ACCAAGGGCTCAAGTAGAAAGCAAATGTTTTGAGGATGATGGCAACAAATGTAAAAATGCACTTGACACAAATGGATGGATGGATGGATGGATTGTGATAAGAGTTGTACGAGCCCCTAATAAAATGATTTTTGTTTTAAGAAACCATCATAAGAAGCTCTTGTGATCATCCTGGTCCTTTGAAAAAACCCATCAAGATTAACTCTTAACTAAAAAGCAAACAAACAAATAACCCGATGCCCTCAAATCAATTCCTGCTCATACTCACTCTGTAAGACCCTGTAAGACAAAGAACCCTTTGAGTTCCCAACTCCATAGGAGCACAAACCTTCATCTTTCTCTCATGGAGCAAGGGGGACATTTGAACTGCTGACGTTGTGGTTAGCAACCCAATGTGTAAACCACTGTACCATCAGGTCTCCTTAGAAATCCTTAAAAAAAAAAAACAAACCCTTAAAAACAGCCATTATTAACCTTTGGAGCTGACCTCACTGCCTTAATTTTAACTGGTTCAGGAGGCACCACTGTTTTATTGGAACGTTGTTTGTTTGTTTGTGAAAGTCACCATAACTGGATCAATACAAGTGTATCACTGAGGGAATTGACCTGCAGCACAGAGATCTGATAATACAGGCTTTGCAGGAGCTGTCACCAAGCAGCAAGCAATGCTTGTTTATTTTTTAACTTACCATCATATAGTACTTACGTGCCTTTATCGTTTTCTATCTGCCCCATAAGAACGTAAACTCTCTGAAGACAGAGATACTGTCTGTTCTGCTCAGCGCTCTATCCACAAATGACTACAACCTGATGCTGGCATGAAACGAGCCTCAATATATATTTGTCATTAAATAAATACTAACTTATAACTCACTGCTATTGGGCCATTCCCTACCCATCGTGAACCTATGAGACAGGATAGAATGCCCCTGTGGGTTTGCAAGGTGAGTTAGTTAATTGTGCCAGCCTGGCCGATAATCACATGTGGGGCTAATTGAAAGGCGGAGGGATAAATCGGTGGTGAGCCTCGCCTTTCTAGCTCTCGGGTCTCTTGTTTTGTGATGGTTGCACCGGGTGCAGCTGCCTTAGCAGTTCCCTGCTTCAGCTTGCAAGATTGACTTCCTACAAGACATCCCCAAGGAGAAACCACATGGACCTATCCCGATGCAGCCCTGGGTGCCGGAGCAGCCGTGTGGAGACCCCTGCTAGTGCTGAGATGCTTGTTCATTCACTGACTCAGCTTTCCTCCTGCAGTCGGCATCATTGCCTCTGTTTTGTGAGGTGGAGGACTTTGTGGACTGATGTTGGGTTTACAGGTTAATGTTGGACTTGTGGGCTTTGGCAGCATTGGGTTGGGATGTTTTCATGATGCACCTTTTCTTTACATAAAACTCTCTCTTATACATGAGTTGCTGTGGATTTGTTTCTCCAAAGTGCCCAGACTAATACACAAGGCTAAAAATCTTTATGGGAGCAGAAATCCTCATCTTTCTCTCAGGGAACGGCTGATGGGTTCAAACGGATGGCCTTTCAACGAGCAGCCCAATGCATAGCCCCTAAGTCACAGCTACCCAGACAGGGACTTGAACCCCGGACTCTCAGATGAAATGTCTGCTGCTTCACTCTCTAAGTTATCAAAGCACCTTTTGAATAAATACTACAGAGTAAGAAGAGAAATTTATAAAAATCGAATTGGTTGCAATATGCACTCCATCCAGTCTCCTATAGCCTACTTACAATAACGTAACAGGGAAATCAGAAGATTAAAGTTAGAAAACCTGATTTTGAGCTCTAGCTCTCCCAAACAATGGTTGGATTTATAAAATCCGTAGTTTCATCTGTAAAGGATGATAGGACAATAACATTTCCTCTGACCTATCCGGGAGTTTCAGGGACAAATGAACTAATAAGCAAACAATTGCTTTAAAATGTATAAGCACTAAGATTTTATAGTTTTCTTAATACGAAATCCTGAAAATAACAATAATACAAACATTAATCCTCAGTTCCTTCATTTCCTACCTCAAGTAACTTTTCGCCTTACCCTTTACCTCAGAACCTCAATCTGTCACTTGGTGTAGGAATAAATCTTCTGAACATTGACACAGCACTATGTGTAAATATGTAGCACAGCAGTTATGTCAGCACACTGAGAGATATTTTCATCTCTAACCTCACCAACTTGGAAATGATTTTTGTGGTGCGAATATGCAAAGCAATACATCCACCGAATTCAATAATGTCCACGTGTACAGTTTAGCAATAGTGGTTACAGTCTTCAAGCGGAGCTATCATTTCCCCTATCGTCTTCCAATGTTTTCACAGTGGTTGACATAAATTCACTGACCCCTGAACTTCTCCTATAACTTTTTGAATTGCTGTTGTCAATTTGATCACATATTGATATATTTTTAAAGATTGATAAGTTTGACCATTCCACTGACTTTAAAATGAGCCACCTCAGAAGTAGGGGGAGGGCTGCGAATCTCACTATCATCAAGAAAGACAAGCCGGTCTCCATCTAGGTCAGTGGTTTCCAACCTGTGAGTTGCGACCCCTCTGGGGGTCGAATGACCATTTCACAGGGGTCGCCCGATTCATAATAGTAACAAAACTTCAGTTAGGAAGTAGCAACAAAAATAATTTTATGGTTGGGGGGAGGCTCACCACAACATGAGGAACTGTATTAAAGGGTGGCAGCATTAGGAAGGTTGAGAACCACTGGTCTATGTCAAGATAGCTGACTAACCAATCTGAGGGAATTCTCCAACAACTAGGAGGACTAAGAAAGGAAAAGTGGAGTGCAATAATTGTGGAGGAACAACACACTCAGTAGATAACTAACCTCTAAGCTCCAAAGTCCAGAGATGGTAGGAGTGATGGAGGAGGACAGGAAATTGTAAACAAGCCCATGAGACACCTAGCCTTCCTCCTGCTGGACCAAACCACTGATCTCATGATGGAATTGGGCAGCCTCTTAACTTTCTAGCTGGCATGCATGCCATACACCTGTGATCCACAGACTACCAACACAGCCTCCTTCTCCCTCAGATGAAGAGCACCACTTGACAGGTGAGTACCCTTCAGCAGGAAAATGCCCCTCATCAGGTGAACACCCCTTGACCGGCACAAGAGCTGTATGCCCTGGGTCCAGACGGTTCCCGTAATCATCTCATATCCTGGCAGAAGCATCAGCTAACCTGAGAAACCCAGTCCCCTTGTGACAACCCGGTACCCCAGCCAGCACCACATTGAGACCACCCTAGACCATCCAGAGCAATAACCTGCCCTCTGAGAAGGCTCGTGTCCTACCCCTCTCCCTTATACCATCCCAAGAGATGACCTGTACCTGGCACAGCTCCCTCCTCCCCATCCACTCCTGGAGGCCAGCATCTCCTGAACTCTGTTAGTCCCACCCCCTCCTAGCCCTTCTTTCCCACCACTCTAGTTCTTCAGGACAGCTGGCTACACTTCACCTCCCTACAAGATCTCTGGTTTCTACTCTGGCACTCCCACTTGAGCCCATCACTTCTAGACAGGTGTCTGCCCAACTCTAACTCTGCCAGTCTGAGCACCCAAATGGGTAGAGCCACCACCTCTATGCGTGGCTTCCATTGCTCCACCAAAATCTGCTTTTCTTCCACATTCTTGAACACTTCCAGGGCAGAGTTTAGATCCTCAGTCTTTGTTTCTTTTTTCCTTGCCTTCTTTATAACAAAATCGTGTACTCATTTTTATCATTCCTTATCAGTCAGCCCTGGTCCAGTGAAACCACTCTGTTTCTAAACTGCAAGACTCCAATCTCTTAACTCTTGTAGCCCCACTTAACTCCCTCACCTATAACCAACTGTCTGCCAAACATTCCTGCTGGTCTAAATACCCCCAATGGGCAGAGCCACCCAAACCTAGGCTCCACTTGGAACTACCCAACTGATCCCTATCCTGTACATTCTTAAACTATCCTAGAGTAGAGTTTATATTGTCACTTCTTCTTTATTTCCCCTCACCATTAAAATAAAACTCCTTTATTATTTTTAAAATTTCTCTCATATCAATGCTATTCTTTATTTCACTCTTTTTAATGGAAAATATTTTTCTACCACAACAACTATCCTTCAGTTCGCAATACCCTCATCTCCCAGCCAGCACCTCATTTAGAGCATTCTAGAATATTCAGAACAATAGATTGCCCTCAGAACTACTTATGCCCCTCCCCCACCACACCACACCCGGGTCATCCCAATAAAATGTACACAGCTCTGCTACATCCCCCTCAACCTTTCTCAGAGACCTCTGCATTTTGGAAGATGTGAGCTCAGCGCTTCCACACCTACTCAACACTGCACTGCTCTGCGTAACTTGTCCATATCCTGCCACCCCATTCAATCCCCTCACCCCCAGGACACTCTCAAGCCTAAACACATGCCAGCCATGGGTTAGACAAAGTTGACTAGAGAGACAAATCCAAAAGACACTCATATACGTTTATGAGAAAGCTTCATATCAAGAAGTAATTACATATCAAGAAAACATCCCAGCCTAGTCCAACGCAAGCCCATAAGTCCGATACTAGTCCACAAGTCCCTCTTCAGACTCACGCAGCCACATGCAATGATACAGAATGCAGGAAGGTCGCAGACCAGTGCATGCAAAGTCAAGCGGATCCAAGGCAGGTAGAAACATAGCAGGGCTCCAAGAGTTGTCAGGGTCAGTTACAGAGAGGGGAAGATTCCCTGGGTCCTCCTTATAAAAAGGCCATGCCCACGAGAAGGCACCATCAGTACAAAGCCCCATCTTTTTCCCAAGGAGCAGGTGTTGGTTTCAAACTGCTGACATTGCAGATCACAGCTATATGTGTACCTAGTATGCCACCAAGGCTCCTGTCATGTACAAAGGGTGCCAATTCAAATAAACTCAGTTTTGACAGAAAGCATGCAGCCAAGAGGAAAATGGAGTGACAGAAATAGAGGAACAGAAATAGAATTCAGAAGAGTATTGAGGTTCCTTCAAGAGATGTAGAGAACACTTATGAGAACAAGAGAAGTGATTATAAAATGCTTAAGCCAAAAGAAATTCAGGAAGGCAAACAATAAAAATGAAATAAAATGACAGAATTAGGTAACATGTTAAAAGAACTGACTATTAGAATGGAAGAAAAGGAACAAATCAGTGAACTCAAAGACAATCACTCTGACTACACCTGATTAGAGAAACGCTCATCAACAAAAGCAAAGGAACCTAAGAATGCCTGAGAATGATGTGGGGCACGATCAAGAAAAACAAGCTGTCTGACTGGGATCTGAGAACAAGAAGAAACATGAAAATAGTACAAAAATGTGTGGAAGGAAATTTCCCCAACATCACAAAGAATGAGAAAATAACTATTCAAGAAACTAAGAAAACCCCAAACAGGAAAGACCCCCACAAAAGAAAAACATCAGGACATATCATATCATCATATCATAGTCAAGATTTCCAATTTCAAGGAAAAGGCCAGAATCTTGAAAAAAGCTAGAGAAAAAAGAAGAGTCACCTACAAAGGAAAACAGATTTCTCATCAGAAACTATATAGCAATAAGACAATGGAATGATATATGTTAAATTGTCAAGGAAAAATATGGCGATCCAAAATGCCTCTATCCAACAGATATGAAAAACCAAGGGCCAGCATCATGATCAAGAGGGGAAATCTGAAAAGCTTTTCTTTGAGAATGGGAACCTGACAAAGATTCCTCGTAGCACCATTCTTATTCAACATCACGTTGAAAGTCTTAGCCAGAACCATTGGACAACAAAAGGAAATCAAGAGAATACAAATGGGCAAAGAAGAGGGGAAACTCTCACTATTTGAAGATGATATGATCTTATATGAGAAAAACACCAAAGATTCACAAAAATGTTGTTAGACACAATTGAATTTGGTAAAGTAGTGGGATACAAGATTAGCAAGCAGAAATCAATTGAATTCTTATATACCAGTGAAGAAAGTTCTAAAAATGACATCAAGAGAATAATATCAATTACAAAAGATCAAATACTTAGGAATGTAGCTGATCAAATATATGGAGAATCAAACCAAAACATACTTCTTTACCATTTCTCATTTATTTATTACCAGCAAAGCATTTAATCTGTGCCAAATTTTTCTTGAACTTCCTCTAAATATTCAAAATTAAATGAAATCAAAAATAAAATAAATATAATAAAATACTCAATATATGTGCTTTTGCTAATACAACCCTTTAATAGCCCAGAATATAGACTTCATCTAGGGAGTTGTTCTGAGTAAGCTGATGGACCCCAGTTTGCACTTTTTGCCTTTTCTTAGCGATCCTGATTTTGACAATTGGGGAAAAGTACAATTAAAGGAGACAATCCTTCTCCCTCACTCACAATATAACAGTTTAAAGAGTCAGAAGACTTATGATGGCTAGTGCTTAATGTATATGAACTATATAAATTGACTAATTACATTGAAAAAAACTTTCAACGTATATAGCAAAACTGTATGTCAAGAGTTAGAAAGAGCTAGTTTTGAATTCCCACTTAATCATTCCTTACCTATGTGATCTTAGGTTACTTAACTTGATGGATCCCTTACTTATTGATCTATAAAATGGAGAAAATGTCATTTACCTAAAAAATTACATATTAAGTAGCTTTTCTAAAATATCCATGGCTTACAACAACAGCAATGATCACTCTTATGGCCCTGTTTTAACTTTGATCTTGTTGCAGGAATTGGGAGAACAAAAGAAGTGTGAAGGAACACGACCAGATTGGAGATGGGTGGGGTAAGAATTCACAAGAAAGTTCTCATAGAACTATCATTGCTCGCCAGGGAGCAGGTGCCTTGTTGTGACGGGGAAATTGCCATTTGGGCACGGTGTAAATTGAAAAGCTTAGGATTCTCTATGGAAGGGCTGAAGAGATGTAAACACCACCTTCAAAAGTATATAGCTCAAAATGGAAAGTATACTGAGAAGTAATACCTTAGTTTGCTCTTTTGTTTAATAAAGGTTTCTAGGATTTTGTAGCCGTGGATGTTCACTTACCCTCATATTTGTCATGTTAAAAGATAAAGAAAACATCAAAATAACATTGAAGCGAGGTGTTAGAGTCATATATGGTCATTTGTGTCTTTTCTCTCAATTATGTAATCTATGCATAGACGCATATGTTCATGCTGCTGTTGGTAAGGGCCATCAAGTTGGTTTGGACTTTTAGAGACCCTATATATAACAGAATGAAACACTGCTTAAACCAACATCATCCTCATATACAGAAAATGTTTATGAAGTATTTTAACTAAAACTAGGTGCATAATTCATTTGTTTTGCTGAATTAAACTGGTCTCTTGAGACACCTGGCCAGGACTCAATATCAACCGAGCTGATGTTTCGCAAACCCACTGTTCCTGAGTTCATGCCAACTCGCAATGGCCCTCCGCAGGGCCCCAGAGCTATAGGGGAGTAGACAGAGAGCCTCATCTGTCTCCCTCGGAGTGGCAGAGGGTTTGCGATCACTGACCTTGTGGTTCGCAGTCCATTGCCTACTGTTTCGAAAGGCACAGGTCAATTAAGAAAGTGAACGAAAGGAATAAACTTGACACAACTTGGTTTTTATCTAAAGTGAGCTTAAGAAGTACTTCTTTGTGGGCATAAACTACAGTTTGTTTTTCTTTTGTAACTACAGTTCTAACTCAGTTAAGATATGCCCATCATTAAAATATTCATCAGCATGAAGTGCTTGCTTCCTTTAAAGCCTTCTGCAAGCAGGCCAACCACTTAATTGACATGTGTCTGTTTCCACTTGAAAAGGCTAAAAATGGGAATCCTTTAACAGGATTCAGAAAAAGTTAGGCAATTAAAATTCTTATGAAAAGTTATTTAAAAGGAATCAAGCATCTCTATCATAATCACCCATAAAACACAGTCCATGCTTTTGTGTGAAAAAGAAAGAGAACAACCAGGAGTCTAACTGTGGGGATAAGGGAACTTCAATACCATCAACCGGTTGGGGTTTTTTTTCTCCTTAATTTTTTTGTAATGAGAAACATATATTTATAGTGCTGTGATTGTTAGAAGCACACTATGTGTTTTCCCACTTTCAAATCTTTCAGTTTACTTGATATCACCTCCAAACTTCAGATACATGTAACAATCACCCAAGAACTTCTAAAAAATGGCAGATTGAGAATGTGCTTAAGACTCCAGAATCAGTGCTCACATAAATTCTTCAGGTGATCCTAATTTTCTACCACAGTGAAGAAACATGTATAAAAAAAGAGTAATTATCTTACAATTACATATAAAACTTAGGTCTTGATGACAAAGAAAGTAAATGTTTAATATTTTATATTGAAAATTTCTTTATTTTTTGGAACATTTTATTGTGGTTTGGATGAAATTTAGTGGAGTAAATTATTTTCTATTGATCAATTATATACCTTTTTTTATGACATTAGTTGCAATTACTTCAATGTAGTTACATTCTTTGCCTTTTTCCCCTTTTGAACCTTGTTTTTGGGAAATGTGACCCATTTTGTCTCGTATGGTTGATTAAGGAGTTCTTCCCTTTCATATTATTCACTTTGTAGGCCTGTCGGTTGTGTGGCTGATTGATGTTCGTATATAAGCATGTCCAATTCAGATTCCGCTCAAGGTAAAGAGCTTGTGAGAATGAAGACCACTAGAGAGTCTAGAACTGAAGGCCTTTGAAATGTTGGTTACCTTAAAGAACGAATGTGCACACCTGCTAGAAAGCCTCAATTTCAAATAATAAACTACATTAGCTCCTAAGCTACCAATATTTCTGTATCGAGTGTTTACCTGTTTGTTTTTCTTTTAGCACAACATATGCATCCATATCTTGTTTTAGTCAGACCATATGTCTTACTTTTGGGGATCAGAAGGCATAATCACTAGACTTTGTGAGGATGATTGGGAAAAGATAAATTTTCAAACTATTGTGAAGGGTGAGAGTAAAGCCTGTTAGTCTCATCTGTTCACAGAAGTCATGGTAAGTCATGACCTGATAAAGTTATATAGAGTCAAATCAACCTTTCTTATTATATCGGTAGTTAGGGTTATTAACCATTTGAAGCAGAGAAATCTGATGGGAGAGGTTGCTCTAAAAAGAAAACTAGATATTATTGTTGGGATAAATCAGGCACCTCTCTTGAACACTCTGCTCTAAATACTTATACAGTAATTCTTTGATTCTTAAGCCTAAGGTAGAGGTCTGAGCAATATAAAAAAGGGGGGACAATTTTGGCATCTCCTAAAATATGCCACATCAATTACACATGTAATAATCAGATAAGACATCTTCAGTACCATGACTTGATTTGGACTTGTTTGCAAAACCACTTGCTGTGACAATAAATTTGTGCTGTCATAGCACTATCTATGATAAGACTATCATAAACTCAAAAACTCACTGCTGTATGGTCAATTCCAACTCATAGCAACTCTATAGGACCAAGTAGAATATCCATGTGGATTTTTGAGACTATAACTTTTTAGCGGACTGGAAGGTCTCATCAATTCTCTCATGGAATATCTTAGTAGTTTCAAACTGCTGGTCTTGTGGATAGCAGCCCAACGCATAGCCCACTCTGCCGCAGGGTTATCATAGAACCATAGAATATCAACAATGGAAGAAACCTTGGAAGTCAATTATTTCTCCAGTTTCTACTTTCTGCTTTATTACTAAACAGAAATGCTAACTGCTAAAGACATAGGTGTAGTTCTTTAAAATAATACAGACCAATGCTCAATGGCTCTATTTCTTTCTCTTTCTTTCCCTGCTTTCTTTAAAATCTAGATATGACTTAATCCTTGAGTTCATCCCATTTTCAGCATTTAGATTCTTATTTGGTGATCTAATATATGTTCACACAGTTTCAGAGCTCATTCATAACTTTATAACTAAAAAACACTTCTTCAATTTCAGTCTATAGGGCATCCAATGTAATTAATTATATTTTGACTTGCCAGTTATCAAGTATAAAACTACCCCTAGAGTATTTCAAATTCAGCATATCAATCAATCAATCAATCAATCAATCAATCTTGGAACCCAAGCTAAGAAGCTCACGTCCAGTTTTTCTACTCTTCACAAATTCTCCATAGTCAATCAATCATCAATCATTTTAGAAGATATTTACAGTATGACACATATATTCCTCTTAACTTTTCCTGAAATTACCTTTACTTAAGTGTCTATAATTTTGTCTGATTACTGAAATAGTCTTCTTAAACATGTTTCCATGTTTTATAGTCTTCCAATTTATTTTGTTCCTAATTAATACAACCAAAAATAAGAAAAACTTAATTGGCTGATCTCTAATGTAGAAATAAAAGGATTTAAAACCAAATAAGGATAATAGTTTAGTCAGACACACCATACCATCCTTCTACAGCAAAAATCTGGAAAGCGAAGGTAAACCCACACAGAAGTCCCCCCTAGAATGCTGAGCACCAAAGAACGGATATAAAATGAGCCTGAACACCAGTGGTAAAAAGAAACTGATTAAGAACCATGAAAAGGGAGAGAAGTGCAGTGAAGACACTCTACACGTCAGTCGGACACGGTATGGCCATCCTGAGACAAAGTGCACGGTGATCCAGGTGAGGAGCAACAGAAGATAACCTAACGAATTCCCAACAGGAAACAGAAACTGGAAACATACACAGAGTGAAACGAGGTGAACCGACATGAAACAGACAGGTGCAGGAAGGAGGGAGAGGATGCCGGGGCGCTCAGCGTCCATGGAGCAGCAAGAGAGCCAGGAGCAACTATTAGGCTCTCCTTCCCTATCTGGAGCAAAGAACAGTAAAGGAAATAAAAAACACCTGCAAAGAATTAGTCCGAAGGGTTAATGAACCAAATGATCCTAAGATTCCAAAACCATGAAAAAAGAAGTACATGGGGTCGGTTGCCACTACTGATTGCTCTAAAACAACAACAAAAAAAGTCCTGAATAGAGTGGTAGTAAAACTGGGAATCAAAATTCAATTTCATTAAGTGTCTAGGTTAAGATTTCCTGCAAAATGGCAAATGAAGCAGACCACTATTATATACTTCCTATAACAATGTACATGAAAGACCAAAAGAAACAAATACAGATAATAATTCATAATCCTTATCATTAGAGGAAAATATAGGGAAGCAGATTGAATACTGACTAGAAGGCAAAGCTGTGGTAGTTACATAATCTGGTGTCAATTTGAGGATTAAGAGTGTAGGGGTGGAGTCTGGCCTGTCAATCGGGATATAGCCAATAAGACCTCTGTGAGGGCATGGCCTTCTCCTGAGGATTCTGGGAATTTCTATCTTCCTCCTTGAGGTGGGAGACACTCTTTCTCTCTGCTCACTCCCTGTGAGACATTTCTGACAAGAACCACATGAAGTTACCTTGATGCAGCCAGAATCCTGGGAGCTGGAGGAACCACCTGGGACCCCTGTGAGCGCTGACATGCTTACAACGCCACTGGATCCAAAAGACTTTCCACCGCTGGCCTGTGATCTTCCTATATTCAGCATCATCGCATGTCTTTTGTGAATCTGAAGTGGACTTTATAGATTGGTATCAGGCATATGGACTAATATTGTACTTATGGACTTGATCTGACTGAGCTGGGATGTTTTCTCAATATCAATTGCTCTTGTATAGAAACCTCTTTCTTATACACATATGAGTGTCTATGAATTTGTTTCTCTAGTCTACCTGTAGTAACACAGAGGCAAAAGCTATTTATAGAGATATAGCTATAGACATGTATACAGGTAAATATATTCATTTATAAAGAGGTCAATGTACATATATTTATATGTTAAGTATAAGATAGCAGGCAGACTTTGGGCCTCTATGCAAGGCCTCCCTAAACACAAGAACATTTTGTTTTAATAGCCAGGCACTCTTTGATACTCACCTTCCTGACATGATCACTAAAGACAAAACAAGTGCATTTAAAGCATATGAAGGTCTAAAGCATGCACTCTGTTCCTACCTCTTCTCTCTTGTTGGTAATAAAATCCTCTCTTCCTGGTTCTGAGATGATTCACTTATACCCAGAAGGGTGGTAATCACAATGAACCCTGTTAACACTCATTCATAACTGATCAGTGTTTTCCCCCATCATCTTTTATCCAGACCCATCCAGGAAAGATCTTTTAATGAAAGTTGTATGGCATGGCAGGACCACAGTCTCCTGGGACATACTGCCATAGCATAGTCTAAAAAGACAAGTTCTACATCCCACATTGATGAGTAGCTAGTGAGGTCTTAAAGTTGGCAAGTAGCCTTTTAAGAGACAGTGATTAGTCTCTTTCCAGGAAGAGAAAAAGAAAAGTGAAGAAAATCAAACACTCAGGGAAACAATAAACCCAAAGGACCACATGAGCCACAGCTTCCACAAGCCTGAGACCAAAGGCACTAGATGGTGCCCGTCTACCCCGACTGGCAGCTCTGACTGGGATCACTTAGAGTAAGAGAAAAATGTAGGACAAAATCCAAGTTCATAAAAAGACCAGGCTTACTGGTCTGGTAGAAACTAGTAGAACCCCCAATACTATGGCATTTAGTTAACACTTCAAGCTTAGAACTGAACCCACTCAGAGATGATCCTACAGCCAAATAATAGGCAGACCTACAAAGTATTCAATAACACCTATGAGGACCGTGCTCACAACATTCACATTTCAACACCAAAGGGGCAGCATTTGCCCAAAACTAAAATTCAGAAGGCAAGAAGGAATGCTGGGGCAATGGGGATGGGGAACCAAGATGGAAGTGGGGAGAATGCTGACACATTTGAGGGGATTGAAACAAATTATTGAGTGGAAAACGAATTTGTTTTGTAAACTTCAGAAGCCTAACCACAATAAAAGATAAAAAACAAAAACAAATCAAAAACAACAACAAAAGCTCTCAAGCACTAGTCTAAATATTGACTTAAGTTACGGGCACAACATTCAAGGACAGTGTTTAATCAATAGGCCTAAGGACCATATTCACTGGCGAGTAACACTGTCCAGGACATAAAAGCTTTCGGAAACATGAGAGACATAGAAATCACGGAAAATGAGGACTGCTGAGAGATCAGAGAATGTTCACTCTAGAAATAAAAATCTAGTGAGGTAAGATAGCTGGCTTCAAAAAGGTTAAAGTGCATCATGGAGAAAAAGGATCATAAACCACACTGCCATTGAGAAGATGTCTACTTAAAGCACCCCTGTTTAGGACACTTCATCAGCCTGCTCCCCAGAAGAAAGAAGAGGTTTCTACTCCCATAGCAGGGAGTGACGGTCTTTGAAACCCACAAGGGCAGGTGGACCCTGAATGACAGGGTCGCGATGAACTGGAATCAACTCGACAGCTGTGAGTGTGTTTGTTTGGATAGGACAGAGTACAACTGATCTGTCGGGTTCCAAGACGGGGAACCACTCCAGGAGTAGACAGCCTCCTCTTCCTCCCTCAGAACAACTTGTTTGAACAGCCAACCTTTGGGTTAGTGGTTGCATGTTTAACCCACAGCACCACAGGTTCAGAGGAAAGGTCATCTAGGAGCACCTTCTAAGCAACTCGATCCGATATCAATACTTGTGTTAACAACCGAGAAATGTAGAGTTCATTTCAATCCATAAGAACACAAAGCAATTGTAATGCTAGCTTCAAAACAATGTTTCAGACTTTCTGTTTAGGAAGAAATGACAAGATCGTCCATTAATACCCTAGGACAGGCTAGAATCCCTGGGGACACAACAGTTAAGAGCTCCTCTACTAACCAAAAGGTTGGTGGTTCAAACTCCCCCAGAAGCACCTGTGAAGAAATCCTGGTTCTCTATTTCTGAACAGTCACAGCCTTGGAAACTCTATGGAACTCAGTATTACCACATATGGAGTCACCGTGAATGGGAATCAAGTTGACGGCAAATGGCTGGTTTGGGGATGTTGGTCGTTGTTTTTATTTGGTTGGCTGGTTGGCTTTTTCAGCCTTTGCAGGGGTAGAGGAAAGGTGGTAGTATAAATTATGTAAAGTTTCTCCCAGTTCCTATATTTTAATTGAATTGTATTATAATATTTGCAGAAACTCATGGACCGTTTGCCTTATTCTTCTAGTAAGTTGACCTTTCTACAACTTATTACAAACATTTAACAGAAACACTTTCCTGAGCTAAAAAAGTTCTCTTCTTCAATCTTGCTTCACTAAAGTAGCAAATCCTATATTCAATTATAGCACAACTTCTTTTTTCATGTGTTTTAATCATTTGACAAATTAGCCTGAATTTGCATTTACACAGCATTTTATGATGTGAGATTTCTAATATTCTGCAGCTTGGAACTGCAGTGAATTGCATTATTCCTAATGGTTCATCAGTTCTGAGATATAGTATTTGATCTTGTTTTATTATCTTCTCCAGCTATATTCTATATGTAATTTTTTCCTGAAATGAACATTATTGATTTACTTATTAAATATTGTCTGCCTACTGTGAATTTTTCGCATAAGCAGTATGATGAATCCTTTTAAGAAGTAATGATTATCTACAACACAATGCCTGAAATGCTAGTTTTATTAGGAGGGTTTGAATGGATCTCAACTAAATACAAAATATAAAAACTGTCCTGGACCTACTTATATAAAAGTAAATATGTTAATTCCATCTCTTTGAGGAAAAGAGTAATCGATAAGGAATTATATCTTTAAATATGCTTCAAGTTCCGCTCTGTGCAGAGTAGTTTAAAAGTATACAGGTTATGTGGAAGGGAAAAAATAGGAACTCGTTATTTATAATAACTAAGCTATTTTTAAGAATAACATTTAGAATTAACAGGAGAGTTAGCATAATCTTATGAGATGTGTGCTTATTTCTAAAATAGGCTGTTGTCGTTGTTGTTGTTGTTGTTGTTGTTGTTGTTAGCCATCATCAGATTGGCTCCTAACTCATGTTAGTTGCTAGCTGGTTGTGTGCCATCCACATGATCAGTGGCTGATGGGACTATAGGGTTTTCATTGACTGATTTTTGGAAGTAGATTGCCAGGACCTTTTGACTCTTCTAACTTTGATTCGTTTGAATTGTAGTGTTGGTGCCGAATAATAAAAGTAGCCTAAGCTGTTGGAAGGACAAATAGTCTTGAAAGCTGGAATGCATCTTAGAAGGGAGGGTGATGAGACTTGTCATGTATTTTGGACAGGCTATCAGTAGAGGACTTCCTGGAAAGAATGTCGTGCTCGGTAAAGTAGGGGATCTTTGAAAAAGAGGAAGATCCCCAACAAGAAGGATTGGCATAGTATCTTCAACCATGGATTCTAAAAGCAACACTTGTGTGGATGGTGCAGGACTGGACAGTGTTTCCTTTGGGTCACTGTGAGTTGGAATCAACTCAGTCACCGGAAAACAACAGCTTAGTCTGGAAGTTCAGCTAAACCTGTTCAGCACTTAGACGAAGTCTAATCTGAAGTGAATCTGGAAAGGAACGATGATTCTAGCACTTAAACAAATTATTCTGGTGGCTCGATAATGTGTCCCAGATGGGGTAGGTTTCATTGAGAGCCCCTACTAGCATTTCCCAGAGAGACACCATCTATCTCCACCCCTTTCTACCAATATCCCTGCTTGTATTAGTTGATTAGCATTATGTAGTGAACCACCTTTAAGCACAAGCTTAAACAATCACCATCATTTTCCTTTCATGAGTCTATATGATGAGGAACCCTGGAAGTGCTATGGGTAAGGTACTGGACTGTTAACTACAAGGTCAGTGGTGCAAACCCACCAGCGGCTCATGAGAAAAAGACAAGGGTGGCTGCTCCCATAAAGATGTAGAGTCTGAGGAAACCAAATGTGGTTGTTATGAGTTCAAATCAACTTGATGGCAGTAGGATTTGGGTTGTTTTGTCTTATTGTTTGCTTATCTTTATTTTTGTCAGTAGGTCTTCTGGGCATCTGCATTCATATGACAAAATGTAACCAGCACTTACCTCTGCCTCATGTGGTCTCGTAATTTTGGCCATGCCCCAGGTAACTTGGCTGAAAGCAGAAAAAAACAGAAAGGTAATTACTTGCTATTGTTAGGGAAAAAATCATGTGAAGGAAAGAAATACCAGGATATTTCATTGTGCTCACGATGAATTTGTACATAGACTAGAACAGCATCTGTACATAGAAATAACAAGGCGATTGTGGTGGTAACAGAATTTCATGTCAACTTGAAGTGTAGGGGTGGGGTCTAACCTGTCTTTCAGGTCACACCCTGATGGCGCCTCCTTGTGGAGCCTGGGAGTCTCCCCCTCCCTCTCTCTGCCATTACCATCCTGTCATCGAATGGTGCTGACACCTGCAGCAGCCCTGGAGATGTGTCCCTCGCCTTGGATCCACGTGACTTTGCACCCACTGGACTGTGATCTTCTTGCACTATTGCATCATTGCTTGTGGCTATGGGAATCTGAAGAGGCTATTTATGGACTTGATCTGGACTGGGATGGATGTTTTCTTGATACATCATGACTTCTTGATTTAAAGCTCTTTCTTACACATATATGAATGTCCCTGGATTTGTTTTACTAGTCACCCCAGTCTAACACAGGGATATTTCATGATGTATAATCAGGAAAGATGTGTGTCAGGAGTATAGTCTTTTACCATACTTACTCAAGTAACATACACATTGATGAAATAATCCAAGAAGGTGAACTATATACAGGATGAAATGGCAACAGGATTGGAAGAAGACTCATTAACAACCTATGATATGCAGATATCACAAATTTGCTTGCTGAAAAGAGGATGAATTGAATAAAACACTTGCTGATAAAAATTAAGGACTACAACCTTTAGTATTATTTCAATGTAAACAAAACACAAATCCTCACAATTGGACCAATAGAAAATATTATGTTAAATGGAGAAAAGATTAAACTTGTCAAGGATTTTATTTTACTTGAACCCACGATCAATGCTTATGAAAGCAGTAGTCATGAAATCAGATGATGTATTTCATTGAAAATTTTGCTGTACAAGATCTATTTAAATTGTTGAAGAGAAAAAAATGTCACTTTAAGGACTGAGATGTGCCTGACACAAGCATTAGTATTTCCATATTCATGTGAGAAATGAACAATGAATAAAAAAGATTTTTAAAAATTATGCCTTTGAATTATGCAAAGAATACCCAATATACAATGGATTACCAGAAGAATGAACAAATGTGTGTTGGAAAACGTATGAGCAGAATACTTGTTAGAAGCTAGGATTGTGAAACTTGGTCTTACATACTGTACACATGTTGTACAGCGGTACCAGGCCTTGAGAAGAACATCAGGATTAGTAAACTTGACAGTCAGCAAAAAAGGATGACACCAATGGAAGTAGATTGACACAGTGCCTGCTTCGAAGGGCTCAAACATAGCAATGACTTGAGGGTGCTGCAGGATAAGGCACTATTGTTCCCTGTTGTAGAGATAGGGTCCCTATGAGTTGGAACCATCTCGGTAGCTAGCACCTTCCAGAAACTTCCAGAAGATCAAGCTGGGCTGGCTTACCTGGAAGTGGCAACATCTTTGACAGACAGGAAGCACAGGCGCTTTAAAGATCCTAGTACCAGATTTGTAAGTTTTAACTCCAAGGCCTCATCAGTGGCATCGCTGGCATACATCACATCTGACTCACATCAACCCTAGAGGGCAGGCTAGAACTGCCCTGTGAGCATAGCAGGCCTCGTCTTTCTTCCTTGGAGTGACTGAGGGTTTCAAACTGCTGATCTTGCCATCACTTGCCCAATGAGTTCCCACTAGGTCACCAGAGTTCCTACTCATAGTTCCTTACATAATCTGTCACCATAAAGGCGTCATGGGTGCCCGCGTAGTGTGGTGATTACTAGTTGGGCAGTGATTTGTACAGCCAGTAGTTAGAAGCCACCAGCAGTTCCTCAGGAGAAAGAGTGGGCTTTCTACTCCCATAAACTTACAATATAGGAAATCCACCGGGGTCACTATGAGTCAGCATGGACTGATGGCAGTGAGTCTGGAGTTTGGGGGATGGAATTAAACCCACGTGATTCCATATAAAACTTTTATCGGGGAATCAAGTAAAATAAATAATTGTTGGAGTGCTTAAATTATTCTAGATCATAGAAAAATCAGATGGCCTGGTTCATTTCAGAAAGGTGAAATAAACCAGATATTAAACTTCAGTAAACCAGTTGCCACCCATTTGCTTTTGACTCATGATAACCTCATGTATGTAAGAATAAACCTGAAGTCCCTAAGTATATTTTGGTAAAGGTGAGAAAAAGGAAAATTAAACATTTCTTTCATTCTCTCCCTCCACTATTACTGACAGCAGCATGTCATTGGATGGGATGCTTAGAACTCAGGCAAGCGATGGTGTCATAAAATGTACCTACCCCTGGTCTGCTCTCTCAGTTCACTTGTTTTAGATGCTGTGTTTGTGTGTGTGCATGCACCCGTCAATTAGAAACCGATCTAAGAGTCTGCATTGCCAATAAAAGCAATGAGCAAATTGAAAGGCAAGTCGCATAGACTGAGAGCTATTATTTGCAGTAAATGTATACAAAAGAAGAAACAATCAGAATATTTAAAGAGCTCTCACAAACCAAGAGGGAAGAAATGGGCAAAAATTATTTAAAAAAACAAGCAGTCAGTAGATAAGTATCATCTATTTCATTAATATAAAGAGGCATGAGAAATAAAAATGAGATCTGCTTTTCTTCTTGGCAGAAACATTGAAGAAGAATAGGAAGGAGCTTTAAAAAGTTTGTGGAAAATGGATTTTTCCACTTTAGAGCCCACCCACCCCCAATATTGTGATAAATCATTCTTAGACGCTGTCGTGTTGGTTCCTACTCACAGAAACCCTCTCTGTACAACAGAAGGAAATGCTGCCCATCCTGGAGCGTGTCACAGCTGCTCTCGTGTCTGAGCCCATCGATGCAGCCCTGCGGTAATCCATCTCATCGAATGTCTTCCTCCTTTGTGCTGCCCTGCCACTTTACCGAACCTAGTGGTACAGAAGCTGAAAACTGCGTGAGGTCTTTGTGAAGGGTAATAGCAATGCTTTGCAATATTTTTAGCTATATATTTCATCCAATTGTATGTTCCTGGAGCTACCTAATAGAAACATATCTCTGCTCAACGTGTTTATTATAGCATTTTAAAAAATACTAGCTAAAATATTGAGAGTAGCACAATCTACACCGGAGGTGAGAGAGTGTTAAATCAGCCTAAGTTCTGGGAAAGTAGTCAGATTTAGCAAATACATTATACATACTCATCTCCCAATATCTCCCTCCAAATATCCCATTTATGAACAAAACGGAATAAGTCTGTAATAGCACTACAAATGGGAGGATGTGCTTAAGCAGAACAGGCACTGACAGATTTCTGAAGCATGGAAATCTGATGAGATAAACTGTAAGCCTAGGAGGCTGCATATTGTCCCTGAATGGGAAAAAAAGGGGAAGGGATAATTTGCATAAGCACAAAGACTGCCCTCGATAGAAGCCAGGACCCTTCATTTGAATAACAGAAGAGAAAAGGAAAATAGGGGTGATGCCCAGAAAAGAGTAGTTCTGATGTCAGGAGCCTTAGGAATTTCTCTTCCGGTTGTTTCTATTTTCCTAGTGAAATCTAAAGCAAGGGTACTGCTGATAGAGCAGCTCAGAGAGCAAGTGGGTGACTGAATCAGTCAAGTCTCTGCCATCAAAGTCAATGCCAGCTCATAACAATCTGTTTACAGGAGTAGGAAGCCCCTTCTTCCCAGGAGTGGTTACTGGTTTGAAACGTCTGACTTGCAGTTAACATTCGCCCAGTGCATACCCACTTCCCCGCCAGGGCTTCTCGGTAATTGAGTAGCCTTTAAACAAAAACAGTTGCCCTTGAATTGATTCGAATTTACAGTGGCCCTTAAAGGGTCAGAGTAGAACTGGGCTCCCAAGGGTTTCCATGACTAATAGTTTTGATGTGTGAGGTGGAAACACCCTCTCCCCCTCCCCCAAAGTGGGGAAACCTCTGCTGGGTGGAGCTTTCATAGTCCACGTTTTCCCTTGCTAGGCAAGCGTAGGGCAACACGCTCTGAGTTGGTGTTTTGTGCACCCAGTGGCTTCACCTGGGAAGGTTTTCTCTGGTCACAGTGAATTTTTTCATAAAAGCAGTTTGGCTTGAACCTCGTTTTTTTGTGATGGCCGATATCAGAGAAAGCATATGACTGTGAAATTTTGTTTCCTGCTCAGGGAAAAATGGCGCAGAAACTGCTGTGATGCTAAACACAGCTTCCAAGGACCTCGATATGGGAAAAACTCAAGTGTACGAGAGTTTTGCTAGTATCAAAAAAGGTGAAATGTCAAATCCAATGTGATGACAAACCTAGTTCTGAACATCCATCAAAATGTCAACAAAATTCAGACAAAATGTCAACAAAATTCACTTGCGCTCAAAAACTGACCAAGGACCATTGAAGAGATGGGGAAGTTATCTGGGCTATCTTCAAGCTCGGTTGAGCAAAGTTTAATAGAAGATTTGGGTCGCAGCTCCAGGAGAGGGACATATCTGATCAGAGCACACAGGGGGAGGAGGAGGGACTGGAGCACATCCTGGCCCACCAGGCCTTGAGGACGATGAC
>NW_022103928.1:31894965-31906765 GCF_000313985.2 Echinops telfairi | reverse complement strand
ACCCTTTCACAGGGGTCACCCAATTCATAACAGTAGCAAACTTACAGTTATGAAGTAGCAACAAAAATAATTTTATGGTTGGAGGGTCACCACAACATGAGGAACTATATTAAAGGGTCGCAGCATTAGGAAGGTTGAAAACCACTAGATTAGAGGTTCTAAAAAGATTGCATAACAGTATGTGACAAAAAGGGTCTGATTTGTGGCAGATGGAGTACTAGTTTTGCCACCACGATAATGCACCTATTCACACAACCATGTCAGTGCAGCAGTTTTTGGCAAAAAACATCATGCCTCTCTTGCTTCATGCACCTTACTCACCTGACCTCCTCTGTGTGACTCCTTTTTGTTTCTGTGAATGAAGAGGGACATGAAAGGACAGCGATTTGACAACATGGAAGAGGTGAAGAAAAAACAAGGGAGGTGCTGTCAGCCATCCAAACAGATGCGTTTGAAAAAAGTTTCCAAGAATGGAACCACAGATTTGACAAACATATTAAGTGTAATTGAGAGTACTTTGAAGGTGATAAGGTTGTTTTGTAAAAAAATTAAGTACCTAGCTTTGAAAAAAAATTGGGTTTTTTTTAGGGGGTAACCCCTCATATAGCATCAGGTCTTTCTTCTGAGGCACCCAGAGGTGGCTGGATTCAAACCACCAGGTTTGGTGATAGTACTTAACTGTTTTCATCACCTAGGACCAATTCTTGGGAAAAGAATGGAATAGGAAAATGTAGCAAGATTTTGCTGTGCAGCATGGCGTGTGACACTAGGGGTGAACAGCCTGGTCTTAAATGAAATCTCCATCCACATCAGTTATAGGAGTAGTATAAGGTGAGTTTTAGCCGGAGAAGTAGGGTGAATTGAGAAAGAACTTAGTCAGTTGAGAGTATATGGAAAAGTATAATGATGATAAAGAACCTTTCTATTTAAGCCAAGTAAAAAAGGAAGTAAAAATATGAGTATTACAAAGAATAATAAAAAGATGAGAGGATCAAAGGATTTTAGGAGCAAATCCACTAAAGAAACTAAGGAAGAAAGAAAAGCAGTTTTTCTTAGGATTTTCATATAACAGAGTGCATAAAACTCAGTTTTGGAGGGGGTTTAATCTATTGGTATTGACCTCATTCCGTAGAGAAGAGATAGGATTAGTGAACGTAGAAGCTAGGGTGTTAGAGAACTTATTGAGGGCATCTCCTTGCATTAAGTCATGAATGCTATTGAGGAGAGTGCCAATGAGCAAGAGGGACCCCTTTGATGGAATGACGGTCTGAAACTCTCGGATGGATACGGAGCTACAGAGAAAGCAGAAGGTGAAGGACCAGTATGGAAATGGAAATGGTGAAGAAGAGAGCCAGGAAAATACGTATGCTGCCTTAGTAAGAGAGCTAAGAGAGAGCCCGCCGAAGAAATGATGCTCTCAGGGAAAACTCAGGTTTCATATGAAGTTTTTCAGAAGAGAGTTTACTGGCACATTGGGATGGACAAAATGATGAGCTGCTTCACAAATTACAAAATGTTTCAGTTCCCTACCACTACATTTCATCAGTCTACGAAGAACAGAACTGAGTTCCAAACTGAACATCCACAGAGAAAGGTAGCCAGGCTTGGGTATCTGGATCCACAAACCCAGGTGGATGTTTGTGCCAGGGCCAGCCAGATGCAGTGTTTTCTCCCCCAGTTATCCCAGCTTCACTTATGTTCCCATCATTTTGCCACTGCCTTTCCTCAGTGTGTTTCCTTTTGCATATCCTACCCATAGCTGACCAGTGACCTTGGTCATGACCTCTGCCGTCATAGCCGTCTCCACCAAGACATCTTTGAAAGCATTTCTATGGTATTGAATCTTCTCTCTCTTTCTCTTTTTCTCATTTTTGGTATTGACATAATTGTATGCACATGTCTATCAGCACTTTTCATACCATAGGCTCATTATTTTACATGGATCTGTTTTCTTTAGTATACTGACAGTCTCCTGAAAGAAAGTTATATTAGTCATCACTACGCCTTTCCATAGTGTCTAGCAGATTATAGACATTCAGTAAATATCTGAGAGAAGAATGGGTGGATCACAGAAAGGAAAGAGTCGGAACCAATATCCGTGGCCCCTCAACAGAAGAATTGTATTGCAAAAGAGAAAGACAGAGGGGACGAGAACAGAGAAATCTGGGCCATGTGCTTTCCCCAGATAATGCAGTAGATAATACGGCACATTCACCTGTGGAATATTTCATAGCAACATCCTGTGTTCTGAAGTCCGAATATTATTCTGGAAGTGCTAGATTATTCTTTGTATACAAATAAACACTGAAATCTTAATGGTTCACATAAAAAGTTCATTTCTTGTTTACAGTACTTTTCTATTATAAGTCAATCGTAGAGTGTGATAGGCGGGGTAAGGGTTAGGCTCTGCCCCATACAGTCCTTCAGGGTTCCAAGCTGATGGAAGCTCCACAGTCTTACAGTTTTACCATCTGATACTAATATTGTTTTCTCCATTTGCTAACAAAGAGGAAGATAGAGCTTCTAAATCCATTGTGCCAGTATACTTCTTCTCACTGCCCATAGCTGGACTTAGTCACACAGTTCTGCCTAGAAAAAGAGACTAGGAAGTGAGTGTTAGGAAAGAATTGGATGGTAAGTGTGCAAACATTACACACCTCTTCCCTCCTAATCTCTCTGCATCTCAGGTGACTATTAAAGGAACCACTGCTAAGGAATAAGATACTAAGAATTAAGCTTTAGTGGATTAAATGCTATTTTTCTTAGGAGTGATTTGTATGTGGAAAATGGATGTCAAAATATAAGAAGCCTTAATGGAAGATAGAGGATTGAAAGTTTGGGTATCCAAACTGCTTCTTAAATCACATCACCACAGCAAACTACATTCTGGGTCTGCCTGCAGACCAAGTCATTTTTGTATACATGAAACAATTAATGCAGTGAAAATATGAAGGCGACAAAGAAGCACAAATCAAGATGTGATGTAAATACTAAATAAAAATCCTATCTTTTACACCTTTATCTGAAGAACGAATTCTTTCATGAACATTAACCAATTAATTTGCCCTGCACCTCCAGAAGATATCAGTTATTAAGGGCTAAGCAATTAGTGTGCAGGAGAATGAAGGCATTCAGCAAAAACCCAGGCAGCGTGAAATTAGGGACCATGGCAGAAGAGGGATGCAATTCCTAATCCTTTCAAGTGGGTACTGAGTAAAACCATCCTAGTTATAAAAGACTTGGAAGAGATGCAGCTAATCTCCCAGCAATTTTGTTACATGAAAGCGTATTTTAAGTTTAGGAATCATAAAAGGGGAAAGACTATCTTATAAGAACAGAATGGGATATGTCATGTGCTTTCATTCACCTTTCTCCTGAGCTAAAGCATCATCTATTAGTCTTTATTCAGGACCTGCTGGGAATATAATGATAGGCTTGGGGAGGATCAGCTTTAGGGAAATCATAAATCAAGGGGAAACTTTAAACGCATCACATATCCTTTCCCTCCCATTTACCTAGTAACCTCTTGTGACTGTCTGGTTGCCCAGGGTTACTGAATCCTTCAGAGGGCATGCTACCCCAACACAATTCCCCAGATTCCAAGTATTGTTTTTATGCTCGTTTGTCTTCTGGGGCTCCTTAAAGGCCCATCGCTTTTTTAACCTCAAGGGCCACGTTTGTAGCCAGCATAGCTATAGAAAGTGCTCACCTTTACTTGCTAAGTCGGCTATTGTTCGTGTGAGATGGAGTGGGGTGGGGGCAATGAGATGTTTGGGGTGCTGGCACCTTCATGCTGGCACCTTGACTGGTCCAATCCATGTTGTTGTTTTCGATCCTAGTCTCTCTAAAGTTGTTCTTACTGTTTTGGAGTGCAGTTCATGGGTGTTATTATTATCATCTATCTACGTGTGTGTGTATACCACTTTTCTGTCATTAATATGCTGGACTATGTTAGCTTGACGCCTTTCAGGACGCTGGCAACTATGCCAGGAGTACATCAAACACCAGTAGAGTCACCCAGGGTGGACAGCGAAGCTTTCTGACTAAGGAAAACGAGGAAGAAAGATCTCGAGCTTTACTTCTGATAATCACAACTAAAGCCCTGTGAACCTAATCGCCTATTACTGTGTTCCGAGATGAGTCCCTAGCTTGGAAGACACTCAAAATACACAAACGATGAACTTAGACATACCAGTGAAGAAGCCACGCGGCTGAGCAGCATTGTGTTCTCGTGTAGGTGGGGCCGCCCTGACCCAGAAGGGACTGGACAGCAGTGACAACCCCAGGGTATATAAAGCATATTCTATATATTGAACCAATCTCTCACACAGAAAAGTTGAAAATAATCGATAAACTCTTTTTCTTTCAATCCCAGGGCAATTAGAACAGTTGGGTGAACTAACGATCTATCGTCTTTAAACATGTTTCTAAATATTCCATGCAAATAAGGACATGTTCCAATACATCGTGATGGGCATCTGAAACAACGAAACTCACTCCCAGCGAGTCTGTTCTGATTCCTAGGGACCCGGGTGGAGAGGTAAGAAGGCCTCTGAGGGGGTTCTAAGGCTGTAAATCTTTACAAGAGCTGGAAGCCTCATCTTTCTCCTGAGGAGCAGCTGGTGGGTTTGAATTGCTGACCTTGTGGTTAGCAGTCCAATGCCTAACCCACGATGCAACCAGGACTCCTTACAATCAGATACAGGGAAGAACTCATTCAAAAAGAGAAAATGTTCAGCTCGATGGCCAGTCTTCCTATGAAGTCTTTCTGGTCAGATTTAATTACACCCTCATTTTCCTCATAGCTATATACTTGTATCTCCATTATAATATTTATCTCATGTCTCTGGAATGATGGCTAGTTTTCACATATCTTTCTCTAGCAGAACATTATAATTCAATCTGTCATCTTTATGCTCTGCTCCCACAATAGCACCAAGCACAGTGTCTCAGACGGTGCTCAAGAAGAAATGAATTGAACTGAGTACATTTGACAGGTTGAGTTTCCTGAGGTCACGAAAAGACCCATCAATATGAGGATAATTCCAGAATTTGACTCCCTTGCTTGAAAACATCGACTTACAATAATTAGTTATAGAAATCTGTTTGAAAATGATTCCAATATAGCATTCATACACTTATTTAGACATACCTATTATGGATATAATTCATAATTATTATTACATTCTATTGCAGGTTTCTTTATTTTGTTAGTGTACCTAGTAGGTAGTCTCTGGGAAATGTGAAGGCAGCATAGCAATGGATATTTTGGTTCAAATTTTCTATGGATAAGGATATATAATTTTCCAATTATGACAAACATTGCAGCTACAGCTATTTTCCTTAGGCCACTTATTTTACTGTACAAAAATGCATGTTTGCAATCCTGTTAGGAATTGTAAATGAGGATGGCAAAGCTTCATTCTGGAAATCCCAAGCACTGAAATCCTGCATATTATTTTTCATATGCATATGCATAAAGTAAGTATTTTCCCAAAATATTCTTAAAGGTCTCCAGAGCCTTCGGCGCGGTAGGGGGTGGGGGCCATAGACAAGGAAACAAACCACTTCCTTACCATGGTGGGTCATTTTGAAAACAAGTGCTTATATTTGAATGATATGGGTAGGTCTGTATGACTTCAGCTCTGTCCCCACCACCACCAAAATTAAGTAATATTCATATAATGCGGACCATGTGTTTAATCAACAGAGAAATTAAAGATGAAGAGAATCTGTAAATAAAAAGCATGCGATGGCCACGTGAGGAAAAGCTCTTGCTTACGGGGAACTGTAAGCTACCTCCTGCAAAGAAGCAAAACTGCGGGCCTGCCCCATCCATCTCGAGTGCACAATGAGGATGTCACAAGGACGTTGGTCCTCCTCCGCGGTACTTAATGGCAGCCCATGTGGCTGACCCAGAATCGCCACGAGTAATTTTTAAAAGGCTTATCATTATCCTGACATCATGCTATGGAGGTGTGCGTGACTCATTTTTTAATAGTCTAGTCAGGAAATAAAAGAGAGGGAGCCTGCGCCGCCGATCATGCCGGCACTCCAGTCCCTGTGATGTTAATTACTCCAGACATGCGCATGACACGGTGTTCATTTGTGCCTCACCACGAGCTATCTTATCTGCTCTCACCGACTGCTGATTAGCGCAGGCAGCCTCCAGATATGCTTCCATCCGTCATTGTTGGGGTCTTTGACGGCAAAGAGCAGAGGCTGCGTTTACCCAGGGTGGCCTGCGTTCTAAAAACAAGGTGTACTTTCTTGCCCTAGTTCTCTTTTTCTTCCCCACCCCCACCTTTTCTTTCATTCTGTTTTGCTGCTTGCCCCCTCCCCCCTTCTTCTTTACATGTGCTATTGCACAAATACTCCTCTTTGGAATCTAGATCAGACTCTATCTCTGGAGGACCCTTCATTTTAGACCCACCCCTATCCCTCTTTTTAAGATAGCCTCAAAATGTTTGCATGTTGCCCCATTAAGTAACAGCAGGTCACTCGGAACTCCTGTTTTAAAGGATCTGGAGGACTTCTGTTCTTCTTCAGAGAGAATAGAATCTTCCAGCACTATGCTCTGGGCATTAAAAATAATGTTTGTGAAGCACCTGCCTCAATACCTTAAAATAAGTAAATGCTCAGGAGCTATTGTTAATGATTGTCATCTCAAATCATCTGATTATGTGGAAAATACATTCATTCAAATGAGGAATTTTTAAATCATCAAGTTAAGTGCCCATGTGTCTAATAATCAATTTAACTAGATGTTCTGTTTAGAAACTCAGTTCTGTGTAATGAAACAGAATGTTTTGATCATGGAACCATGTAATGAGGAAAATAAAGTCCCTATTCACCTCACAATGCTTTTAATAAACTCTAGATAAGAAACTCTAGTACGAAGAGAATATTACTAAGTAATATTATTAAAAATAAGAATCCTTGGTTCTGAATCCCAAGGACTTGAGTTCAATTCTTTGCTCCACCACTTTAGGGAAGAGAGCTAGCATAGGCCTCCATTTCTGATCTATAAAAGAGAGTTGATGGAAGTATCTAGACTGCATGGTCATCCCTGAAGGTTAAGGTCTGAGGCCATCAAGAAATAGATGCCGGTGAAGAAAGGCCTGGGATCATTTTATAAAAATAACTCATAGAAGACAGTGGAACACAGCCTACTCGGACACACATGGAGTCGTGATCTATTTTATAAAACTAAGTCAGAGAAGACACTGTGGAACGCAGCCTACTCGGGCACACATGGAGTCGTCATCACTCTTAAATGAGTGAATGTTTTAGGAGCCCTGTTAGCTCTGTGAGATAAGCATTAACCTGTTAACCTGCATGGCTAGGATCGAAGCGCAGAGGCTTCTCGTTGGGAGAGAGATGGGGCTGTTTGCTACAGTAAAGACTTACACAGCTGCTGAAACCCCACTGAAGATGATTATGAGTCAGCATCCACTTGACAACAGTGAGTGGGTGTATGCTTTGAGGATTAAATGAATCAATATTACCAATCTATGTCAAGTGCTTTGAACAGAGTCTGGGACACACTAAAGCACGTATGTGTTTTCCATTTTTATTACCCTGTCTTTCCGACGGGAACCATAAACCACAGAAGACTGCAAGACAGTGATGTGCTCAGGTTGGGTATATAGTTTCCTACTTGCACAGTTTACCATATTTCAGGTGGGGAGCAAGCAAAATGGTAGCATGCCTGAATAGCGTCAGCTTCTTTTTCTCTTATTTCCTCTCTGAAATAATTAAGCCACGAAGACACACAGCAAAAGGTAAAGAGAAAACCGGATGTCATGCTAAAACCCTATACCAGACAACATTTCTTAAATGCGTGAGAGACTTGATATTTCTCGTCAGGTTGTTCCTCAAGTGCTCCAGAAGGTCACCACTCACAGACACACGTGTGCAGTTGTGCAGGTTACAACCTGCCCCAGGGCATCAAGCCAAGGGTGAGGGTGACTCTGGGTTTCCACCTTGTCATTCACACACGTAGGTGTTTTGGCACAGTAAGTACAATTGCCTAGAGAGAAAAAGATTTCTGAGTAGGACAGAAAGAGTCCCACAAACTAATCTGAGGTAGAAGGAAAATGTAATATAATAACCAATGATATAGCTTGCAATATACAGAGCTGTGTAAATAGATCCTAATGATATGATTCAGAATTTGAAATAAGTGTGTTCCATTACAGAAGACCCTGAAATGAAAAAAATCATTGAAAAGAAGAAAGAAACAGCAAAGCATAAGAGGATTTAGGGTAGAAGATTGGACCTTGCGAAGAGTACATAGTCTTTCTTTTTAAATGTTCATGAAACTATTATAAAATTAAGTTATATTCAATAATGGACATACATATTGGAAAATGTCAAAATTATCTATTATAGCTAATATAGCCTATACTTAAATTACCAAATGATATGCAGGGGAAATTTTCCAAATTACTGAAAATGTCGGCAAATTTAAACACAAAATACACTTTTTAAAATCAACTTTTTCTATGCTGGCAAAGAAAATCTCAGTTATAAGTAGGAAGAAAGAAATATTATAGATAATAGAATGAAATCTTATGAAATCTTAGAATTCAACTGATATAAGATGGCATATGACATATTTTAAAAACACTAAAAAAATCGTAACAAAAAAATAATGAGATACACTTTATTTTTCAGTGGTAAAATTTAATGTATTAAAAGTAGAATGTGTTTTAAAGAATTCATATATATTGTTAAAGAAATTCAATTAGAATCACTGTTCTCCCTGTTAAAGTATAGAATGATGTTAAAATATAGAGAGAAGAAAAATGAATTTTTTAAAGTGGACTTACATTGAATATTTTCACTAGCTCACTATTAAATCACTGTAACCAGAGTAGCATGATGGTAGCACAAAATATAAAAATAGATCAGTAAGAAAGAATAATGTTAATATATATATCCTAATAGTTTTTGGAAATAATTTCTGGTAATAACTATATTTTATTTTTTAAATGTGATTTCTTTATTAGAGCACTGGTTTATTTCTCATACATTTTAAAAATTATTTTTATGACAAGTTATTTCTCAAAATTTTTTAAAATTACTTTTAATACATGAAAGATTATTCAAGATGAACAAATCTAAAAATTAACAAAAATATCAAAAGGAGGCAAGCCAGTCAAGGTGCAGTGTAGCAATGATGAAACATACAGTTTTCCTCTAGTTCTTTAATGCTTCCTCCCCCACACAATCATGATCCCAATTCTACCTTACAAATCCAGCTGGACCGGAAGATGTACACTGGTACAGATAGGAACTGGAAACACAGGGAATCCAGGTAGATGATCCCTTCAGGACCAGTGGTGAGAGTGGCTGGTGAGAGTGGCGATACCAGGAGAGTGGCGGGAAGGTGAGGGAGAAAGGGGAAACAGAATAAAGGGATCTACATATGGCCTCCTCCCTGGGGGACGGACAGCGGAGAAGTGGGTGAAGGGAGAAGTTGGACAGCATAAGATATGACAAACTAATAATAATTTTTAAATTATCAAGGGTTCATGGGGAAAGGAGGAGTTGGGAGGGAGGGGAAAATATGAGAAGCTGATACCAAAGGCTCAAGTAGAAAGCAAATATTTTGAGAATGATGATGGCAACAAATGTACAAAAGTGCTCGACATGATGGATGGATGTGTGGATTGTGATAAGAGCTGTATGAGCCCCTAATAAAATGATTCAATTATTTAAAAAAATAAAATAAAATTTAGAAAAATATTGTATAGTATTGGGTTGAGGCAGGCTTTGTTCATAAAATAGTAATCTCAGAAATCATGAAATAAAAATACAGACAGCTGTCTCACAAAAATATTTTTAATGTAACCATAAAAATCAAAGACAATTGATGTAAATATTGGAGAAAATATTTACAAGACCTAAAATTAGCAAAAGACTTAAACTTCATACAGAATTCACTTTTACAAACTGACACATGAAAATAAGAGAAAGAAAAATTAAAATTAAATTATTAATAAACATGAAAACATTATAGTGAAAACACAGTGTTTTATTGAATAAATAAACCCTAAGACACAATAGTTTTTTATTCAATATTACACCAATGAAAGTCACATCCAAAAAACTATAAAACATATTGTGAACCAAGAGAGACAAAATTATGGGCAAAATGTACTCTCATACATAACATGGTGACAGTGAGAATTGACATAATCTAGAAAATCAATCTGAAAATGTCTATTAAAATAAGACATATAATGACCTTTTAACCTAACCCTTCTGCTTTTGATAAACTTTTCTACAGAAAATAAAAAGAAAAGAGAAACTCCAGGTCAAAACACAAGTGGCCAACAAATTAGAACAGAAGCAGAAATATTTGCCAGTAGGCAAGTGATAAATTGTAAACTTTTATACCAGGCATGATGCTAGGTAGGTTATTTTAAAATAAATGATCTATCATTGACTTGGAGAAAGATGGATAAATGAGTGGATGGATACCGAATTTAACTGGGAAATGTAAGGTGTAGGGTCCTGTGTTAAGTCCTTATTTTATGAAAGAAACTATAATAAATTATGTATGAGACAGTGTGTATGCTTAAGGATGTCAAAAGACAGGACATAAACCTGACAGATAAATTTGACTTCTCAGGAAAAGGACACTAGTGATAAAGATTGTGGGTTTGGGGGTTTTTTGTTTTTTTGCATGTGTACAAAATTTTATTTCCCTGTAGTTTAGAGAGCTCATGGATCCAATAAAATTAGAATAATAGTAATAATGGGGGGGGGAAGCAAGTTATTTGTTTTCCTTATTTTTATCGTTAATACAAAAGCTCTATATGGCTCTATCTTGGACAGGATTATGGGATAAATATTCAATCATATTTTCCCTTAACACAGTCACGTCTTAGGAATTATTGTTGGACCTCTATAATAGTAAGTCATAGGACAGTATTTTAAAGGCAGTGGCCGAATACAACCAAAAGCTATTTGGTTTTGTTTTTTCCTGGTCAGTTTGGTTTTATTTCCTCCATTGCTGAAACCAGTCATCACTAACCAGAAATAAACAAGAAAATATTAAATATTACTATAGAGTGGTGAGGTAATTTTCCTTATTTTCTTTGAAACATAGGAAATTAAAAGATCTTTAAATTATATTTGCATATTGCACTCCTTCTATCTTTATATAAGATAGATCAAATTTCTGATAGAATTTCAAATTTACCATACTTTACCTAATACAAAACAGTGGATAAGTATCAGAAAATCATGAGAGAAAGCATTTCCATAACACAATTTATCTTTGTGTTACACATGAAGACAAAACAAAGCACAAGGCTGAGTATCAGAGAAAGGACAATTTGCCTAAATTACACAGGGGAGTCTGTCTTGGGTTTGTTTGTTTTTAAGCTGCACAGAACCTGTTCATCATGAGTAACCATGTTGCCATTGAATAAGATTGTTTATTCAAAATAAATCCGGTCATTCCCACTTATCAGACAAAGTAAACTAACTGTCATTTAATCAATTCTGACTTTTTGATTTAAAAAAATCACTTTACTGGGGCTCGTACAACTCTTATCACAAGCCAGCCATTGGGTCAAGCACATTTGTACATTTGTTGCCATCATCATTCTCAAAACATTTTCTTTCTACTTGAACCTTTGGTATCAGCTCCTCATTTTTCCCCTCCCTCCCCACCCTCCTCCCTCACAAACCCTTGATAATTTATAAATTATTATTTTGTCATGTCTTACACTGTCCGACATTTCCCTTCACCCACTTTTCTGTTGTCCATCCCCCAGGGAGC
>NW_022103928.1:31879918-31893631 GCF_000313985.2 Echinops telfairi | reverse complement strand
TTAGTGTTTTGCCTTGGTGTGGTGGAGCACAATTCCTGCACTGTGTCTCCAGTGTTGCCCCACCATAGGGTTATGTATCAGTGAGGGATGTCGTGTCTCATAGTGGGGCTGGCCATAAGGTCCTCTCTGTACATTGGCTGCTCTGAGCAGGGATATAGTCCTCAAGGCTTGGTGGACCAGGGTGTGCTCCAATCTCTCTTCCTCCCCCTTCATTTGCTCCCGTGTACTCTAATCAGACATGTCCCTTTCCCTGAGCTGTAGCTAAAGATGTTTTCCCAGTCCGTGGGCTCTCTTATTACTCTCTTGGAGAATTCTTTCGATGTACACAGGTGAATTATTTTCAGTATATCACACTTGTCAATTTGTGACTCATCGGTATTAGTGTCCTTCCCTATTTCTGATAGCCTATGTATTCCCTGTGCCAAAGTTCTCAGGTTTGTCCCAATTCCCTCATTGATGGCCCTAATAGTTTGGGGATTTACTTCAAGGTCTGTGGTCCACATTGAGTTTATTCTTGTGCATGGAGTGAGATAAGGGTCTTGCTTCATTTTTCTGCAGGTAGATATCCATTTTTTCCAGCACCACTTGTTGAAGAGTGCATCTGCTTCCCATTTGATATTTATTGGGCCCCTGTCAAAGATCAATTGGCTGTATGTTGATGCTTTTACTTCTGGGTTTTCAGTTCTTTTGCATTGATCTCAGTATCTGTCATTATACCAATACCATGCGGTTTTGACCACTGTGGCTGTATAATATGTGCTAAAGTCAGGTAAAGCAAGCCCTCCCACTGTGTCCTTCTTGAGGAGTTCGCTGTTAATTCTGGGCTTCTTCCCTCTCCATATGAAGTTGGTAATCAGTTTTTCCATTTCTTTGAATTAAGATGAGGGCAATTGTATTGGTATTGCATTAAACATATATAGTGCCTTGGGCAGAACTGACATCTTTACTATATTTAATCTTCCAACCCATGAGCATGGGCTATTCTCCCATTTGTTGAGGTCACTCTTGGTTTCTTGTAATACTGTTCTGTAGTTTTCCTCATATCAATCTTTTGTTCTTTTAGTCAGGTATATCCCTAGATATTTCAATATGTGCTTGGCTATTGTGAATGATGCCACCTTTTTGATCTCCTCTTCTGTGGTCTTATCTGATGTGTATAGCAGTCTGATAGACTTGTGTTTGTTGATCTTGTATCCTACCACTCTGTCATAGTCCTCTATTGCTTCAAGTACTCCCCCTGTGGAGCTTTGGGGATTTTCCATATATAAAATCATATCATCTGCAAATAATGATAGTTTCATCTCTTCCTTCCCCAGGTGAATACCTTTGATGTTTTTTCTTTGCCTTATGCTGTTAGCTAAAACCTCCAGTACAATGTTAAATAAGAGTGGGGACAAGGGACATCCTTGTCGGGTCCCCTTTTTCAGTGGGATTTTTTTCATCCTTTCTCCATTGACTACCACATTGGCTGTTGGTTTTTCATATATAGCTTGTATTATCTTGAGGAATTTTCCTTCCGTTCCTATCTTCTTGAGTTTCTTAAACAGGAATCGGTGTTGGATGTTGTCTAATGATTTCCCCGTATCTAACAATATTATCATGTGGTTCTTATGGTTTTTCATGTCAATGTGGTGAATGATCCTAATGGTCTTTCGTATGTTGAACCATCCCTGCATCCCTGGTATGAATGCTACTTGACCATGGTGAATTATTTGTTTTATATACTTTTGTATTCTATTGGCCGGTATCTTGTTAAGAACTTGTTAAGAATTTTTGCATCGATGTTCATTAGGAACATTGGTCTGTAGTTCTTGATTCTTGTGGGACCCTTGCCCGGTTTTGGTATCAGAGTTATACTACTTCACAGAAGTAGTTCAGGAGTCTGATATCTTTTTCTGTGTTCTGGAAGAGTCTGTGTAGGAATGGTGTCAGTTTGTCCCTGAATGCATGGTAGAATTCTCCTGTAAAGCCATCTAGTCCAGGAATTTTTTGGTTGGTTATCCCTTGATAACCTTGTCTATTTCTTCTATTGATAAGGGTCTATTGAAATTTGTGACATCCATCAGGGATAGTTTAGGGAGGGATTGTTTTTCCAACAATTTTTCCATGTCTTTTAAGTTGTTGAATACATTGGAGTAAAGTCCTTTGTAGTACTGTGTAATTATCCTTTTGATTTCATTAGGGTCTGTTGTAATGTCCCCTCTTTCATCCCTCATCCTTGCTATTGAAATTCATTCCTTCCTTTCTTTGCATAGGTTCACCAGCAGTTTGTCAATTCTGTTTATCCTTTCAAAGAACCAACTTAGCAGCATTAATTTGTTTACAGTTTTCTTATTTTCCCCCGCCTGAATCTCAGCCCCTTTGCTGTTAGTAGGATTGTCCTGTTGACTCTGCTCTAGTTGCTGTAAATTTTGTGCCAGCATATCAATCACGAGTCTCTTCCTTTTACATGTCTGTATGTATTGCTATGAAACTTCCACTGTAACTGCCTTTGCTGTGTCCCATAAGTTTCGTTACATCATGTTCTCATTCTCATTGGTTTCTACAAATTTCCTAATTTCATCTCTGATCTGGGCTAGTACACACTCCTTTTGCAATAGAGTTATTCATCCTCCAATTGTTTGTTCTTGTTTTCTTCATCTTCCTTTTGTTGTTTTCCAGCCTTTTGGCACAGTGGTCAGAGAGGTCTGTATGATATCGATGTGCTTAAATTTATGCAGATTTGCCTTATGCCCCTGCATGTGTTCTATCTTTGAATATGTGCCATGTGAGCTTGAAAAGAATGTGAATTTTTTTTATATTTGGATAAAGAGTTCTGTAAATATTTATCAGGTCAAATTGTCTAATTACAGTGTTTAGATCTCTAGCCTCCTTGTTGAATTTCTTTCCTTGTGATCTATCTTTCTCAGAGAGCGATGTATTGAAGTCATCTACTGTAATTGTTGAGCCTATGATTACTTTTTTCATCTTTTGGAGCTTTTAGTTTACTTATTCAGTAGGTCTCTCATTCAGGGAATATATGTTTAAAATGCTTGTTGGCTCTTTGTCTACCTTTACCTTGAGCATTATATAATATCCCTCTTTATCTTTTTATATGGTTTGCACTTTGAGGTCAATTTTATCTGAGATTAGAACTGCAACCCCCTGCCTTTTTTAAATTGCTGGTCGCTTGGTATGTTTTTCCCCAGCCTTTGATTCTCAGCCTATTTTTGTCTGTAGTCTGGAAATGGGTCTCCTGTAGGTAGCATATTGATGGGTAGTGTTTTCTAAGCCAAACTGCTAGCCTCAGTCTTTTAAAGCCTGAGTTCAGTCCATTGATATTCAGGGTTATTACCTCCATCTGTGGGCTCTGTGATGTCATCTTATACCTTTTCTGTTGGGTGTTTTCCTACCTCCTTTTTATCAGTATGTTGTGCGTGCATGTGTGTGTGTGTGTGTGTGTTTCATTCTTGACTTCAGTTCTGACTCTTAACAATTCTATGGCAAGAGACTCTGTTGGTTTCCAAGGCAGTACATTTTGATGTGAACAGAAACCATCATGTTTCTTCTATGAGCAGCTGGTGTGTTTGAACTGCTGAGCTTGTGGTTCACAGCCAGACTTGAACCCACAATGCCACCAGGGCTCCTTTCTCACTTTTCTCAGGAAATCTAAATTACTGGATTCTCTTGAAATTTTATGACCAACCACATAGAGCCCCCATTCTTTCATAGCCTAATCTGTGAAAACTCTCATGAGTAGATGAGCTACGCATCTCTAGTGTGTGCTTTGGCCACAGGCCTCACACAATATCGTATGTACACTTTTTTCTTGCACAATTTTAATTTTTTTAAAATTTCATCTCAAGGTGGTCAGAGTGACTGAATGCAGAATGATCTGGAATAGATTTAAACATGGTGGCATAGTGGACTGTAGGCTAGACTGTTCATTGTAAGGTCAGCAGTTTAAACCACTAGTCTCTCCTCAAGAGAAAAATGGGGTTTTTCTACTCACTACAGATTTACAGTCTTCAAAACACAAAGAGGCAGTTAAAGTCTGTTCTTTGAGTCAGAATCAACTCGATGGCAGTGAATTTGATTTCAGACTTTCACACTTATATCCAGCCTTTGAAAATATTGTCTATATGTGTCTTGTATGTACATAACAAATCTTGGAAATAGTTATGTTAAGTAATTCTAAAATACTTTTACTTTTCATCTTTGTGACTGTTAAAAGTGAATTTTAAAGTTCATTATTAGCCTGGTGAATATTTAAGTGGCTACTTAATAAAAATAGTACAAGCTTCTCAAAGATCATGACAGGATTATAATTGTAACTTAGTCAGAACTCATGGCCGCCTGTTATTTCCAGTGACACTTTCAAAGTATTTTCATGAAGTATATATAGTAGGTGGTATTATATTGCAGTGAAATTTGCAGTTTAAGACCTCAGGCAAAATAAGAATTCTGTCTGGAAGATCTATGCAAATTCTTTATAATAGGAGTCTTTCAACTTTCAGGGGGAAAGCACATCTCTTAGGAGTTCCTGACTTCTAGGTTTTTAGCTCAGTACACACACACACACGTATGCATTGTTTTAAGCCAGAAAATGACATGTGATTAAATAGTTTTCTAAGATAACAAGGCCCATTTTCTGTATGTGTTCACATCCATATGTAAAAGGAAAAAATGTGTATTTTTGAGTTTAAGGAAAGAAACCACTTCAAGTAACAATTAGCATTTGACAGTTCCTGTTCCTTTAGAGAAATAGATCACAAGTTAAAAAATCATGAAAATAATTTATAATCCTATTTCTGAAAGTACACATTTCCCCAGATGGTTGTAAGACTAACAAGGGGGAATGTTTGTGATACTCAATCATTATTCAAGTACCCGATCATTACAGAAAAATATTTGTGAATAATGAATGCAAAGAAGTTTAGCACATTGCCTCTGGTAAAATACTTATTAGGGGCTAGGTACAAGGAAAAGAACAATACAATATATCCACTAGCTTTAGCATACAAAAGGATGACAGGGTTCTTTTGTGCTATTATTGATTGTAACACATGCTAATTTTTGAAATTGCTCTTGAAAATAGTATTCTACTATTTCCACAAGTATATTCCTTTAAACTATGGCTTCAAAGCAAATATCAACAAATAAAAATGCATAGGGATTATTAGAAAATATACAGATTAGGTACTATATATTCAATGACAATCTGATAAAGTCCTTAAAGTCATTACTATCAGCCTATCTTTGTAATACACAAATACATGTGATTTGCCAATGTTCTCAGCTAATGCTTATTTTTAAAACCATTCTCAAAACAACTTTTTATTTTATTTTTTATTCAAGACGAATAAGGAAAACATCTATATAACTGCATTACCTACTAAAGAAGATCACTGCTCTCAATTGAAAGGGTACTGAGAAATAAAGTGCAATGACTCGCACAAATGTTTCATAAAAAAAATCTTTGTAAAGTCATTTTCTAAATCAGCACTTAATAAACAATACACAACTAAGTAGACTAATATTTTGGTGAAGCATTATGGTGAAGAATTTAAGTTAGCTTAGAATGTCGTATCTCATCATTTCATCTCCTTTTTGACCCATTTTAAATCTGTTTGTTTCTGTAAAAAAAAAAAAAAATAAAAAAAATGTGAGGGGGAAGCAGCCGTGGATTAAGCCTCTATTGAATGCCCTCTAACCATGGACTGAGGCGTGACTAGCCTTGCTATCATTCAGAGTGCCGTGGAAAGTGAACTGTTGCAGATGCAGTAAGAGTAAATTTTAGTGCCTTCCCATTCGATCTTCCCTATAAACCACTTATATTTGTTCTTGTTTTTAATATTAAATGCTTTCTTTTCAGTTGAGGTTTTTTGTCTGTTCTACTTTGTTATTATTGGTGGAGTTTTTTAAAAAATATTTTTATATCCATGAAATCCAGGAGAGGGAAATCTATAGAGACAGTGACTGGTTTAATGGTTCCTTGGTGGTGTTGCAGAGGAAATTGGGGGGAGGGATGAAGAGGAGCCAATAATCATGAGTACAAGAATGAAAAAAATGTTCTAAAACTGGTTGTGGTGATGATTGTACAACTCTTCTTGATGTGGTTGAACTATTGAGTTGTATGATATGTGAATTATATGTCAATAGAAGTGTGTTAGTCTAGGTTGACTAGAGAAACAAATTCATAGACACTCACATGTGTATAAGAAAGAGCTTTATATAAAAAGTAATTGTACATTAAGAAAACATCACAGCCCAGTTCAGATCAAGTCCATAAGTCCAATATTAGCCCCTATGTCTGTTACCAATCTATAAAGTCTTCTTCAGACTCATGAAACACATGCAATAATATCAAATGCAGAAAGATCACCGGCCAGTGGGTGGGAAATCTTGTGGATCCAGTGGTGTAAGCATCTCAGTGCTGGCACAGGTCTCCATGTAGTTCATCAAGCTCAGGCACTAGCATAGCTCCATATGTCTTGTCAGCTGCAATGTCTCCCAGAGATTGCGCCTGAGTCCTGCCTCCAGTAAGCTATTTTTCTCCTTAGCACCTCTAAATGAGGTCATCAAATTGCAAGCTGATTGACAGGCTAAACTCCACCCCTTCACTCTTAATGCTCTCAAATTGACAACAGATTATATAACTACCACAAGGAGTGTTGAAAAAAATTAAATTAAAAACAAAATATTTTAAGTGATAAACATGACTTTCCTGTATTGTGATTTGACACAAGAAAGCTGCCTTTGAAAGAAATTGATGAATCCAGAATAGTGAGTAATTATTGTTCCCCTAATTAATTCTTGTAAAGGGCGAGCTGCACTAGTGTCTTTGCCCAAAAAACGTTGAGCCATTTTTGTGTAGCTATTAGCTACATAGGAAACAGTAGATGAGGACAAATCTTTTCATTAATAAAAGCTGTGTATTTATTCTTATGCTGGAATAAGTGTTTGTTAACAGCATAAAGTTCTAATGGTTATCATAGGAGTGATAAGCATAAACTTAAAAATAAATAAAAGTGGTATTTATTTTTCATAGTTTCCATTTTTAAAATAAGCATATGCTCACTTTACAAAACTTGGAACACATGAATTCATTTGTATGTGTATAGGTAAGCATAGATATGTGTATGATATATATGCATGTGCAAATCACATGCTTCATTGGGCAAATCTGCTGCACAAAACCATTTTAAAGAGTTGAAGAGCAAGGTTGCTACTTTGAAGACTAAGGTGTCCTTGGCCCACCATGGTATTTCAATCACCTCGTATGCACGTAAAAGTTGGACATTGAATAAGGAAGACAGAAGACCAAGAAGAAGAGATATCCTTGAATTATGGTGCTGATGAAGAGTATTGTATGTACTGTCAAAATATTGAACTTCCAAAAGAAGAAACAAATTTATCTTGGGAGAAGTGCTGCTGGGATGCTTCTTAGAAATAAGGATGGTGAGACTTCATCTCAAGTACTTTAGATACATTGTTAGTAGAGACCAGACCCTGGTAAAGCTTGGTAAACGAGAGGGGCATTGAAAAAGAGAAAGGCATCGACCAGTTGGATTGATCCAGTGGCTGTAATGACAGGCTCGCACATAAAAATTGAGAGAATGGAGCAGGACTGGGCGGTGTTTCATGCTCTTGTACATATGATCACTATGGATAGGAACCAGCTTGAACACACCTAACAACAACGGCAACTATATGTGTGCATGTCTGTATATCAATTTACCCTACAAGCTCACAACTGAGTGATAACCAGCTATATCATACTGAAGAATTTCTACCTAACAAGTAAAGGCAGATGCTCCAAGGAGGTGAGTATGGCCTAAGCCTTCATATCACATACCTAGAACATATTCTTAGCAGAAACCTGCCCCTGGAGAGAGACTTCCTACTTGATAGGTGTGTTGATTCTGCTTCAGTTCATTCTGCAATAATGGGCTCAAGTGTAGCAATGATTTTGAAGACGGCACGGGACCAGGCAGCATTTCACTCTGTTTTACTGGTTATTAGGTGCAGTTTCGAGGGTTCTGATGTACACAGAAGGAAAAATGGCCACAGTTGGTATGTTTGAGCCCATTATTGCAGTCATTGTGTCAATCGATTTCAGTGGAGGCCTTCTTTTTCGTTCACCCTGTGTAGTCAGAACCAACCTGACAGCACCTAATGACCTATTATTTGTAAACTATTATAACCTGCATTTTAAGAATAATATGAAACCATTATCCTATGCAATTAGAAATTTTTACAAGTAATCATTCAATGCTTACAGAAGATGGACTTACCACATCTCATTATATTTGTTGGGTAGCTCTTCTTAGTTTCTCATACTGAACAATTTCACAGTGCACATTTTGGTTCATTATTGTTGTTCCAAATTTGACAATATATCTATCTATTAATTCTTATAAATTAAACTGCTGAGATTTTTTTTAGCATAGAAAAATTACAAAATTGTTTGTTGTTTGTGTTGTTTTAAGACCAATATCTAGTGTTCAAGAATTATATTACCACTGTCATCATGTTGATTCTGACTCATAGTTCTGGCCAACAGAGGCTAAATTAATAAAACAAAAAAATTAGAATATAACAAACCCAATACCATCAAGTTGAGTCTTATAGTAAATTCTGAATATTTATGGAAGCAAACTGCCACCACTCACTGATCTTGCAGCAGCTGTGGCTTTGAGCTTCTGACATTGCGACTAGCCCTTCAGTGCTCACCTGACAGAGCTACCAAGACCACCTAGAAGGACATTAAAATGCCATTTTCCTCTATGTTTAACCCAAGTCCCAGTACAATTATTTGAAGAGAAAAGACTTACCTCCTATTGGGAAAAAAGCTTACTCACTGGCTTGTCTTTATTAAACATCATTTCTGCTGAATTCAATTCGACACTGGACAGCATATATACAGACTCATGGGGACAAGTGAAGTACAAAATACACTCCCAAGTAAATCAATGGAAAACTGCTGACTGGGGTCATGTATTATCTACTGATAAATAAAGAATAATTAAATAAATAAATAATGTTTATTTAGCTACTGATAAATAAAGAATATTTATCTGAAATATATGGACATAGTTCATAGTGAGCCCTTCTCTATGATAATGTTTGATCAACAACAACAGTGCCAAATAAATCCAGTGAATGCATGGGTGAGATAAGCTGATTGAGAAGCTTATTACAACACCTTATCAAGACACTTTAAAGGAAAGAAATAGTCAGAGGGTCAAAACTTGAACCTGAGGCCTGAGGAACTGTGATGGTCCAACACAGTTATGTGTAAAGCAGGGGTGCTCAATACATTGATGGCGATCTACTAGTCGATTGCAAATGTAGTGTGGGTAGATCGCATGGCATTAAAAACATAGACGTAAGCCTATCATCAATCCCGTCACTTAAATGATATACAAAGCAGCCAATCAGATGCAATCTTAGGTATCAAATGCATGCGCAAACAACTGTGCTAAGTGCAGCAAAACTGACAAGCTAAGTTATCACCAATTTTTAGACCTTGGTTTTTCTCTCTTAAATGTAAGAAAGAGTATTAAAATGAGTGGGACAGCTGGACCAAGTAAGAAGACAAAAATGTATCCTTTTCATACGGAATGGGAAATGTTGACACTACAAGCCAACATTCAGCTGAAGTCCAGAGCGCATGAACAGTTCTGGAACTTACTCGCAGAGGGAAAGGACCCAAACGTGAGAAAATGTGCTACCTCCTTGACTGCATTCTTTGGCTCTACTTATTTATGAGTCAGCCTTTTCCCACATCAGATCATTAAGTCCAAGTACCGTTCACCATGGCTGATGATCGTTTGGAAGTGTGCTTGAGGCTGGCTGTCAGCAGTTACTGTCCGGACTATGCATCCCTGGCTCATTCCATTCAGTGCAAGTCATCAGAGTAAACTCAGGTCATGACAAAAAATGTACACAGTTAATTGTGTTGTGCAATATGGACTCATGCAGTTATGCAAGATACATAAACATACATTGTACATATAAAGAATTCTCAATGCATTTATGAATGAATAAAAATAAATATATGTTTTGCATTTTTGTAGTTGGTAGATCATTTTGACTTGATCATTTTATAAGTAGCTCGCATGCTGCAAAAGTGTAAGCACCCCTGGTGTAAAGTTTCCCTTTGAGCTATGATACGCATGGTCAGCAGTTAGAAACCACTAGCAGCAGCGCGGGAGAAAAACTGGACTTTTTACTTCTGCGAACAAGCTACAGTCTTGGAAATGCACAGGGAGGTCACTATGAGTCAGCCTTGCCTGGAAGGCAGTGAGTACTCTAATATAAAAGGAGCCTTGGTGCCGTAGTGGTTACACATTGAGCTGTGAGCCTCGAGATCAGCAATTTAAAACTGCCAGTGAATTTGGTTTTGGGTTTGGGGGTTGGGCTTTGGGTTAAGTTAAAAGTCAGCAATTCAAACCCAACAGCCACCCCAAGAGAAAAAACAATGCCTACACTCATAAATATTTGCAGTCTTGGACACACTAGGGTTGCATGTGAGTCGGGGTAGACTAGTGAAACAAATACCTTGACATTCATGTATGTATGAGAAAGAGCTTTATATCAAAGAGTGATTGTATATCAAGAAAACATCACAGCCCAGTCCAGATCAAGTCCATAAGGTTGATATTAGCCTGCAAGTATGATACTAGTCCATAAATCGCTCTTCAAACTCATGTAGCACATGCAATGATGTAAGATGCGGAAGATCAGAGACCAGTGGGTGCAAGTCTTGAGGATCCAGTGGAGGTGGAAGCATTTCCAGGGCTCACTCAGGTGTTGGTGTGGTTCCATGTGGCTTGTCAGAAGAAAGAGAGGAGGTTCCCAGAATCCACACAAGAGGACCATGCCCACAAGGAGACATCATCAGTCTCTGACCTGATTGACAGGCTACTGATGAGAGCACAATAGAACTTCCTTGCAAGACGTTGAACTACCTTGCAAGATGTTGAACTACCTTGCAAGATGTTGAACTACCTTGCAAGATGTTGAGCTACCTTGCAAGACATTGAGCCACATCAAAGAAACAAGCACAAGAAACTCCACTTTAAAGAAGAAATAAAGTGTAACATTGGGGCCCAAATCAACAGCTGCTTCAAGGAGCCACCACAAAGATGTGGGGACCCCTGATAAGACTGGGCTGAGACCTGACCGATGCCCAAAAGCTAGTCAAGTCACCTAAAGCATGGAGAAACCCGATAAGACTTGACTGGGACAGTGAATATGTCAAAGAGCCAGCCAAACTGTCAAATTAAACCCAGGTAGAAACACTGACTTTTTTAGAGAGCTAGGAACCAAAGAGACATCAACTACTGCTCTCTCCAACTCTACCCGGGGTGAGTACACCGATGAGGCAATGCTTATTGGGACTATGGTGCTATTATGAAATGTGTGAAGAATGCTGTTATTATGCCCTTATGCTCATAGTTGTTTGCCCTTAGTAGAGTGAGTAATATTTTAGATTGTTTAATTTGTGTTTGCAATGAATAAACCAAGCATTTGAAAATGTCTAAGAGCGTTAAGCAATTATTGATCACGCCACTCATGACAGCTACACTCCACCACCCCCTGCATCTATGGATCAAGTTGCCATGAAATTTTGTAGCTACCACAGGTTGCTATGAGTTGCAATTGATTAGGGTTAGATTAAAAGAGACAAGGAAGAAAGATTTGATTTTCTACTTTTATCAGTCAATAGGCGTGTGACCCTCTGAGTCACAGCAGTTGCATCCCAATCCCGGAGATGGCAAAGGGCTGTGGGGCAGAATTTCGTTCAGTTGTGCATACCGTCACCACAAATCAATGGCAGCTCAGTGATTATTTGGAGTGGAGCACCCTAGCATAAAAGTCGTCCTGTTTTGGCTCTTTTAAGAGAGGCTATGAATGATATTCTCAAATTCTTTGCTGGAAAGGCTATAAATTCTTTTGTTGGATGTTGACAGAAAACAGCCACTCACATTCCTAAGTGAAAATGGACCACAGCATCGAAAGAGACAATGGAATTAACTTTGCCTATGACTCGGTGATATGAAATAGTTTTGCCAGCGAGCCAGGCAGTCACTCTCTAATTCCTAAAGTGATATTATGATAAAGAACATTATTTGGCCTATAAACACTTCCCCTTTAAAATAACAAAAAACAAATTATTTGACTAATAAGCGCTGCAAATAATTTTACAATTTTCTTAGCCATAATCTGAATTTTAAAAAATAATATGGTATTACAAATAATAAAAAGATTTTACTTATTTTTCCTGCTTGAAAGTAGGATATTAGCTATAAAGGGTTGTTATTATTAATAATAAAATTAGCTAAAAATATGAAGGAAAATGGCATATTATCTATAATTTTGGATAAAAGAACATTTATATCTACCTTGGTAAGATTTCTCCAAAGATTTTGAGAAGCTACTTTCAAGAGGTGAGACCCATTTATCAGAGAATGAATTGAATAGTTTTCCATCAAGAGATATTTTCTGAGGCTTTTTCTTTAATATCATTTAATTAGGGGCTTAAAATGACTTTGGTAAATCAGTTAGGGGATAAGCTGAGGCTTTTAACCAAATTTCAAAGCCTTTTTAATTTAAAAGGGAAACCACCTAACCATTACTGTTCGATCACCCTTTTCTTTAAAATCTTTCTATGTCCAATTACATTGCCAAATTTTAGACATATTCTTCTTCTTTCACTCAAATTTCTTAACTTTTAAAATTATTATAAAACTTAAAACTCTCACTTACCATAGAGTTGATTCTGACTCATAGTGACCCTCTAGGACAGGGTAGAACTGCCCCTGTGGGTTTCTGAGATTCTAACTCTTTATGGGAGTACAAAGCTTGTCTTTCTCCCTGTAAAACATATAACACATTCATATCTCTCAATATTCTGTAAATTGCTACTAATCTTACAAAAGTAATTGAATCTAATTAATTGTTGTGTCTAAGAATCATTCTATTACTTTACTCAAAAGAGTACAAAGGTAATTTTTGCTTCTGAAGTATTTCCATATACAATCAAGTCATGAAATTTCACTTGATAATTTTCTGAAAATATTGGGTGAAGTCATTTAAAACTGTATCTTATTCTGCATTTTGTTTGGAATAATTCATTGGTCAGAAAATTAATTCCTGGTACATAATAAACACTCAAGTAAGATGAAAAAGAGAATGAGTAAACATGTCTCTGTTAAGACTGTTTTTGCCAAGGCCACACAGGACATTTTGTTTCCCAATGAAGATCAGAAGATAGATAAGTTGCCCTCAGAAGATGAATGTAGATGAATGAAGTGAGAGCAGTGGGCTCTGCAGAAGGTGCTGGCAGGAGTCGTGTCCAGTACAGCCCAATTCTCTGTCTGCAGCTGTTCTCTTTCACTGAAAGTGCACCAAATCCCAGAGTGATGTGATTATTTATAGAACTTTTAGTTACTGGAGTCCTATTTTCAATAATTAGGGAAACTTGATTTATACATATACAGCAGCTAAGAGATCATGGTTTTAAAAAAATGCCTACTAAACAGATATCTAGGTTATATATTCATAAAAATGTAAAATTTTAATTTATATAAGTATATAAAATATAATACATAAATTTATATATAAGTCTTCTATATTTATATCTAAATCTCGATGTTTATATATTTACATTCTATGTTTATGTAACTATCAAAACATTTATATCTATTTACTTATATTTTCTAT
>NW_022103928.1:31877072-31878678 GCF_000313985.2 Echinops telfairi | reverse complement strand
GTTTAGAAAAGTTGGTCTTTCTAGATGCAGGTTTGAGAATACAATTCTTCTGGGTTTTGTCTATAAATTCCTGTCTCTCTCTAGTCTTCCCTCAGAAGCTCCGGTGGTACAGTGCTTATGCATTCACGACTAACCATAGGTCAGCAGTTCTAAACCACCAGTCGTGGTACTGGAGAAAACAGAGGTTGTTTTACTCCCAAACAGAACTACATTCTCAGAAACCCACAAGGGCACATTTACTCTGTCTTATGATAGAGTCACTACAAGTCAGAATTGACTCGATAGCAGTAAGTTTGGATTTTTGGTTAGCCTTCCCTCTCAATCTTCCTCAACAGCCCCCTACTCTGGTTCACAGGAGAGCCCCACCATACAAGTAGTGTTTGTAATTTAAAATATTATAAGGTCCTAAACATTTCTATAAGGTTCTGAAGAGATAGGCTCTAAAAGCTTTCTACTCTGCCCTGTTTCTAAAATAAATCATATCTAAATACACATATACATATACATCTATGGGAGCCCTGGTGACAAAGGGTTACTAATAGGGCTGCTGCTAACCATGATGTCAGCAGTTCAAAATCTACCAGCTGCTCCCTGAGAGAAAGCTGAGACTTTCTATTGCCTTAAAGAGTTACAGTCTCAGAAACTCACAGGAACATTTCCCACTGTCCTGCAGACCTCTATGTGTCAGTGTTAACTCGATGGCGGTGAGTTTCGGGGTTTGTGTGGTTGGGGGGAAGGGGGAGGCTTGTTTTGTTTTGTTTATACTTATAAGACCCTTGGTGATGCTGTTAGGTAAGAATTGGATTGAAAAGCACAAGATCAGGGGTTCAAACCTACAAGCCTCTATGAGGGGAAAAATAAAGTTATCCATCAGGAAGACTATAAAAACAGATACATACACTTTATCTTGGATTATGAACAAAAGTTTTTATTTGGCAAGGGGGCACTGAGTAATTTTTTTTTTCTTCTGAAAAGGGAGCAGTAGGTGAAATAAGTTTGGGAACTTAACAGCAAAATAAATTCCATTGGTTTGGGTTTGGTTTATACATATTCATGTATGCATAAGAGGAGAAGACTGCAAAAAGTTAATGGAAAATGGAACTTTAAAATAATTGAATTTTTAATGAACCTTTTAAAGCCTCCTCATATGACATACAGGTATGTATGATGAAATTGTTAGTAACTGTAAAGTTGATTCCAGACTCATGGTGGCCCCACGCACAATGGAACAAAATACTGTCCAGCCCTATGACATTCATGATCAGTAAAAAATTGATCGTTGTTATCCAAAGATTGAGTGATTTTCTGAAGTAAATCAGCAGGCCTTTCTAGCCCGTCTTTGTCTGGAAGCTTGCTGAACCTATTCACCGTCAGAGCATCATGTCAGTCTTCATTTACAGAGAGGTGGTGCCATCACGTAGGCACAGTGACAAGGAATTAAACCTGTAACTACTACATGGAAGGTGAGAATTCTACCACTACATGGCCAATTGTGCCACATGTACACATACAAATCCAGATACGTGTTTTAGAATTATCCTAATTTTTAGTACATCACTTAATTTACCATACCCAGAAAAATTTAAAGGAATTTGGCTAGGTTCAC
>NW_022103928.1:31873844-31875826 GCF_000313985.2 Echinops telfairi | reverse complement strand
TACAGAAATTATAACTTCATATTTTTATTGCCAATTTTTTGGTTGTTAATATGCTACAATGAATTATAAACCTACAAACTTATGATGTAATGTGTTCATTTTTCCAAACCATTTTATTTGGAGCTAGTCCAGACAGCATACCATTCCACAGTTCAATCACATCGAGCAGTCTTGTACAATCGCTACTACAATCAGTTTTAATGATGGAATGTGTTTTTAATGCTCATTCTGAGATATGCCACTTTTCACAGGGTATATGTATTAGGCATGATGTAACTTAGAAAATTGGATGTTTAATAAGGAAAAAGGCTTAAAATTGCAAAATAAGTAGAAGACAAAGTAGAGATTTTAATGACAGACTAGTGAATTTCATTATACTCCTGATATTTTAATACAGTTTCCATATATTATATTTTAAGCCCTACTTCCCCCAGAGGATAGAGACATTCTTTTAATCCCAGATTGATAACTGTCTTTATATAAAATCTAGACATGCAAAAGTCATTGGTCAGTATAATATGCATTTTTGAAATGGTTTATACCAAGAGAAAAGACCTGCCAGACATCCATAATTGTACCTTTTACACAAAAATCCATGACTTTAGAAAGTTATTCAATAGAGTATTTATGCCATTAGCCTCACATTTCTAACTTGCAATATGCCCATATCACATTTCACCTTGTTTCCTTACCAAAAATTAGTTCTAGAATTATATAGAAAAAAAGGGTAAGTTCTTTTCATGAATTGAATTGTGTCTCTCCAAAAGATATATCAACTTCGCTGGGCCATGGGTCCGAAAATTGTGTCGTCGTCCTCCATTGTGTGATCTGATGCAATTACCCTCCATGCTGTAATATGTGTTGTAAATCCTAAAGTCTATATGTGAGGCAGGATTAAGAGGTACCTTGGGTCACAACCTACCAAGAGGGTTTGCCTCAAGTACCACTCTCATTCACCTTTTAGTCATACCTTTGTTTGAGTCACACCTTTTATCTTAGAAGAGAACAAGGGGGCGGGGGTGGGGTGTGAAGTAAGCAGAGAGAATGAAATTATCACCAAGAAGCAATAGCCAGGTGCTGAGTGCATCCTTTAGACTAGGGGCCCTGTGCTTAGAACCGATCAGACTCAGGGGAAGACTGTTGCCCAGAGCATGGAAGTCTCCATGGAACATTGGGCTCAGAGATGTTGAAAGAACTCAAAGATCTTCCCCCAGAACCAAAAAAAGAGAAAACCATTCTCCACAGTTGGTGCCCTGACTTCAAATTTGTAGTCTCCTAACTGAGAAAATGCATTTCTATATGTTGAAGGCATTCATATACCAGCATGTGATAAGGAAGGCAGTATTTAAAGATTTGTTTTGCAATCATTTGTTATGAAGGAAGCAACGAGGAATCATGGTGTAAATGAACAAGCTTGAGCTAAAGAACAGATTTTTCTCCCAAAATATCGATTTTCCCATAGCAAAGCACGTTTGTTGTAGCATTTAAAACATTACAAATATTCTTTAATTCAGTCTGGTAGTACTGCTGTGAAGTTGTTAATCTTCACTTAACCTATTTGTGAAATGAGCAAAGTGTAAAGTCAATTCAATTCAATTAATATTTATTGAGAACCCATAGGGTACACAGCACAGCATACAGAACTGTAAGGTCAGGCAATGAATCAGACACAGTCTTTCTGACAAGCTTTAAATCTTTCATCTCCAGGGCACATTTACTCAGGTTTAGAACAATGTGAAAAATCAAAATTGCAATCATGTCAAAAAAGAACACCAGTGCTTAAAAACAGATTGGAGTTATCTGAAACCATTAACATAGAAAAAGATAGAATGAAATCCAAGAGAGCTCTGTCTTTATCCTACAGCCAGTTGTTATCCCATGAATTCCAGCATGTATTAGAACAGTTCTCGCTCTCTCGCGCTCTCTCTCTCTCTCTCTCTCTCTCTCTCACACACACACACACACACACACACACACACACA
>NW_022103928.1:31855798-31871474 GCF_000313985.2 Echinops telfairi | reverse complement strand
TATTAAAGGGTCGCAGCATTAGAAAGGTTGAGAACACTGACTAAGGCAGCACTTGGGGCATTGCCAAAAGCAAGTGTCTTGCAAGACATCGCTAAGCATCTTTAGGATACAAACCTGTCACTCACTTTTGCTTATGGACCAATGTAAAATGACATCCATCAGAACTTCTCTAACTCCAGAAAGAGATAAAAGAGTCACCATCAGAATCAGTCCAAGGCTGATTCATTTGAGATGGAAGTCAAACTTACCTCCAAGCTGTAACCATTTTACTAATCCTGACAAAAGTCACCTCTCCTAATTTGTTATAATGATTACAAAGACTATACTTATAATTACAAGATTTACCAGGGAAATTACAATTCAGGATTAGCATCAATAGGAATAACCTAGGATATAGTTATTCAACTAGTTATTTTTGTTCTTGACCATGCCACAGGTAGACCTTGGTCTTAGAGCCCTTGGCTTTCAGCCCTCATCCCTGTTTGAGTATTGTTATGATGCTCTTTAGCTCTGGGAATGCATACCTAGAGGCACATTGATATACTAGAAATATTCCTGCTCAGAAGCATTCAGCTCTCTTCCTCCATGGGTCAGCAAACTAGCCCACCAATCCTGTGTAACTACATTTTCAGTGCTACAGCTCTGTCTCCTGAGTAGAGTAGAGCAAGTGAATAGGGTAGGGTACTACCTCCTGATTCTGGTCATAATATTTTTTTCAATAGTAGTTTTTATTAAATAATCATTTTATTAGGGGCTCATACAACTCTTTTCACAATCCGTGCATATATCATTTGTGTCCAGCACATTAGTACATATGTTGACTTCATCATTCTCACAACACCCGCTTTCCACCCAAGCCCTTGGTGTCAGCTCATTTTTCCCCCTCCCTCCCCACTCCCACCTCCCCCTGAACCCTTGATAACTTATAAAGTATTATTATTTTATCATATCTTACCCCATCCGACATCTCCCTCACCCACTTCTCCACTGTCTGTCCCCCAGGGAGAAGGTTATATGTAGACCTTGTCATCTGTTCCCCCTTTCTCCCTCACCTTCCCTCTACCCTCCCGATATCGCCACTCTCTCCACTGGTCCTGGAGGGTTCATCTGTCCTGTGTTCACTTAAAATGGACATAGCTTATACTTCCATAATTAAGTTGCTTTTTAAAAGTATTGTACATGTATCATCACAGTCATTATACCAAAAGGAACTGTTCAATATTTAACCATTTCAAGAGGTAGCATGTGTTCCAGAACCAATGGTATCGAAGTCAGAATCTAAGCTGGGTAGAAGACAGCCATAAACAAGGCTCCAGAAATTAATGGAACACCAATTGAAATGTTTCACCAAACTGATAAAGCACTGGAAGTACTCACTGGGCTAGTGAAAGAAATTTGGAAAACAGCTACCTGGCTAACTGATGGGAAGAAATCCATATCTGTACCCATTCCAAAAAAAGGAGACTCAATGGAATGTACATATTATAGACCACTATCCTCGAAATCATAGTCAAGGAAAATTTTGCTGAAGATCATTTAACAAGTGTTGCAGTAGTAAGAACAGCGAACTGCCAGACATTCTGGCCAGATTCAGAAGAGGATTGGGGACAAGAGCTATCATTGCTGACATCTAATGGATCTTGGCTGAAAGCAAAGAATATCAGAATGTTGTTCACTTGTGTTTTATTGACTTTGCAAGGGCATAGTGTCAAATACGCAAATGGACTTCTCCATATGGACTACAGAGAATCATATTGAATATATTTGTAGGAAGAGACAATGGAGACGTTCAATATCAGCAATGAAATGAGGATAGCCTTCATTATGCTCATTTGGACTCTCTACATGGATCAAGAGGCAGTTGTGCACACAGAGCAAGAGAATACTGCACGGTTTAAAAGATGTGTGGTCAGGGTTGCATCCTTTTACCATACTTCTGAAATTTGTATGCTGAGCAAATAATCAGAGAAGCTGGATTGTATGATGAAGAAAGCGGCATCAGGATGGGAGGAAGGCTTATTAAAAACCCCTCGATATGTAGACACAACCTCGCTTACTGAAAGTAATGAAAACTTGAAGTACTTCCTGATGAAGCTCAAGGATTGTAGTCTTCAACAGGGATTACAACTTAATGTAGAGAAAACAGAAACACTCACAAGTGAGTCAATAGGTAACATCATGATAAATACCGTATATACTCACATATAAGCCGACCCGAATATCAGGCGAGGCACCTAATTTTACCTCAAAAACTGCATTAAAAATGTGCTGAAAAACTCAGTTTATACTTGAGTATATATGGTAATTTTTAAAAATTGAAGTTGTTACAGATTTTGTCTTGATGGGATTCACAATTAATGCTCATGGAAGCAGCAATCAAGAAATCAAATGACTCATTCATTGGGTAAATGTGCTGCACAAGACCTCTTTAAAATATTGAAGACCAAGGATATCACTTTGAAGACTAAGCTATTTCTCTTTACTCAAGCTACTGTATTTCCATTGCTTCATATACATGTGAAAGTTGGACAATGAATGAGGAATATGGAAGAAGAATAGATGCATCTGAATTCTAGTGCTGATAAAGAATATTGAAAGTACTACGGGCTTCCAGAAGAACAAACAATTGTCTCTCAGAGGAAATACAACCAGAATGCTCCTTACAAGTAAGGATGGTGAGATTTCACATCACATACTTTGGACGTGTTATCAGAAGAGACCAATTCTTGAAAGAGGACATCATTCTTGATAAATTAGAAGTTCAATAAAGAAAGAGAAAATCCTTGAAGAGATTAATCGACACAGTGGGTGCAACAATGATCTCAAGAATAATGACAATTGTGAGGATGGCCCAGTGTTCCCTTCTTATGTGCTGATATAGTTAAAGTTTATTGTGCCAACCTGGCCGATAAACACACGTGGGGTTAACTGAAGGGCGGAGAGATAAATGGCTTGGTGAGCCTCGCCTTTCGAATTCTCCGGTCTTTTGCTTTCTGATGGTCGGACCAGGGTGCAGCTGCCTTAGCCAGTTCCCTGCTTCAGCTGGCAAGGCTCACTTCCTGCAAGACATCCCTGAGGAGAAGCTGCATGGACATACCCTGATGCAGCCCTGGGTGCTGGAGCAGCCCTGTGGAGATCCCTGCCAGTGCTGAGATGCTTACATGCTCACTGATTCGGCTTTCCTCCTGCAGTTGGCATCATAGTGTGTGTTTTGTGAGATGGAGGAGGACATTGTGGATTGATGTCAGACATACGGGTTAATGTTCGACTTGTGGGTTTGGGCAGCACTGGATTGGGATGTTTTCTTGATGTGCACTTACCCTTTATATAAAACTCTCTCTTATCCATGAGTTTCTGTGGATTTGTTTCTCTAAAGCACCCAGACTAACACATAAGTCAAAGGATTGCTCTGAGCCAAAACTGACTGGACAGCACCTATCAACAATAGTCGCATCAGTCAGTATTTCCCATTTGTGTGAACCATGTCCTTTGTGTAAATTTCTCTACATATACATTTATATATGCTTCACTGGTTTTCCTCCTCTAAAGAACCCAGCGTAAGACACCCACTAAAACACTTACTGTGAATTTTCTCATTGTGATTTTCCATTTATTCTTCCTTACACTCCAAATACCTTATGTATGGCCTTGCCCATAATGATCCTTTAATAGTTATTTGCTGTGTTAAATTAACTCTTTACGAATGACGGAATCTAAATTGTGTGGTTAATTTACATTTGGTCATAAACCCATATAAACTTGATGCAAGCATCCAAATACATATATTTGCAATAGGTTTTCTATAAATGAAAGTTGGCCTTTCTTCCAAATCACCTCTGTGGTTAGTCACATCATCACCCTTTCAAAAAGAGGTTGAACAATTAATCATTTGCACCACCTAGGTACTTCTCATTATAATTGCACTTAAATATAATTACATATTGCCTTTTAGCTATATGCATGGTTTCCCAGTTAACTGTTCTAAAGAATAGCTAAGGAAGCAGTCAGCCAGGGCTGACTCGATTCTGACTTATTTTCAGACTAAAGCTGCTCCTTCGTGTACGTCACACAAAGAGACAAGTCACACGTTAGACCATCCACATCTCCCACTTGGCCCATGATACATAATTTGGGGCATTGGTTGAGGTAGCAATGTTTGTGCACTAACTTTTCATCAATATTTCCTCTCTGTCTTACACCATCAATCTCCCACTCATAACTACCAACCCAAGAATGGAACAGATAATAGCTCAAATATGGAAGAGTATTGAATTTCTCCAACGATGTGGCATTTTTTTCAACTTCTATTACTTTTTCCATTTTATTTCATTCTTTTAAAATCAATACTTTTATTTTACTGGCCCAGAAAATCTTAGTTTGTGTTGCTTAAACACAGGATCAGTACTTATTTTTTTACACATAAATAAGCTGAGTAATTTGTGGAGAATTCCAAGATGCCATTTCCTCTCACTATATGCAGTCTGATTTCTTTTTTTAATTGTGAAATCAAATAAACTGGTATGGAGGCATGTTTTATATTCAGAATTATACAATCTTTAAACAAATTTGACTCTTCAGCATATAAAACTTTTAAAAAGTGTGCATAAGGTGGAACCTAACAACAAAAAGAAATGGATTTGCATAATTTTTTATAGCAAATGATCAGAAACAACTCCAATAGCTATTGAAGGCAGATAGGTAACTGAATTTGTGTATATTCAATCAGTAGGATTTATATCTTAGAAAAAAAATTAATCACTGCCGTAGATGAGTAAAAGAATTAAGTTAAGGGGAAAACTGTAGAAAAAAACTGCATTTTATGAAAGATAAAAACAAGCACAATAAAACAGTATATGTACATATTTGACAAGATTATATTTATGAAAACGAAGGAATGGTAAATACTAAATTCTAGGTGGTGGCTCTCACCTGAGGGGAGGGATCTAGTGAGTGGAAATAAGCAGGGGCCTTCTGCAGTATGGTAATGCTCCTATGCCTCTGTTATTTATAAGCAATATTACAAGAAATATTATATAATTTTAAAAGATACATTGACTCCAAAAATAGCAGGTTCTCTAATTAGCCATTTTATTTACAGCTTCTTCAATAAACATAGTTTAGTCCTGTAGCCTAAGTTATTTACTTACTATAGTCTTTGGAATTTTTATAACTCATTGCATTGCTCAGAGGCAAACAGTGTGGGTGGCAATGTTATCCGGAAGGGCTAGTTAATGCTGAAAATCTTTCCTTGTTTTTTTGACAGTTAGTGACTAAAAAACTAGAATCTGGTATCTGGTTAATCAACAGACACATAGGAGACATCTGATGTCAAACATCAGAGACATCTGAGACTGGCCTAAGACTTAAAGAATCTTATTCTGTTTGATTTCTCAAGACTAACAATTGTTACCTGGGGTTAAAATGAAACTTGAGTTAATGTAAAATATTTGCACTTGACTCCTCCAGGGTGTAAATTCCAGTGTAAGAAGTATATATTCTCTCTGTATTCTGATTTCAAGTAGGACACCATTAAAACAGCCTGTGTTGCTTTGGGACTCCTGCTGCTTCAACCTCCTAAGATAAACTACTCTTTTTCTCTCTCACTTGGAGTTAGTGCATTGGGTTTGCTGCTCCAGGGTGTGGATCCTGCTAATAAGTGCCCATAAGCTGGACATTATTGTGGTAGCACATTGTTAGCTACCAGATATAATCAAATTCCACAGACAAGGGTGACAGCCTTGCTGGCTGAAAGAGGACTTGAAGCACTTGCTGAGGAAGAGCAGGGATTGCAGCCTTCCTTATAGATTAAAGCTTAATGTAGAGAAAACAAACCCCCTTACAACTGGACCAGTAGGTAACAACGTCATGGCAAACACAGAAAAGATGAACGTTGTCATGGATTTCACCTTGCTTGAATCCACAATCAGTGCTCACAGATGCAGCTGTCAGAAACATTGAATTGGGCAACTCTGCTGCACAAGACCTCTTTAACGTGTTGAAGAGAAAAGACATAACTTTTGGGACTAAGGTGCACCTGATCTAATCCATGGTATTTTCAATTACTTCAAATGCATGTGAAATGTGGATGTTGGAAAAGGAAGAATGAAGAAGCCGTGCATCTGTATTATGGTGCAGGAGAAGAAAGAACCTTCGACTGCCAGAAGAACAAATACATCTATCTTGGGAAAAGTACAGCCAGAATGCTCCTTAAAGTGAGTATGGAAAGACTGCACCTCAACTATTTTGGATATGTTATCAGGAGAAACCAACCCTGGAAAAGGACACAATGCTTGGTAAAGTAGAGGGGCGGTGACAAAGAGGGAGACCGGCAAAAAAAAAAAGGAGTGACATAGTGGCTGAAACTATGGGCTGGAACACAAGAATAATTGCGAAGATGGTGCAGGACCGGGTGGTAATTTTGGGGTATCTTTCAGTCTGTTGTCTGTGGCGTCAGTATGAGTCAGAACTGACTCAATCGCACCTAACAACATCAATAGAATTAAGTAAAAATGGCTTTTTGTCCACAGACCAAAAGAAAAAAATCAAGATCAATAGTAACCAGTTTTGAAATGAAATAAAATATACAAAGAAGACAAGAGAGAAAAAGAAGATAAAGGAAAATGAATTGTGGTAGTTACATAATCTGGTGTCAATTTAGGACTTGAAAGGATTAAGAGTGAAGTGGTGGAGTCTAGTCTGTCAATTTAATCATAGCCAGTGAGGCCTCTGTGTGGGCATGGCCTTCTCCTGAGAATTCTGGGTGTTCCTGAATTTCCTCCTTGGAGGAGGGAGACATTTCTATCTGCTCACTACCTAAAATGATGCTCTACTGACAAGACACATGGCCCTATGCTGGTAGACTCCATTCCCTGGGAAGTGGAGGAGCTATGTAGAGACCACTGCCAGCTCTGAGATGCCACTGGATCCAAACACTTTCTACCCACTGGCCTGTGATCGTCCTGCATTTGACATCATTGCATGTTATTTCCTGAGTCTGAAGAGGATTTTTTAGATTGGTATCGGACAGATGGGCTAATATAGGACTTATGAACTTGATCTGTACTGGGCTGGGATGTTTTCTCAATGTTCAATTGCTCTCATATATAAACCTCTTATACACATATGAGTGTCTATGGATCTGTTTCTCTAACTAAAACATGAATTAATAGAAAAGAAGAAAAATGAATATCTAAACTAGTTATATGTTAGCAGTAAGTCCATTCTGACTCCTCACAAGCCCACGTTTGTCAGAGTACGTATATGCTCCACAGGGTTTCGTGGATTACTTTTTAAGAAGAACTTGAAGTTCTCCAAGCCTTTCTTCTGGTTGGATGGGAACCTCAAATTTTTCAGGTAATGATCAAGTGCCTTCTCCATTAGCACTACGTCCTGTGGTCCCTGAATATTAAAAAATGTACTTAGGTAGAAAATTGAGGTTTAACTTTTCTGGAAAAAACTTCCTTATTCATAAGGAAACTATTCACAGGGAACTACTCCATGCTATTCTACTTTTAATAGAAAAGGATGGATTATATAAGTGGATTGAGATACTGATGTAGTTCCCCAACTGTTGCAGCCATGACCCAAGTCCTTCAAAGAGCGTATCTGCACATTTGAGCAGCAGAGCCTTCCTCTTGCTCTGTGAGCAGAGCTTGACCTTGCACTCCCCACATGAATGTCAACTTGAAGCCACAGTCACTTATTTTAAGTGAACACCATAAAACATCGTGCCTCTTGTCCTAGCTGGTAATTTCATGATGATAGAGCAATTGTTGGAATTATAATAGGCTCATGTCTCAGGAGAGGCTCCATCTAGACATGCTATGGTATCCTTTCCCAGGCAATAATCATAGATGAATAAAGTAAAACCTTAGCCAAATACGTGGCAAGGTTATTATAACCAAAACATAGAATCACTGATAGAACCAGCAATGTAGGTTAGGATTATCCTCATAAAAATGATTACTTTTCCCTAATATGTGACAGCATTTATGAGGGTCCTTTTCTGGTGTTTAAAGTAATGCCACTAATTCATTTTAATGTAAATAATAAAAATTTCTAAAGATTATAAATAAATATTATCTGCCACTGTACTCCCACAAGATAACTAATTTTGATATTAAAATCATTCATACTTGTCCTTCAGTATATGAGATTATTTTACAAAAATGAAATTGTATAATTTATAGTTCCATTAAGTATAAAATTGTATTATTTTACAAAAACTGAAATTGTGTACTATATGATGAACATTAACACCTCACCTATAAATCATTATTTTAAATATCTTCAGATAATCTTATACTCTTCTATAATTTTTTTCTCCTGGGGAATTTAGATTACTTTTGTTGGTTGTTGTTGTTATAAGCAACATGCATAGGAAAGTAGTCCCCATCCTCAAGTTTATGAAATTGTTTGCCCATCTTTAGCTGTGTCTCACCATTATGGAAAGAGAGAGACATTTGGTTACAATAGATTAAACAAAGGTTATAGTTATTAACCCTTATTTCATCATCACAGCCAAGTAAACAACTTTAATCAAAAAAATAGAGCCAAGGCTCAATAATATGTACACTGTGTGTAAAACTGTGGCATTTAATCTAATCAAGTTAGCCAATAATGAAGAAGCCGCATTTAATGTTTGTTCTTCAAATCTGGAATTCATTACCTCTGTCATTCTAATTCCTGAACCCAATTTGGAAAGAGTTTGCATTATATGCTATCTCACAGCCTTTTATGTTTGCTAACCAAACAGAATGTGTTTGAAGACTTTGTCTTCCGGAATGTGACATTGTTAAAAATCATCGGAGGTGTTTAACAATTGCAAGTACAAGTAATAAAAGGGTTTTCTTCCATGTAACAAGTAAAAGAACGCATGCACGCACACACACATACACACACACAGAGGGAGAAAAAACAGTCCTGATCCGTTCTCTGTTATCTGAAACGTTTAATAATTGAGGTATGAAAGAAAAAAGGAAGGAATGAAGGAAGAAACACACACACACACACATTCACATACATACACAGGAGGGGGTTTTAAAAAGTCCATAGAGAAATTGTCTTAAAAGAGGAAAATGGAACTTTTGTGTGTGTCTCATTCAGCTACACTATTTGTCAAATTTACATCACTGAATGGATAAGGAGTTATGTTTTCATTAAGTTCCAGCCTTCCAAAACAAATGTTTCTTCATAGACAAAATATGTTTGTGGGAAAAAATTTTTAAATAAATACGAAAATAACATAGCTTTACAATAATTTACTGAGTACACTTACTTGTCCATTACATTACGAGTAAACACGGAGTACATCCCTTAAAAGAAAATCAGCTGGAGAATTTCTTCCACCTGAGCTAAAGAGGACATCCTGATAAGCTAAATAAGACCAAACAGGCCACGTGACCAGTGTGGTGATGAGGAAGGACAGGGCCGGTGTTTTCCATTACTCTCCAGAAGCTGAGAGACCAGTGCCTAGTTTATCCCCTTCAAGAAGAATAAGTTAACTTGGGCAGAAGGGATAGCTGATTCCCTTTTCATTTTTTAAACGTTTAACTTTTCTGCACATGTATTCATTCCCAAAAAACCTCTATATTGATCTTCTGATTGAAGACTGGCAATAGTCCAGACTTAAGAAAATGGGCAAACCAGAAGAATGCTCCTACACTCGGGGAGCTTCCGTTCTTCCAGGAAAGACAGAGACCCTGGCTGTTATTAAGTTGATTCTGGCCCCCAGTCACTCAGCTGCTTCGGAGTCTACTTGAACTCCAAAGGGGTTTCTGGAATAACCTCACAGAAGCAGACTAGACTGCCCCATCCTGTTTTCTGTGGCATTTCTGGCTGGGCTGCAACTGCCAGCCTTTCACTTCATGGCTGAAAGAAAATCACCTGTACCACCCAGGGACCTCAATAACAAGTTAGAAGGTTGTAAATTGAGATAGTCAAACGTTTATCGTGCCAACATGGCCAATGAACACATGTGGGATTAATTGAAGGGCGGAGAGATAAATGGCTTGGCGAGCCTCGCCTTTCTTGTCTCTCGCTCTTTGATCGTTGGACCAGTGTGCAGCTGCCTTGCTTATTCTGTGCCTCCATTTGCAAGCTACACTACCTGTGGGACACCTAACCCATGGACTGTGTCGCTGTAATTTGAGGTTCCTTCAAGACCTGCTTCGCCACACCATTGGAATTTACATCTCTTGAGCTGGGGATTATCAGACCCTGTCATCTGGCTGACTGTTGGTGACCTGCCTTGCTGTTTGGTGCCTGTGCTGTGTCCAACCTCCACGTGCCTATGAGTCGATGAAGACTATCAGGGCTTGGGACAGGTGCACCTCAGTCCTCAAAGTCACAACCTTGCTCTTCAATACTCCCAAGAGTTACCTAGTGCATACATCTTATCTCTTTCCAAAGTTAGGAGATCAAAGACACTGAGCAGCCTCCAGGAAAACAAACAACAAAAACCGGCAACTCCTTCCAGAAAATCAGCAATTGATTTTGTGTACACAATTCCACTAGGACACATATGAGACAACCATGAGCTGGAATTGACTGAAAAGCAACTTGTTTCTATCATGATCGTTCTTAAGAGTATACTGCCCAATGTAGAGCTTTTAAAAATAAAACCACCACTCCCATTGAGTCAATACTGACTCATAAAGAGCCTCCACAGGGTTTTTGACATTGTGAATCTCTATAAGAGCTGATAGCCTCAACTTTCTCCCACAGAACTGCTAGTTGGTTTGAACCATTGACCTTGTGGTTAGCAAGTTCATACTGACCCTACAGCATCACCAGACAAGCTAAATCAAACTGAAATGGAAGATTGGAGGACAGAAGACTAATTAGGAGGTTTTTCCTCTGGGTCAAATAAGTAATAATTGGGAGATGAGATAAGATGGTAGCAAAAGAGATGGTAACAGTGCTTGGACTTAGAAAACCATTTGATTCAACGATATATTTTCATGGAAGGAGCCCAGGTGGGTTATGAGTTGGGTTGCTGACTACAAGGTCATAAGTTTAAAAGCACCAGCTGCTTCCCAGGAGAATGATGAGGTTTTCTGATCGGTAAAGACTGACAGCCTGAGAACCCCACAGGAACAGTTCTATGATGAGGGGTGAAACTGACTCAGTGGTGGTGGCAATTCTCCTCTGTCCTCGACGGTTGCTCCCGCTTAATGGCAATGCAGATGGTTTACACTTTTAATCTTTGCAAGGAGTGAGTAACTAAACTAGGCCAAAAAGAATAAAAATGAAAACCAAGTCTATAAAAGGTTATAACAAAAACAATTATGAAATGTTGATACAAAAGATATAAAAAGGTATATTTATAATATATTAATTAAACATTTAATAAGTGTTGGAGCTAGTCATCTGTTTTACCACACAATATTATCATTCTCTATTTTAGAAGTTAACAAAGATATAAAGCATAAATATCATAATTGTCCAATGATCAGAAAACTAGACCATGATAGAGCCAGGTGAAGAGCTCAGCTCTATGTGACTCAAAACATACTCCAAATAATAATAGCCTTAATTATTATTCCATACTCTTTCACATGGTACACACCTACATACACCACACACATACACGTGATACATATGACAGACAACGAGGAGCTGACAGTCACATAAGAACTGACAGCAAAATGAAGGTGACACGCTAGCTGACACCCCTGGAGGGAGTTGCTTCAACGACCACATGTGCTCACCTTATTTCTCATACATGTAAACTGAAGCTGTGGGCTGGATGGTGTCCCTTCAGAAATATTTGTTTAACACCTGGTCCCTGCACCTGTTTGAAAATAACGTTTTTCTTTCATACATCAATGAGTCCATAGCAGTATAGAGCGGATCCATACTTAATCACTGCTGATTTACCCAAAAAAAGACCAGAATGAGTCATGCAACACAGGTATAACACAGACACCGTGTGAGGACCATCGATAAGCCAGATGATACTAAAGAACCAAGGAATGCCAGTCTGGAAGGGATCGGCTCAAACTAGAACTTGAAACGGAGATGTTCACCTCGAAGAGCTCTGCGAACATAGTTTCTGTTCTTCCAAGCTCTCACTCCGGGGTTTTGTGTTACAGCAGCACTAAGATGCTAAGACGCCATATGTGTTGATTTCTCAGTCATGAACTTGCCTCTGACAGTTTGTGCTCTTCTCCTTCAGGAATAGCTCTCCTACACCCCGCCTGCCTCAGCTAGGGGAGCACCCCGAGAAAGGCTGGAGCCTCTTTCCTGCCTTGCTTTCTCAGTTCTCTTGAGAACATAGCTTCCCATTGACCCCAAGAGCAAGGACTTTCTTTAGGCCAGCCTCTTTGCACACCCAAGGAAGACTCTGGAATGGGGTATCCCAACAAATCTTCCCTTAAAAGAACCCTATCTTTCTCCCCACCTGAAGCTGGAGGATTATCATGCCAAAAGGATGCACATTTTTACAACAGCATCTGTGTTTTTCCCAAATTCTTCTTTTTTCCAATTAGTCTCTACAATCTTATTTTCTCTCCCATCATTTCATGTTCTGGATGAAGAGACTGACACAAAAAGAAATTAAGTGATTTCCCCAGATGCTCATAACACAGAGCTCTCGCTCCCAGGAAGCCGCCTCTCACCGCAATACTTGGTTTCCTAAACTGTACCACGCACCAGATCTTTCCTCTTGACAGGAGTGCCCTTCCTGGCCATTTCAGCTGTGAGAGAGGATTACTGTAAGTGTGATAATTGCATACTAAATCCTATATGAACACTTGGAAGCTGTGTCTTCCTGAAAATTACATGGTAAATAATTACATTTGTAGGGAACAAATAATTCAACTATTCGTTACCATGTCAAATGCAATTTCAAGATCTGATGAGGCAAATCTTGTTTAGGAGATGAAAACAGAAGATATAAACCAGATAATTGCCAAGTGATTAAACAGGAAGTGCCATGCGTGTATGATTAATGCAAAATGTGCACATAAGCACAGGGGAGGGTTGACCAGGAAGGGGCTGGAAGCTCCCCTGTGGAATGCATGTGCCTGGAAAACTTCGCGTGAACAGCAGAAGCAGAATTCACTTAGAGCAAATGGGTCTAATTCACATGTAGTGTGTGCAGCAAGCTACTTGGGATGATTAATGTTCTTTAACTATCTGACCCATTTAAGACCCTCTTTCTTTTTTCCTGAAGAACAGTTTTTTCTCATTGTTTTCTTTCTTTTTATTCCTTAAATTCTCTGAGACTATGTTCCCCTTATGACCTCCCCACCCCACCCCACTCCCCAACACACACACACACACACACACACACTATCCACTGCCCTTAAAAAAGAACCCTGCCGGCACCGTGGGCTAGACATTGGGCTGCTAGTCACCAAGTTGGCAGTTCGACTCCATCAGCTATTGTAAGGGAGAAAGAGGAGGTTCTCCAGCCCTGTAACAAGGTACAGTCTTTCTACTCCGTGCTACAAGATCACTGAGTCAAAATCAACTCAGCGCCAGGGGGGTTAGTTTAGGGTTCGTCTCCCTCCTTCTACTATCATTTTTCTTTCCATCTTAAAAGGAACGTATGTTTTGTCATTCTTGGGTTTTTTTTAAGATAAGGTTTTTTGGTTTTGCCCTTTCAGGAATATTCCTTACAATACGGCCACGAATCCTCTTGTGTTGTGGTTTGTGGTTTGGGTTGTGCTATTAGCGATTTAGCTATGGCCTCCTGAATGCCTGGTGACCTTTGAGTCCCGAAGTTAAGTTTTGGAGGCTTCTCAATTGTATTGCTTCAGTGAGTCCGGCGTGTTGCGCTACCTGCGGCCACGCCCCATCTTTCTGTCTTCTCTGGCCTGTGAGGAATGGGGACACTGACACCCAGCTTATGCCAACCACTCTGGCCTGGAGCTACCCAGCATGTTTTATATGGAGCAGTCTTCCCGAGACTGGTCATCCCAGTACCCAGTTGCTGTTGGATCAGTTCCCACTCCTGGCACACCCCTGTGTGTCAGGGGGGCCCTAGGGTTTCAGTGGCTGCGGTTTCAGAAGCAGCTTGGCAAGTCTTTATCGGACTTGTCTTAGTGGACTCTACCCTCCAATTTTGGGTTAGCAGCTGAGTGGCCTAATGTTGGCACCACCCAAGGACTCCCCTGATCATGTTGCATCATTATGAAAGGGGCATGTAAATGAGCACAGAAGCCGTTTTCCCCAAAGGCCCAAGAAGAAACCAACAGCTGGGAGAAATAACACCCCCCCCCCACCAAATAGTGAGTGAAATTACTCAATTAACCAGGGAGATGACTGTCAGAGAACTTTCTACAGCACCAACGAGCCACAGGACATTATCTACCAAGTGGCCATAGAATGTGACTAGTGTTCTGTCAAGTGGGCATCAGTGGGTTCATAGGACTTAGAAGATGCCACCGGTTGCCCATAAACATATCAGCAACTGGAAGGGTGAAATGAAAAGAAGGAGCGCTCATTATGGGCTGGAGAAGGAGTTTGTTCAGGAGAACCAATCCTAGAGGAGACAGACATGAAGGTGGGAACGTGAAAAAGGGAAATATGTTAATGCCTACTAAATACTGGGGATTTGGTAGCCCTGTTACATATACTACATCACTTTGCTTCATGGGAGGTAATAATATTTTTCAAATAATAAGCAGAGTTGGACTCAGGGAAGTAGTTCACCTTCTCTGTTTTGTTTCCATGTTGTTTCTGCTCTTTCATTTCAAATGTGGGAGCATTTCAGCAATCTCCAGGGAGCTTTCTTGTTTTTCTAGCTGTATGTTTTCCCTGGGTGTTCGCTCCTCCTTTCATGAGCGTAAACATGATTTATATGCTAATTCTCTCAACTGTCTGCCTCTAAGTAGACTTATCTTCCCATAGGGTCCCAAACTTATTGGGCCTACTGTCCCATTTTCAGAAACTAAATTACTTAACACCCTCCCCTCTCCCCCATAAATCAAAAACATATGTACTATAGCCCATAATCCAGAATAGAGTACAGATATCTGCTTTTGCAAACCCTCTAAATCATTCTAGCACCCCCACAGCAGGCAGCATCCCACAGTCTGGGAAATATTCCTCTAAACCCATGTTTATTAAACAAAGCTTCAGAGTCTATTAGAATCTCACACTCTGAATATCTAAAATGAGGAACTCGCGAAACCCTTAAGTGATTTCCCCAGATGCTCATAACACAGAGCTCTCGCTCCCAGGAAGCCGCCTCTCACCGCAATACTTGGTTTCCTAAACTGTACCACGCACCAGATCTTTCCTCTTGACAGGAGTGCCCTTCCTGGCCATTTCAGCTGTGAGAGAGGATTACTGTAAGTGTGATAATTGCATACTAAATCCTATATGAACACTTGGAAGCTGTGTCTTCCTGAAAATTACATGGTAAATAATTACATTTGTAGGGAACAAATAATTCAACTATTCGTTACCATGTCAAATGCAATTTCAAGATCTGATGAGGCAAATCTTGTTTAGGAGATGAAAACAGAAGATATAAACCAGATAATTGCCAAGTGATTAAACAGGAAGTGCCATGCGTGTATGATTAATGCAAAATGTGCACATAAGCACAGGGGAGGGTTGACCAGGAAGGGGCTGGAAGCTCCCCTGTGGAATGCATGTGCCTGGAAAACTTCGCGTGAACAGCAGAAGCAGAATTCACTTAGAGCAAATGGGTCTAATTCAC
>NW_022103928.1:31852479-31855698 GCF_000313985.2 Echinops telfairi | reverse complement strand
GAGTCTATTAGAATCTCACACTCTGAATATCTAAAATGAGGAACTCGCGAAACCCTGCCAGACCTTAACCTGTTTTTCTTGAATTTATTACCATCTTGCCAATGGCCTCTGCACGCACTTTATTTTTCAAGTACAAAATTGAGTTCCTTTCCCCCACACCAACTCCCTCAACGGTTTTCGAGAGTTAAACATCAGAACCTCAGAATGTATCTGAAATGCACTCATTCTCCATGTCAACTCCCACAATTTTAATTCTTATGAGGAATTCTTAGCTTCTAGTGTTTTCTTTAATTCATACATTTTAGTTATTCCATTGCATATCAGCACAATATCCATAAAGTCGCGGGGAAAGGGCGAACTGTGAACCTGGCTTCTCAAATGCTCAATTGGACCCAGTTGGACAAACTGTGAACCTGGCTTCCTATGTGTTCAATGGGGACCCTGCTGGACAGGGTAGAAGTGTCCCAGGCTATAACATTGATGGTAACAGACTGCCACAGTTGTCTCCTATGGAGCAGTGGATGGGTTCAGACTACTGACCTTATAGTTAGCAACCCAGTGCTAACTCGTCACTGCAGCACCAAAGCTCTTGTATCATCTGAGAGCAAATAGTCTGCACCAATAAATATTATAAATCATTTCTATTTTAAGGGGCTTTGGCATGCGTATGTGAGTAAATGGTCTGGAGCGATAGCTGACCTCCTCTGGCTACCCAAAGGAGGAGACTTCAACTCCTCGCCTGCCCAAGGCCGGTTTAAGAAGACAGAGGTCAGACATGCCTCCATTCTTCGTTCTTCTTTCACCCTATTCTGACACCAACCTTCCCTCCCTCAACTGGGGTTGATAATCCCTTTGCAATGGCTATACAGAACTCGCACGCTACTCGCAAGGGAAAGGATTTATTAAGGACGTTAACAGGCTACCATAAGTCAGGATCATAAAACATTAAGGATGAAGTTTTGGGTCTACAGCAGCACCTCTCCTGGGTTAGCAGACAAATTTCTCGCTGGTCCTCAGCCTCTCAGCCCCACAGTCCCTTAGCCTTTGTCTTCGTGGCCAGGAAACCCGTTTACTGCTCCACCTCTTGATCTTAGCAATACAGCCTTTCTGCTCTGACTTGGTGTGGCTCCTTTGCTCTGTCCCATGGTCTCCAATACAGCAGCCTCTGGTGCCTCTAGTCCCGGCCTGAGCCACTTCAGGGAGATGAGCAGCTCAGTGCTGCTAAGGATTTGACCATACTCCAATGGTGGCTCTATTTCCTTGATGGCCCCTGGGATTCTCCCTGTTGCTGTTTCTGAGATGGCTCATTCTTACAGCCAGGAGAGTGGCAATCAGAGCTAACCCACAACCTCTGTTAGTGCTTCACACACCCTATTTGCATGGTCTTACCCAGTCATTTGGTGGGAGTTAGCAGAGACATGGATAGAAGAGCCATATTAAGACATTTCACTTCACCACAATGAATATGTCCATAATATATGCAAATGTATTATTTGTCATATACACAAATATATGTAAAATATAGTACTTGCAATATATATTATGTGTGTGTTTTTTAACCCCAAGATAATAGATACGTAGATAAATTCTATCAAGCCCCTTAGTCTTTCTTTGCTTCCGTTATTTCCTCACTATAAAATACAGACTATATTAGAAGGAGCGCTGGTGACACAGTGGCTTACCCATTGGGTTACTAACCACAAGGTCAGCAGTTTGAAGCCACCGACTGCTCCACAGGAGACAGATGAGGCTTTCTGTTCATTTAAAGATTTATAGTCTCGGTAACCCATGGGACAGTTCTACTCTGTCCTATAAGGTCATGTATGAGTCAGAAATGATGTGTGTGTGTGTGTGAAGGATTCTCGGTTGGTCCACTCCTCTTGTCCTATAAGGTCATGTATGAGTCAGAAATGATGGGTGTGTGTGTGTGTCTGTGTGTGTCTGTGTGTGTGTGTGAAGGATTCTTGGTTGGTCCACTCCTCTCCCCAAACCTCTCAGCCTCTCACACAGGCATTGCGGATGGCCAGCTCTGGATTTGGACAGACGGTGAGATCTAGACATGCGCAGACTTGACTTTTCTGGCTTGGGCTCTCTCTCTCTTGCCTCTGAGTCCTTTCCTGACACACTTTATCCTTTACCTGTTATGAAAACACCGGGAAGCGTTTCCGTGGTGAACACTGTAAGATGAGATCAATGATGGGCCGCCCACGCTGTGTGCAGGGGCACGGGAAGCCCAGTGTTGCTAAGTGGCTTCGGAGCCACCCGTGCATGGCGTTGGTACTGCTATAAAGGAACGCTCCCTGGAGGGTGGTTAGCAATCCCCTAACTCTTTTCCGGACAATAATATTGACTTCACATTAGATAAACATGAATCTTCTAAACAAGAGGCGAACACGCAGGAATCCGCCTCCCCTTGGCACCGCGCAGTTAAAAGGCAGTGGGACACAGTCCACAGAGTTTAATTTTAACTGTAATTACCTTTCCTGGTGAAGTGAGTTAAAGTAACAAATGAAGCCGGAGCTACAACATGGAGCTCTGTGAGGAGAATAAAAGAGGTCACCCCCTGGGCAGGCCCAATTTCTGTTTTGAACAAAACCCATTATTAACAAATCAGAGCCATTAGGGGAGTCTCTGCCTTTTCTGTACTGAAAAAAAAATTCAAAACAGGAGCAAGGCGGGTCAGTTGTGGGAAATTCAAGTGAATTTCAGTAATGTGCTAAACCAGTGATTAGCATCAAGGTTAAGAGGAAAGGTAAAAATGGCAAAGGCTGCTCCCTGTGTGGCAATCATTATTAGAGAGAGCAATGGCTCAGTGCTCGGCCAAGGTGAAACATTTTTGCTTTTGTCTATGTGCCTGAACCTTCCCAATTGATTGCTATCAATGTTATCAAAGTTACCTATTAAAGCTAATTTTAAAATGAGTGAAAATCCACTAACAAACTCAAACTCACTGCCATCGAGCTAGTCCCTACTCAGAGTCCCCACCAGAAAGAGGAGAGCTGCCCTGGGGGTTTCCGAGACCGGCATGCTTTCCCACGGCCTTTGAGTTCAATGCTGACTCAGAGATTATAACGGTCACCGGAGGAGAAGGCCCAGTCTTTCTCCTGAGGAAATGCTGGTGGTTTTGAACTACTGACTCCCCTCAGGTCTCTGAGTTTCTTCTTCACATAAACTAACAAGTATACTTTAATTACTATCTACATTCCAAAAATATTAACC
>NW_022103928.1:31806869-31851475 GCF_000313985.2 Echinops telfairi | reverse complement strand
GAAAGTCATTATCCTCATCCTAATCCCTAGAATTTGGAAATATGTTAAATTACTTGGCCAAGAAGAATTAAGGATGCACATAAAATTAAAGTTGCTAATCAGCTGACCTTAAAAGAGGGAGTTTATTGTGCACTGTCTAGGTGACCCAATGTTCTTATAAGGATTTTAAAACAAGTGGGGAACAGAGGGAAATTGACTATGGAAGAGGAAATCCGAGTGGAGAAGATTCAGCCTGCTTTTGATGACTGTGATGACCAAAAATGTGAACCACATAAATCTATACAGACAATATCTGAATTAATAATTTCTTAGGATTAAGGTATGGGCAACTGGGGACAATAGGGAGGTAATAATAATAAGTACAAGAAAGAAGAAAATGTTCTAAAATTGGTTGTGCTGACGACTGTAAAACATTTTATAATATTATTAGACCATTGAATTGCGAAAATAAATATATAAAATCAAAATGTGTTGTTATAAACAAAAGAAATGAATCACTTTCATCTATGATCTTTTATCTTTATGGTAATAACATTGAAAAATATATTGATTTATTTTTCTAAAAACAACAAACTGCACATTGAGTTAGAAGTACTTCAGTGTTTAAAATTAGCAATTCTACTGTCTGGATCCTGTAGTGTTTTCTTTTATACATTTGTGGTTGACAATATTCCAAAACTTGAAATTATTCTACAATGATCTATTAAAAAAAATTCAGGAGGGGGAGGCAGGGAGGGAGGGGGAAAATGAGGGGCTGATATGAAGGGCTCAAGGAGAAAGCAAATGTTTTGAGAATGATGATGGCAACAAATGTGCAAATGGGTTTGACACAACGGATGTATGTAGAGATTATGATAAGAATTGTACGAGCCCCCAATAAAATGATTTTTTTAAATTCAGAATAGGTACAATGGGTAACTAGTTTTTTTTTCAAAACAAATGAATATTGTTTGCTGTGTGAAATGTAGTTTATCATCTCTCATAAACTGAAACAAATGGAAGCATATATTTGTATACCAAATTGTTTAAAGGAGCCTTGAGGATGTAGTGGTCATGCATTGTGATCCACAAGGTCAGCAGTTCAAAACCACCAGCTGTTTGGTGGGAGGAAGACAGGGCTTTCTAGTCCCATAAAGAGTTACAGTCTCAGAAACTCACAAGGACAGTTGTAGTCATTCCTGCACAGTGGCTATGAGTCAGCATCAATTGGATGGCAGTGAGTTTTCATGTGTTTTTTAAATTATGATCATTCATATTAGGTTAAAAGTGTAAACTGTTTCTTTGATTTAAATCATGTGTTAATTACTTAAATCTGTGGCACTAAACATAGTTATGGTATAAAAAACCAAAGTGAGTCACAAACCACATAATTAAAGAAGCCTCTAAATTTTCATCTAAAAGGTGGAAAAAGCAATGAAACAGATTCTCCACTACAGCAATCAGCAAGGAATGCAGCCCAGCCAATACCCTGATTCCCATACAGTGAAACCCAAGTTAGAGTTCTAACCAACCCAACTATACATGTGTGTGGTTGTAGCCACCATGCGTGTGGTTATTTATTGCAGCAGCAACAGGAAACAGAACTCAAGCACTCTTGTTTCCAGAAGCCCATTCCACTCTGCCATAAAAAAAGACCATGGAGTCTCCGGCTTCCCTGGACACAGGTCCCAGGTGAAAGATAAAGTGAACATGGAAACTTCAGTGCCTTGACAGCTAAAATTCCACATGAAACATTTATAGTTTCAAAAGTTTATTAAGTAAAGCACTAGCTTCCAGCAATGGCATGTAGCTAGGTCAGACTGTGTTCCTATAGATGGAATTGTAACATATATAGTTATTATTTTTGGAATGTAGATAGTAGTTCAAGTATATCTGTTAGCTTATTTGAAGAAGAAACTCCGAAACCTGAGGGGAGTTGTGACCATTAACGTTGTGCATCAAAGTGTTTGGACCATGATTGTCCATTATGATGTAATTTGGCAGTTACGTACACTGATACAATGTAATCACCTCCATAATGAGATCTTATCTAATACATATAATAAAGATGATCATCTTTATGATGAGATCCGCTATGAACAGGCAATCCGCCAAAAGGGCGTTTCATCAGCGATGTAGCTTACACCTAATATATACGGATGCTCTGGCAAAGCTCTCTGACCTTTTTGCTCACTCTGGATCCTGCATCTGACTTGTCTTCTTCTGACCTCAGTTTCTTGAAACTTGAGCCAGAGGCCTGCCATATTGTCTGCTGATCCTGGGATTCATCGACCTCTACAGCCTGCGATCCAGTGGCCTGCTGCCTGACCTGCCATTCTTGGGTTTGTCACCACCTACATACAGCTGAGGAAATCAGGAGACGCCTCTAGCTAGGACATCCATTCCACCGACATGGAACTTGACACCCTCTACAACTGTGTGAGCCATACCATTTCCTTAAGGCAGCGGTTCTCAACCTGTGGGTCGCAACCCCTTTGGGGATCGAACGACCCTTTCACAGGGGTCACCCGATTCATAACAGTAGCAAAATGACAGCTATGAAGTAGCAACGAAAATAATTTTATGGTTTGGGGTCACCACCACATGAGGAAGTGTATTAAAGGGTCGCAGTATTAGGAAGGTTGAGAGCCACTGCCTCAAGGTAATCTCTCTCCCCACACCCACTGCCGTTGAATCAGTTCTGACTGGTAGCAACTCTATTCAAGGTTACCAAGGTTATAAATGCTTATTGGAACAGTTAAAACCATCGTTTTTCTAATGGAGCTGTTGGTGGACTTGACTCCCCAGTCTTTTGGTTGGCAGCCCACCATTTACCCAACAGTGTCATCAGGGATGTATATTTCACTGGTTTTGCTTCTAGAGAACCTATTCTAAGACAGGACTCTACCCGTAAAAGACAGAAATTGTAACTAATAAGATTTGCTAGTTTGGGCATGATTCGTAGGTAAATTTCCCAATCTATCTATGGCTCAGGGATCTCACTGTCATTGAGTCAGTGCTGACTCATAGCACCCCCCTGTAACTGTTTACAGAAATAGAATGCCCAGTCTTTCTCCCACGGAGATGCTGGTGGTTTTGAACTACTGACCATGCAGATCGCAGCCCAATGCAAAACAACTACACCAACAGGGATCCATGCAGCTCAGGGCAGCGACGCTTTAGGTGGTCAGAAATGAGGAATCACAGAGCTCCGAATCCTAGGACCAGTATATAAAATCTATAGCAAAGCTACACATGCACAAAGACCTCTTGCACAAACAATAGATAAAAATAGGTAGTGGCTGAATGGAGGGCTTCTCTGCATTTCAATATACCTAAACGTCGAACCAGAGGGGGGCAGATAAATCTTGTAATTAAAAGTAAGAAACAAATGGGATGAAGAATAAAATGACTGTTGATAACTGTTAACATTATGGGATGCTATCATTGTTCTTCGGTGCCATCGAGTTGACTCGGCCCGTAGTAACCCTGTGCGCAACAGACTGAAGCACTGCCCGGTCACGAACCACCCTCACGATTGTTCCTGTGCTTGAGTCCATTGCTGCGGTCATTGTGTCCATCCACCTCCTTGAGGGCCTTCCATTTTTTATTGCCCCTCTACTTTGCCCAGCAGGATGTCCTTCTCCAAGGACTGGTCTTCTCTGATGACTTGTCCAAAGTATAGAAGATGAAGTCTCCCCATCCTTGCCCCTTAGGAGCATTCTGGCTGTACTTCTTTCAAGATACACCTGTTTGTCCTTTTACAAGTCCATGGTACTATCAATATTCTTCATTAACACCACAACTCAAATGCATCGATTCTTATTTGGTCTTCCTTATTCATTGTCCAAATTTCACATGCATGTGAGGCAATTGAAAATTCCATGGCTTGAGTGAGGCACTCCTTAATCCTCAAAGTAACAACCTTTCTCTTCAATACTCTGAAAAAGGACTTGGGCAGCAGATTTACCTAATGCAGCATGTCTTTTGATCACTTGACTGCTGCCGCTTCTAGGAGCACTGATTGTGGATCCAAGCCAGCAAGTGCCTCGAGTCCTCCTCACTTACAGCAAGCAAGATTGTGTCACCTGGCTATCTCAGGTGGTTAATCAGCCTTCCTGTAATACTGATACCACAGTCTTCTTCATAAAACCCAGGTTCTCTGATGATTTTCTCAGCATACAGATTCAATAAGTATGGTGAGAAGATACAGCCCTGTTCCTGATGTTAAACCATGCAGTATTCTCTTGTCCCATCCTCACAACTGCCCCTTGATCTGTGTACAAGTTCCACATGAGCACTAGGAAGTCTCTGGAATTCCTATTCTTCCCAGGGTTATCCATCATTTATGAACCACAGAGTTGAAAGGCTTGGCATACTCAATAAAACACAAGTAAAAATCTTCCTGGTATGGTATGAGATAGGTACACACCCAAAAAAGGAAACAAGAAAAAAACACTCACTGCCATCAAGTGCATTCTGACTCATGGAGACACTACAGAATGGGGTAAGACTGCCCCTGTGGGCTCCTGGGACTGGGACGCTTTACCACAGTAGAGAGCCTCATCTTTCCCCTGCAGAGGGTCTGGTGGCTTCAATCTGATAACCAACCGTGGTTAGCAGCCCACTGTGTAATCCACTGTGCCATGGTGATTCAGTGTGTGATTCTGTTATCCTTAGATTTTTCGATGGTAAAGAAAGGCCACCTTTTTTTTTTTTTTTAATATTCCAAAAACTCCTACCTTGGAGTGGTGTGTGGGGAACACAGATGTGTTGGTGAGAAGGGTTGATAAGAAAGGGATAGAGTCACTGCTCCCTCAAGCCCACATCACGGCCTGACATCCTCCATCCCACGCACAGGAGACTATGAGAGCTCACAAACCCTGTCTGTTCTACAACTTCATGTTGTTTCTCTTCTCCATCCCCTGCCTTGACATCTTATAATATTTTAAATGATGATGAAACCTTAAGCTACTGCTTATAACATTTTTTAAAAGCAATCTTTTGAAAGCGGTCTCCTAATAATACAAAAATTAAAGTTGTCCCAGGATGTTATAGTCATGACACTGAAAAGTCACTGGCCTTGTAATGATTATGTATTATCTATGCCAAAGTAAACCACCCTCCTCAAGTAAAAGGAAATAAAGAACTAGGAGGCAAAAGACATTTATAGAGGTCTAAATACAGGCATGTACATATGTAAATTTATTTATACGTAATGATAGGGAAATAGATCTATGTACATATATTTATATGATAAGTATTAAGGTAGCAGATGGACATTGGGCTATTACATTACTCTATTCAAGTACTCCCTCAACACAAGAACACGATAATAACCTGGCATTCTGAGATGCTCAATTTCCCGACAAGATCGCAGAAGACAAATGGGTGCATAAGCAAATGTGGGGAAGAAAGCTGATGGTGCCCGGCTATCAAAAGATATAGCATCGACACAACATTGTACTTGGAAATAAATAATCAGTTTTAAAAATTGAGAATTGTTTTACTGGGTTTGATGTCTTGAGAGCATAAACATGTGGGACAACTCAGTCAATTGACATACTTTATAAAGATAATTTTCTACCTCGTAGGTGAGTAGCATGGGGTCTTAAAAGTGTGTGTGGCTTTACAGGATACAACTATATGTCTATTTCCATCTGAAGCCAAAAGCAGTGAAGGAAACTAAAGACTCGAGTAAGAAAGCAATCCACAGAACCAGGTCCAGGAAAAGAGCAGTCCTTTCCAGTGTGAGACCAGAGCAATTAGATGGTGCCAGGATACCACAGGGAACAATAGAAGGACCTGATTAGAATTGGAGGAACATTCAGAACAAGACGCAAATTCCTAAAAAAGAATAAACGTAATCAATTGATAGAGACAAGAGGAACCCCTAAAATACTCTTTGAACTTGGAACTGAAGACACTCCCAGTGATCATCTTTTATCAAGTGATAAAAGACATAGAAAATAAACAATATCATGAATGGATATTGTGCCCTGCTAAGTATGAGAGAGTATGAGACCAAAGGTCAACATTTGTTCTGAAACAGAGATGATAAAATGATGAGGGGCAAGGAAGCTAGATGAAGGGAATCAGAACACAAAGAATGAAAATGGGCAATGGACATACATTGTGAAAAATGTAACCAGTGTCATGGAGTAAGCTGTATAAAAAATTTTAAAGAAATCTAATTTTCAATATAAACTTTTATCTAAAACACAACAAAATATTTTTAAATAAAAAGATGTATGGAAGATTACCAAAGCCACCAATATCCTCTCCTTCTTGGACTTCAATATATATATATCCATATGATAATTTCTAATCTTGGACATCCATATGATAATTTCTAATCTTGGATATCAATATATATATGTATGTGTGTATATGTGTGTGTGTGTATATATATATATATATATATAGCCATATGATAATTCCTAATCATGAACCATGAGCAGAACTGACTTGTCATTTTTGGTAATATGGCCTAGGTCAAGAGCCTACATCACTCTCAAACTTTTCTTCTCCTATCAGTGTGAGCCCGGAAACACCATATGGACATAGTAGAGCCTATGATTGAAGCTTACTGGATCTCTGAGTTACCACTTGGAAGAGAAATGTGTGTGATAAATGAACCTTTATATGCTAAGTTTCTGAAATTTCAGGCTTTAACTGGTAACCCTACCAGGTTATTATAATGCCCATCATAAGCAGCATGCCTCTACCTATTGCTAGAGACAATAGCACCAAGAATACTTTTGCTTCAGTTTATTCTGGAATTATTTGATTAATTTTAACTGTGGTGCTTGCATTGTAATTCTTGATTTATTCATTTTAATCATGATTGACTTCATTCCTTTAATACTGCATGGGAATATGCTTATTTTACATCCACACTCCTTTCTCATTTTCCTTACAGAGGCACATGCTAACTGTTACTTAAATAATTTGTCAATGTTTAGATTATCTCATCTCATAGCAACCCTGCAGGACAGGGGGGAATTGCTCCTGGGGGTTTCTGAGACTGCATCTCTTTACAGAAGTTAAAAGCCTCATCTTTCTCCCTCTGAGAGACTCGTGGTTTCGAACGGCTGACTTTGTGGTTAGTAGTCCAGTACATAACATACTGCGCCACAGCACACTATGATTCAGAATGTCTCAAAGGCAGTGAGTTTGGTTTGGGAGATATTATTTCAATCATGTCAGTTTATCATTGCCTTTTAACTAAAAGTCTATGATTCTACTTGATACCAATTACAGAATAATCGATGGATTACCAAAGGACCAAGAATCAACTATGCAACTTGGACTTATAGGACACAATATAAATGTTGAAAGATCCTTTAAATGGCTTGATGATCATTAGGATGCAAAGAATGATGGAAAGCGAAATATCCAGGGCTTCGGGCAGCGTGCAGTACTCACAGCTGAGTACTGATATGGTTTCAGACGAAGTGTTTCCTTCCATACACTTTTTTAAATTCGAACGATTTTTTAAAAATATACAAATGAATGATGTAGGGCTAAATTCCCTTAGCTATGAAGTAAGAAATTTAGAATGTTTTTCCAAAAATACCACTTGCTAATTACAATTTTTATAGTTCTGGTTTGACCTTAGTTTCAAGAAGGAGAAAGAGGATAAAATAGAAAAACTAAAGGGAGAGATAGAGATAAAAAGCTTCTGTGACTGTCATATAACTATGAATTAATTAGGAGATCGTGTCATAAAAGGTCGCCTTGCCCCGTGTTAGAAAAGGGAAGAGCTATGTCATGCTCCGTCCTGAGCATAAGGTGAGAACAGCCTTACCCCGTATGAAATGCAATGAGCAAAGGTGTTTACGCAGTACAATGGCAGCTTTCACTTGACTGTCAAGAGTAGAAGAGTATTTATTAACCAAAGTGGCGAACAGAAGTTAACTCAGCTGTCAAAAATGATCAATTTTTAGGCTTAAACTTAGTTCAGAGCAATTTTCACTCTCTATTTCTACATATCAAATATATATGAAATAGACTGGTACAAGAACTCTTCCCCCTCATTACTTGCCATGGAAATCATGTAGGTTTGCATGTGTAGTGAAAGAGGAAATATTGGATTACTGTGATAAGAAAGAGCGTGGAATGGAACAAGCTCAGCATGCCTCAGGCCCTAACCATTTGTACAGAGAACCAGGGATATGGCTGTTCTGAAATCCCTGAATTTAGAGTAGGAAAACTACCTGAAGGGTTTGAATTGTGTCCCCCTCAAAATCTGTGTTGTAATTGCTAACCTCTCAATTGTGTGCTTGTAATTCTGTTTGAAAAGGGGTTGGCACTGTTATGTTAATTAAGAAGGATTCATGTGGGTGAGCCTTGAGTCGATCTCATTGTTGCTGCCCCCCTACATTATCAAGCTGAATGCCCTTTTCCAGGGATTGGTCTCTCTGAGAGCATGCCCAAAGTACGTGATATGAAGCCTCCCCACCCTTACTTCTAAAGAGCATCCTGATACTACTTCTTCCAAGACAGATTTCTTTGTCCTTTTGGTAGTTCCTGGTACTTTCAATATACTTTATCACCCCCATTATTGAAATGTATCAATTCTTCAGTCAGCCTTATTCCATGTCCAACTTTCATATACATATGACGAGAGGGAAAATACCTTAGGGCTCAAAGTAGAATCCTACTTTTCAACCCTTTAAAGAGGTCTGCAGCAACAGCTTTACCCAAAGCAACACATTTGATCTCTTGACTCGTGCTTCCAAGAGCATTGATTGTGGATCCAAGCAAGATGAAATCCTTGACAACTTCAACATTTTCTTCATTTAGCATGATGTTACCTCTTGGTCTAGTTTTGAGGATTTTTATTTTCTTTACATAAATTATAATCCATAGTGATGGCTACAATCTTTGATCTTCATCAGCAAGACCTTCATTCATGTTCTCCTTTCAGCAAGCAAGGTTGTGTCCTTTGCATATGAAAGGTTGTTAATAAGCCTTCCGCAAACCTGATGCTGTATCCTTCTTCATATACTCCAGTTTCTCCAATGACTTGCTTGGCATATAGATTGAACCAGTGCGGTGAGAGGCTACAACCCTGACACACACCTTTCCTGATTTTAAGCCACGAAAGTCCCTTGTTTCTATTTGCGCATCTGCCTCTTGATCCATATACAAGTTCCAAATGATGTACACAATGTTTTGTCAAAGAGATTCAGTCTGTAACTGGTGAATCTAATCAGCTACCATAGTCGAACATCCAGTAGCTCAAATTGAGGAGGACAAAGAAAGGATAAAAGGAACGTCTGCTAACTGGACATACTTTGCAGAGGGGTAGTGGGGAGACAAGTCACTTAGGGTTCAGTATAGCAATAATGAAGCCCACAACCTTCCTCTGGTTCTTGAACGCTTCCTCCCCCCAACTACCAGGACCCCAATTTTGACTTGCAGACCTGGTTGGACTAGATGATGCACAGCGGTACAGATGGGAATTGGGAACACAGGGAATCTAGGACAGAGGAACCTCTCAGGACCAGGGGTGACAGTGGCGATACCAGGAGGGAAAGGGGATGTAGTAGGGGGGAATGGATCAAAGGGAGCTACGTGTGGCCTCCTCTCTGGGGGACGGGCAGCGGAGGGGTGGGTGAAGGGAGACACCGGACAGTGTAATATAAGATACAATAATAATTTATAAATTATTAGGGGTGCATGGGGGAGAGGAGAGGAGGAAGGGAAGGGGAGGGGGGAAAAAAGGAAAATCAGAGGCTAGCGAATTTTGGGAATGATGAGGGCAACAAATGTATAGATGTGCTTTACACAATTGATCTATGTATTGTGATGAATTGTATGAGCCCCAATAAATTGATTAAAAAAAAAATCTAAAAAAAAAAAAAAAAAGGAACGTATGCTGTCAGCTTCTTAGAATTCTATAGTCAGGAAACAGGCCAAAGAAGCTCCATGCGTTGTCCGCCAATAAGAGAAAAGGGCCCTCTTGGAGGAGTTCAAGGAGCGCTGGTAACGTGTTCGGAGATCAGCAGAGGGGTGGAAAAGAGCACTAGAAACTGGACAAAAACAAAACAAAACAGGAGCTCTGGAGCAGCGGTCCTCAACCTTCCTATTGCCGCAACCCTTTCATTCAGTTCCTCGTGTGGTGACCCCAAACCATAAAAGTATGTTTAGTGCTACTTCATAACTGTAATTTTGCTACTGTTATGAATCAGGTGACCCCTGTGAAAGGGTTGTTTGACCTCCAAAGGGGTCATGACGCACAGGTTGAGAAAGGCTGAGGCATACTGGGTTATGCACTGGGATCCTAACCACAAGGCTAGCACTTACGTAGTTCAAAACCACCAGCTGCTCCTCAGGAGAAAGATAAGGCTTTCTCTTCCAGTAAAGACCGACAGTCTCAGAAACCCACATGATCAGTTCTACCCTGTCCTATAGGCTCAATATGAATCAATGGCAGTGAAGTTGGTTTTAGGAGAAACAGGACCTTCTTGGTTTGAATGGGTGGTTTGAATGGGTCACGGTCTCCTGAATCTCAAAGGCTGGGCCACACAGCTTCTTGGGTTTTAAAGAGTCAGATGGTTGCCAATTCAATTCCCAGAATGTGGGCTGGCTTGTCACTAAGGTGTGCCTAGGGGATGGGACTTTTGTCCAAAGGGGAGGGTCTGGGGCTGCCATGCCCAAGGAGCAGAAAGAATGGGCCTGTGGACTGAGTGGGTGAATTGCCAATTAGATAGACTAGGAGAATGGTGCCACCTAAAGCCAAAGGAGCAGAATTGACACTCTAGTGCCATGGTCAACTAGGCCCTGCCAATAATTAAGAGGTTGTAGCCAAGACCAGAGGGTCAAAGAAGATAGGATTATCTTCAGGTCTTAAAAAAAATTGTTCTACTGGGTTTTGTTCTTGCTTGGTGCTGTGGGCTTTATGCCTCTTCCACCATTATATTTTAGAAACAGAAAACCTGTAATCTAGGTTTCACAGGATACAACTGAAGAGAAATTTTATCCCAGGGTAGAATTAGCCTGAAGTCTTATCCATCTTTGATTTAGAGGATACCGCAGATGAGATTTGGGGCTTGCATGTGATTTAAGACTTTAAGGTGTGATGGAGTAAATGCTTCTCATAAGTACAGAGGATCGAACCATGTCCCTGTGGTGCAGTGAATTACTTAATACGGGATGCACTCAATGGCAGTGAGTTTGGTCTTCATTTTTGAACAATAATCTTTATAATTCACACCAAATTGAAACTACTCCTCTTGCCCCACCCCCGCCCCTTCTTACACTTGTCACAATAACAAACAATAAAACTCCTCCTCCATGAAATGAGAAAACATGAAAAGCTAGCAGAAGTTAGCTTAAGTCAAACCAATAAGATGTGGTTAAAACCTCTTCTGTTTGGCTATGCAAGCATATTACAAAATCTGTGTCTAATCGTAATCTGCTGACATCATAGCCCAAAAAGACGCGAGACTTGGTGGTCAGGATACCCCATGACGCCACCATGAATGTTAATTAGCTTCTAAAAATATTCTCTTTGGAATCTTATGAGTATGCATAACTTTATTTTTTTAAGTGTATAAAAACTTTAAGTAATCTGTTGTCCAGGAGAGCTGAGGTTTTATTTCTCTGACTTCCCGGCTTGTATGCTTGCCAATAAGAGCTGCTCTTCCCTCCTCTCATCATAACGTCTTCTTCGTTGGACAAAGACATCACACCCAGTGAAGGGAACCTCCTTCAGCCATGTAATGACTGGGTGTGACTAGGCAAACAAAGTTCTTGTGACCCACCAAGATTGGATTGCTTCCTAATTATATAAATAAGTTGCATGGCTCCATTGTGTGATGGGACTATGCCAGAAAGAGAGACAGAACTTTAACAAGAAGGTGGGTCAGTTTTGCCATTTAATTAGACTTAACAGAGACATGAAGAGAGAGGGAAAAGGGGTTGTAACAGGAGCACCATGGGAGATGACAGTGCAGCAAGAGATTAGTGGTGGAGATGGCAGGAACCAGGGGATTGGAAGGAGAATGGCTCTAGTGGGATGTACCCACCCACTGAGCTAAGAATTGTAACACTCATCCCAACAGGGCTTGGCAGCCAAAAGCCTCCAGAAGGGCTCACCTGCAGAGGAATCGGGGGGGAAAAAAACTATCTTGATTAAGGAACTGCATCCTAAGTTGCTCCTCTTACTTCCCTAATAAACTACGTAACTGCAAATATAGTTTGTGAGTTCAGTAAACAGTGCAGTGAAATACTGAACCCAACGAAGAGCAGGAGAGTACCGAAGAGGCGTTAATGTTAGAGATGATGGCGTGGCATAAAAGTTTGGAAAAGTTGGACATTGGGGATACGTTTAACTTCAGCTTTACAAGAGCCAGTTTTGTGCTGTCACTGGTAGAAAGCATGATTCTTTCAGTAGGTGTCAGAATGGTGGGACTCACTTCAGTGCTCATAGTAGATCTCATTATGGTGGTGAGTACATTGTGTTGGGTCAGGCCTTGGGGGGATTACCAGATTTTAAGTCCCAAGCCATTGAGAATCCTGGTGGGGCCAAGTTGACACAAAACCTACCTATCACAGAAGTGTTCTCAGGTTTTGTCATAAGCTCCAGTCTGCATCGTACAGGTAGCACAGACCTCTAAAATCACATTGGAAATATTTCCAGTGTGAACCATAAGCACTTACAGGCAGAGAGAGGCTATTGTTTCTTGGAATTCAGACATAGATTGCTGGTTCTCTGCTCACCGCTCACATGCAGTATTCTTCTGAGCTTTTTTATGTATAAAAGTTAGCAATATTCCCAAATGTGGAATGTGTTTTCTCCAAAATAAAAATAAACCACATAAATACGGGTGCTTTGGCTTAGTTTTGAGGGTAGGCAGTGATAGCATTGTATACTTGGTGGCCTATAACTCTCAGCTGTCTCAGGATGTTGGATTTTTGTTTTATTTGTTAACTAGTCTCTGTATGATCAGCCCTAGTGGAGTTCAGGTATGTGTTGGATTGCTAACTGCAAGGTCAGCAGTTCAAATCCACCAGCTACTCCATGGGAGAAAGATTAGGCTTTCTGCTCCCAGAAAGATTTGCAGTCTCAGAAACCTTATATGGAACCTAATGAGCAGCAACTGACTAGGCAGCAGTGAGTATGAGTTTGGTTGGCCATATGGGTCACCACTGTCTCCAAACCAGGCCTAGTCTGTTCTTTGGTATTTGACATTAACATTATGCGTTAGAGCAGCATCAAGTCTACATCTTTTCCACATAACTATGACAGTCGGCCAATTAATTCCAAGGACTGTGACAGTACAGAGAAAGTAAATAGAGACCTTTCCCATCTGAAAGCCAACTGCAGCGTGCTCTTTTCTAAGATTGGTCTTGAGAAAAAGATATTTGCAAATCCAATCCCTTAGGACCAGTCTCCTTCCACCTGCTGTATTTTCTGCACCACTTTACCGTGTTGGGAACAGCTGAAGCCATAGATGGCCTTGCTTTACTTAGGCTTCAACACTACTGCCAGCCTCCATAAGCCATTTGCCTCACTCACAGCCCATACAGAGATGTTTCACAGAGAATTTTTTGGCATGCTAGTCTTTAGCATGCCTTTAATCGAAGTAGTAATCTCCTTTGGTCCACCAAGTATCCTGTCCAGTTTCAAGTGATTGGGTTCAGCAATTCTGACCATTCCCATTTAGCATGTCCAATCACCACTGCCTCAAGGGAAGACTTATACAACTTCAGATTTACAATAGCCAGCAGAAGGAGTGTTGACCACTGAGACCTACTATCCATGCCCCTCATGCATTCAGGTAAGAGAGATGAACTACTTCATACAAGATATGTTTGAATTATCTCTTTCTCCTCATTAGTCCCATCAACTATGACATCTTCATATTCTGTCAATCCATTAGACTCCTGCAAGATTTTATTGACAGGTTTAAGGATTACAGAACCTTGGGCTCTTGTATGCAGGAATCCCAAGAAGGTCTCCCCCTACCCCCAGACAGATACTACACAAATTTTGGCCAAGAAACATACTTAACAGCCCACTGCGCATGCGATGGTTAGAGTTTACGTCAATTAGACACTCCTGGGTGAGAGTTGGAGTGCAGCCCAACCTATCAGTCAATTCACAGCCTGATGACACCTCCTTAAGGATGTGAACTTTTGTATAAGAGACTCTGCATACCTGGGTTCTCTTTGTCCTTTTGTCTTCTGAAGGAGCTGGATCTTGCCTCTGGTTGGTTGATGGATCTCCTGTGTGTGACCTGCCGATCAATCCAAGGAGCCCTGAGTGGACTGCTGATGGTGGATTCATTTGGACTACTTCAGAACCATGTATTTCTGCATCCACCAGCCTGTGTCCCCCACCAGCTTCATCATCCAGCTCTCTGTTTGTTAGCTTCCACAGCTGCAAGAGTCAGAAGAAGCCTGAGATGAACCACACTGGACTTACCCACTTTACAACCATGGAAGTCACTCTCAATATGAATCTTTCTGCATATGAACACACACGCATCATTGGTTTTTCTTCTCTAGAGAACTCAGCCTAATACAGGGTAGAAAACTGGGCCAAGAACATCAAATTCAATGGGCATATTACATTTCCTACTTTCAATAGAACTCTCAGAACAATGGTTTGATAGAAAATTGGAATAGGCAACTAAAATATTTGTTAACTAAATCGGCTTGAAGGACTGGCTCACACATTTTATGAATGTGTTCTTACTCAAGGCAAGGGGACAAAGGGATGATCATCACTGGACAGGATATATATTTCTGCATATCTCTGGGGCAGCCAGATGTTTCAGTAATCTAAGGCTGTTGTGACATAAAATACCGCATGTGGATGGCTTTTAACAAAGGTGTTCTGTCACAATTTAGAAAACTAGAAGTCCAAATTCATGGTACCAACTCTAAGGAAAGCTTTCTCTCTCTCTCTCTCTCTCTCTCTCTCTCTCTCTCTCTCTCTCTCTCCAGGTTAGGAGGAAAATCCTTGTGTCCTTTCAGCACCTGTATACCCACCATTCATGGAGATGACCATGCATTTCGACGTCAGTCTTTCCCTGAATCTAGGAGGCTCTCAGTGCAGGGCCCTAGGTTCAAAGAATATGTGAATACCCTCCACTCCCTGGTTCTTCATTGGTAGTAGTACATGCCTCTCTCTTTACTCGCTTCTCTATCCTTTGTTCTCTTATCAAAAGTGTTGCTGGCCACACCCTAAAGTAATTCCCCTTACTTTAGAGCGTGACAGGACCACTGTGTTGCACTGTACCCTAAATCTTCTCACGAGATGATTGGCTTATCACATCAGATGACATTATCACATAACTGATACCTTACATCATGATGTAACTGCCAATTTGACACACATTTGGTGGGGGGAGGGGGGAGACACAATTAAATCTATAGCATCCAGGGCACTAGGGAAGAACGGATGGGAGAGAATGCTGATGCCAATGTATCGTTCTTCTCCACACCATTTAAAATTGATTTTTTCCTGTGCATTTCCAGGACCATAGAGGCAGTTGCAAGTGTAGGAGCAAGAGTGACTAGTATACTATAGGACACTATAGTAGGATACTATGCTGTAGGGCACTACAGTAAGATACTATAACTGTACACCTGCAGGCCAAAACTCCCAAGAGCCTATTGGTTGGATTGCCCCTTGCCCTGATCTGACACAATTTGGAGGGTGAATAGTGCCATATTATCTAATTATTGAGATAATTTACTAGAGTTGTACCTATGCCTCCCTACCCAACATGAATGGGAGTAAGCAGCACAAAGTAGGAACCACTTGCAAAATTGGTTTTTGTTACCAGCAATCTGGGCTGGCACAGCAGCTGAACCTGATGTCTCTTAACACCATGGAAACATATGGAAAAAACGAAATGGCAAGTGGGAGAAATGAATAGTAAAATCTGAATATAAAGGAATTAATAAATAAATAACTAGGTTATGCAATTATAATAGGTTATGAATTAATAAATAGGTTAGACAATGGCAATAATAGAATATCTAATAATCTAATAATCTAATCTGATACCTCAAGAAGGATGTAGACTAGGTAAATAATCTTCTCTCTCTTAAATATGATCAGGGGCCACAGAGGATGAAACTGGCTGGAAGAGATCCATATTTGTACCCATTCGAAAAGATGACGCAACACAATGCTCAAATGATAGAACAATAGCAAAGAGATCACATGCCAGGACATTTTTGCTGGAGATCATCCAACAGTGGTTGCAGCAGTCCATGGACAGGGAGCTGCCAGAGGTTCAGGCCAGATTCAGAAGAGGACGTGGAATAAGAGATGTCATTGCTGACGTAAGATGCACGTTGGCTGAAAGCAGAGAATATCAGCAATATGTTTACTTGTGTTCTATTGACTGTGCCACGGCTTTCAACAGTGTGGATCATCACAAATCATGGATAACCTTGAGAAGGATGGGAATTCCAGAACCCACTTCATTATGCTCATTCGGAACCTGTACATCAATCAACAAGCAGTTGTTCTAACAGCACAAGGGACTGCTGCATGGTTTAAAATCATAACAAACCCTGATTGCATAGTCCCATGCAATCATTTGATAGGCATGACAAGGACATGAACAGAAGAACCAAACGGTGAAATGTCCCTTTGCTACAGTTCTACAAGATGCTGCAGTAAATTACCAAGCCCAAAGAGCAGAAAGAGAATACTGAGGTAAGCAGGGAGTAGTTGATGTTACAGATGGCGGAGTCATATGCCAGTTTGTAATAGCTGGACATTGGGACATCTTTAATCTCCACCTTATAAGAATCAGTTTTGTGCTGATCCTTATAAAGGAAAGTGTTCCCTTAATCCCTCAAAAAATATGTGTTGTAATACCTAACCTCTAGGACTGTGCTTATAATTCATTTGGGGAATTATTTGTCTTTGTTATGTTACTACGGAAGAATTAATGTAGGTCTGTCTTAAGTCAATCTCTTTTGCAATATCAGGGATTAAAGAAGCAAGGGAATTAGTGGATGGGCTGAGTGGGAGAGATGTCAAATCAAATGAAGATTGCTCAGGAGCAGAAGCTCAGAAGAGACTGGAACCTTCCCCCAGAGCCAATAGAGAGAGAAAGCCTTCCCCCAAGCCCTTGCACCTGAACTTAGATATCTAACCTCCTACACTGCGAGAAGAATAAATTTCTGTGTGTTGGGCTGGCTTCTCTAAAGAAGCAAAACCATCGACACTTGAATGTGCACGTGTGTAAAAAGAGATGTCTACCAAGAAATAGTTGACACAGTTGTAGAAGTGAGTCGATCCTGTCCTGCCTGTTCAAGTCCATGGGTCTGAGGTAAGCTGGAGGCTTCTCTGCTGACTCCTGGAGCTGCAGGAGCTGGTGAACAAAATGGGAGAGCACAGGTTGGTGGATGCAGAACGGAATGAATCCAAGGCTGGCAGCCCGATGGTGGTTTCGAAGATCTAGGAGTTATAACAGGAAGTCCACAAACCAAATGCAGGATATAGATTCAGCTAGCTTCTTCAAAGTGTCACCTACGCTAAGAGGAGGCCGTACCCACAATGACATCTCCCTCATTTGTATCAAGGCTGTGATCAGATAATAGAAGTGTTACTCTACCCTTTCCTTCCCAAAACTGCTTGGCTTCTTCACAGAAGATCCCATCCTGGAATTGACCACACAATGTTACAGTATATTATGGAGAATCCTGGCCCACCCAAGTTGACATAAAACCTAACTCTAACACTTTATTACAACAGCACTGGGTAACTAAGACACCTGGGAATTCCTGATGACGCTGCCCTCAGTCCATTGTATGTTCTTGAGCAAATCAGTTAACCCTTCAGGGCTTTACATGTTAACACTGGATAGAGTGCCATGATTATTAACATGACTTTGAGGTCTTGGTATTTGTGACACATTTTAAAAATTGATTTACAAGAAAAAATAAAGAGAGAAGTAAAACAGTTCAAAAATGGTCGCCGGTTGTGAGTAGGCGGTAACAAGAGGGAATGTAGTGGGTTTTTCTTAATATAATTTGAGTTTGGAAACATGTAAAACTTGTACGTAATTTAAAAACTCAATTAAATCAAATGGGGGACAGATATACCTAAGCACAACCTTTAAAATGTAAAGATTTTTAACAGATTAAACAAGTTAGATTCCACATTGAAACTTTAATTACAAAGAGAGCGATTTCCATGGACTTTTAACACACAGGATTATACCCTTAGCAGAAAGAGACACAAAGAAATGAAAAAGAATGACTTGTACATCAAGAAAACAATGATAACTGAATCTGAATATAAAAAGCATTAAATTGATGAGTATTTGTTATTGTGAATAGTTGTTACCATAAAAAAAGCAAAAAAGACGATGGCAGCCAATTAAAACTCACCAAGTTAAAATGCACCAAGTAGATTCAATACCATAAATTCATAAGGATAACATAAAATAAAACAAAAGCAAATCTAATCCTGAGGTAAATTTTTGATTTTGCCAAAAACCGAAAACAAACTCACTGCCATCGAGTGGATGCTGACTCGTGGTGACCTATGTTACAGGGCAGAACCGCCCCTGTGAGTTTCTGAGAGTGCACCTCTTCACAGGAGGAGAAAGCCTCACCTTTCTCTCTCAGCACTGGCTGGTGGTTTCAAACTGCTGACCTTTCAGTTAGTAGCCCAACTCATATATATATATATTTTTTAAGATAAATGAAGTGAAAAACTCCAAGATACTTGGCTTTCCATAGAAGAATGTGCCGATCGTGAACAGGTACTTCTAATCTCTGGGCGAGCAGCGAGAGTAATTGAACAATGGCTCCAGGTCTTTGAAACCCATCATTACATGTTTGCTGACGTTACACTTCCCTTCCATTGCTTCCAGTCAAGAACTGAAAACCTCAGGGCTTTTACAGCTCATCCATTCTTTGGAAAAACGGAACTCCTCTCGTGCCAACATTGTCAGGAAAGATGTAGCATCAACCTTGAATAACACTTTTTTTAGAACTGCAGCTTCAACTCACGGCTTTTACTATCAAACTTTCCGTACTCCCTCCCTCCTTGGAGGTGCCTGCATTATGGGCTGACGGCTCTCCCAGGCTTCTCTGTCTGGCTCCTTTCCCAGGCATTTTCCCCAACTTAGACTTACATAGATGATATGGTTGGAATTGTCTGCCTCCTCAAATAAGTGTTGTCAATCCTGACCCCCACGTTATGGTTAAAATCTCTTTGGGGAGTAGGTTTTCTTTGTTAAATTCATGAGACAGGATCAGTGTAAAGTTCGTTGTGAGCCCAGCTCTTTTCAAATATAAAGTGTTTCAACAAGTAAACTAAAGGAGCAGAATCAGAGGACGAGAGATGCTACTGTACATGAAGATGGCCCAGGAGCAGAAACTTATAAGACCATCCTCCAGAACTGACAGAGAGAAAGCTTCTCCTGGATTGGTACCTTGATTTCGGAATCCTAGTCTCCTAAATGACGAGAACAGAAATGTACGCTTGTTAAAGCCACCCCCGTGTGATATTTTTATGACAGCAGCCTCAGGTAACTAAAGCAACATCTGATCTCATGTTAGAGTCTCCTCAGGGGACCTGAAGTACCACAAAGAATCACAGACAATAATTTCAAGAGCAGTGATCCATTTCCCACCTTTAATGAAACAATGGCTGTAGGCAACTCTTATCAACTCTCAGCAAGGGAAAGGCTGCTGGGACATCCCAAGCAATCCACCTGTTGATTTTAACATTTCTAAATATGAGACCAAAAGACACTGTTCTCTGCGCTTGATGTAAGAGGAAGTACAGAGCATGACCTATGAGATGTTTCTGCCCAATATCTGAGGCTAAATATAGTAAGTCCCCTAGAGGTAACCATTCAAAATCAAACTCACTGCCATCAGTCGTTTCCTACTCAAAGTGACCTTAGAGGACAGGGTCTAACTGCCCTTGGGGGTTTCTAAGATTGCTACATTTCAGAGGAATAAAAGCCTCATTTTTCTCCCATGGAGCAGCTGGTGGTTTAGAACTGCTGACCTTGCAGTCCACAGAACATCCCATCACTTCTGTGTCACCAAAGCTCTTCGATCTAACCATAAGGGTACAACAAATACAGAGAAGAGAGGCCTCTGTTAAAAATACAAATAGGATGTAATCAATTTACATAGAATATAGGAATTCTATGTAATAAAGGTGAGCTGGTGTTGAAAACACTGGGTGAAAGACATTTGGAAGGGGAAACTGCTGTAAATTAAAAATAAGTTTGATGTATAGCAAAAGAACCTTATGTTAAAAAAATCAAACTTTTATTACTAGACTCCCCAGTCCTGTGACTACACCACTTTTATGTCAAAAGGGATTTTTTTGATGTATGGGTCCTGTGAGGAGAATATCCACCCTGTATTATTTTAGCAAGCCCAACACAATCACAAGACTCCTTATAAGAGGGAGCCCAAAAAATTAAAACCAGAGTGGCATGGAAGCACTGATTGGAGTGGTGCAAGTAGCATGTCAAAACTCAGTGCCAGTGAGGTTGGCTCACAGCAAACCTATAGGGCAGGGGAAACTGCCCCGGCGAGCTTCTGAGCCTGTAACTGCTTATGGGAGTAGAGAACCCCATCTTTCTCCCACAGAGTGACTGGTGGTTTTGAACAGCCAACCTTGAGGATCGCAGCCTAACTGGTAACCACTATGCTACCAAAGCTCTAGCAACTGAAAAAGGCAAGAATAGGAATTCTTCCCCTGCATCTCCCGAAGGAAAGCAGCTGTGCTAATACTTCCATTGCAGAGCATCTGACTTCCAGAACTGCACGTAATAAATATGTGTTGTTTTATGGCACTACATTTGTGGGCATTTGTTACATTAGTAATAGGAAACTACTAATATTAGTGGGCATTGGGTAAAGTTCAGGAATCATCATTAATTATTTTAGAATAATCTACTGCCATCATGATACAGTAGTTATGAGTTGGGCTACTAACCGCAAGGTCAGCAGTTCGAAACCACCAGCCAGGCTCTCTGCTCCTGTACAGTTACAGTGTCGAGAAGTGGCAGTGAGTTGCTTTTTCTATTTTGGTCTAGCTATCATATTTGGTGTTATTTTTAACAGAATAATATTCAGCAGTGACATGGTATCTGAGATTTGCTTTTAAAACCTCTCCACAACTACTGAAATTGTGGGGATTCGAGGCAACAGATGAAATTATGATGGCTGTCCGTAAGCATGGCTGAAGCTGTGCAGTGAGTACTAAGTGGCTCGTTCTATTACTCTCTCCACGTTTTTATATATTTGCAAAGCTCGTAATGTAATGTTTCAGTAATTATATGCAATAGCTCATTTAGTCTGCACACTATCTTGTGAGGTAAGTGTTACAATTATTCCCATTCAATTGGTGAAAAACCCAAAGCACAAAGACATTGTAAAATGTGCTGGAAGTTACACACTTATCTAAACTAAACCGGGCTAACTGGCTCAAGCCGTATGGGCTTATGTAGCATATTCTCCTCTATTCATAAAGAGTGACTGTCTCAGAAACTCACAGGAGCACCTCTACACGATCTGATAGCGTCTCTGTGAGTTGGCGTCGGTTCAATGGCAGTGAATTTTGTTTTGATTGTATTAATTTAACATTACCAGTTATTCTATGATTTTCTGCGTCAAGTATTGTCAAATTACAAAATGAGCCAGGCTACAACCTAAATGGGTAAACTATAAAGACAAAGTTTGGTGAACAATTGTAAGAGAAGATTCAGAACCAGGGCTCATTATCATAGCCCACAGGAACACCAAAAATTGGCAAGTTGAAAAACGTATTCATTCCTGGCCTAAAAATGTATACATGCATAAAAATAGCTCAGTAATTACTTATTCATTTAACTTTACTAAGTAACTTATTTGTTTTAAGTTGATAGTTACTTTCTATGGTATTGAGCATGTCCGAAAATATGAAGGATGTGAACGAGACACCCTAAAATGCCGGAAAGGTTTTCTCTGAGTGGTACAATTGCAGTCATTTGAATTCTCCGGTCGAGATCTGAATGTATTTTTCAAATTTTATGAAGCTCGCAAAGTTATTCAAAAATCTCTTTGAGTCATTATATATTGCACTTAATTATCTAAATATTTTAAATTGTATTTATGCACATTCAGTCAAAAGATAGGAAGTTGATAAGCCCAACAATTAACAGTGATGCTATGCTCATGGTTAATGAAATAATGAAGGATCATGTGATTAATTTGGCTTTAGTTTTTGTTCTTTTTTATTTCCATATTTTCAATGATAGCATTTAAAAAATACTTTAAAAATTCCCTATCTGCCTGGCTTAACCATGCCCAAGAGGATACGAAGTTACCCAAACATGCCGTCTATCCTCAAGAAGATGTATTCATAAATGCCTATCAACTCCCAAGCTCATGTGTACGATCCGCCACATGGATGTGCAAGATGATGCTCTGACATCACATCGAAGAAGAAGGATTCACATCTGTGGGAAGAAGGTGCAAACAAGTATTGAGAGAGCAGGGATTGATGGTTATACCTTGAGTGACAGCTAAATTTTCCTATGTGGTCATTTTACATAGCAGACTATTTCCAAGGGTTTAAAAACTTCAAAGAAAAAAAAAATCCCAGAATTTTGAGTAGTCTAGATCCCAGGCCTACGAGACTTACGTGGGGCAAATAGGTGGCATGGAGTTTCAGCCTGGAAGATTTTTTGATGACCAAGTTCATAATGGCATGGGATGCCAAATTATTAAATCTGCTTTTAATACTATTTTTGAGGAGTAGGGAGCTCAGTGGGTGGGTTAGCATCGGGCAGAGGGCTCTGTAAAGTTTGAGCAGAACACAGCAGGACTTCAGGAAAGCTAATCTTGTAGCAGTGAGGGGGATGCCAAGTGTGGTGTTCATAGACAGTTGAAAAGAAACCATGCTTACTAACCAGGAACTATTACCCTGCTTAGAATAAGGGTCAAATAAGAGCTTAATCTCTGTGGCAGTTGTTGCTGAGGAAAGTGAAGATAAGGGAAGTAGCCACTCTTTGTGTAAAAATGTTTGCTTTCAGGCAACTGGATTTACTAAAACTCCATAGCTACCATGTTTGTGTTAGTGAGTGTGATGTCTAAGGCACACTGCGAGGCGTTTCAGGAGGATCTTTCCTCCTGCAGGCTAACTGAGGAAACCCAAACTCTAGTTTGGGGAGCATGCCTGGCCTCAAATGTGCGAAGTTCTGCGTTGGATCTTGCCAGAACTCCCCCTGCTGCTCCGTATGAAAAGGAGATGCCAAGGCCCACCCATCCCACAACAGCCCCATTCTCAGGATGCACGGTCACCTTGGTCTATGCAGACAAAGTGTCTTATTTCCTTAAAGATAAAAACTAACTGGGTTTTCTATCTTGAAAGCACCCTTTCACATTAGAATAAAATGAAACTTCCCTCTTTCCATCAAAGGTAGCCTTTCGTTCACCACATAAAATGCAGGAGAAGAACATTTCGAAATTTGAAAATCTTAAGCCTGCTCTTTCACTTTCACAGATAAAAATCCATTATTTCCCGATAACGTATTGGCTGGAGCGAAGTAAAACAAGACGTGATTGGAAGTGAAAGCCATCCAGTTTTATTTCCCCCACTCCTCTGCTTTTAAATGAGGCCTGGCTGTGTACAGATGATAGCTATAAGCAGAGGTTGACATCAATTGGAGCGCTGGGAAGAGCTGTCTCGGGGTGGGGGGAAATATCACCTTTTTAAAAAAGACGTGAGCAGCGCTGACAAAATAGACAAGGCAGACTAGATCAATGACATAAAAATAATTGTCACCTAATGATTAGTGAACTATCGCTCATAATAATCTCTTTCAGTAGACTCCACAGAGGATCGTTTGATTATTTGAACATATCAGAGTGTTAATTATGGCTGGCCTGCATTTCCAGTGTAATTTGTATCTTGAAAAATATGTGACATTTGAAAGCTTGAGGTAATTTTAAGTATCTTATTAGGTGTTTGAAATTCAGTTTGTAGCTTTTTGCTTCAACCCGCAGCCGTTGCATGTAGTAACTATTTAGCCAGATGGAATTGAGAGGTGACAAGATATAGAAAGCAATAGAATCTCTAGGACACCTCAAGAGTAAGTATCCATCAATTTCCATTAAGAGAAAAATATATAAATAACCACATGTGACTCAATAGTCCTTGACAAGAAGACTAACAGTTTATTTTGTAACCTCTACATTGGTGTTGCAACTAGTCCCTCTGAGGAGCACTGTTAGCCCCTCCAAGAAGCATAATCCAACTATCCCCTTCAGAGGTATGCCTAATCAATTTCATCCGAATGTTTGCTACATAGATTTGCATGATTTTTCGTAAGTACTAGTTTCTCTGAGGGACCCAAAAGAAAGCCAGGTACATCTGTATTCCTGGAATGGGAAAGAAAAAAAAAAGCAACAGGAGTATTGGAAAGATTTGCCTGTTCCAAGCTAAGCTTGAGATAAAGGGGTAGGAGTTATACCACATATCATATTACTACTCTTAAAACCTATTCATATACTTCACAAACACTTGGGCAATCAATGAAATGATAGGCAAGGCTGGTTCTTAAGAAAAGACTGACACAAGTGAAAATGCCCTAAGTGGCACAAATGGTTAAGCAGGTGGCTATTAATCAAAACATTGAAGGTTCAAAGCCACTCAGAGATATTTTGAAAGCCAGGTCTAATTTATTTCCAAAAGGTCACTCACAACTTTGCAAACCCTCTAGAGCAGGTCTGCCATGCACACACAAGTTTGCCGTGAGTCAGAACTGGCTAAGAAACCATTGTTTTGTTTTTTGTTTGGCGTCTATGAAATCTGGACTCTATATCACTCCAGTTCTTGTAATGAACACACACACACACACACACACACACACACACACACGTTTTGTCCCTTCCCAGTGGGTTCTCTAATGCATTCTCTCTGCCTTTTGACTACCTGACTGTAGTGGTTACATAATTTCATGTCAACTTGAAGATATAAAAATGAAGGGATGGGCTATGATAGTTAGATTTTTTTGTGTGCGAACATGGCTCCTGTGGGAAGATGTGGACAGGGTTTAGCCTGTCAAACAGGTTGCAGCTTGATTAGAAGATGAGCCAGATAAAGATGACCCTCTTCCTCTTCCTCCCTGGGGGTGGGCCACACTTGCTCTCTGCTTCACCTTCCTTGTAAGGCTTCCACCACAAGACTGCACCCACCGGACTGAGATCTTCCTGCATTCTGCATCATTGCATGTAGCTTTTTGAGTCAGAAAAGGAATTTATGAACTATTATCAGACTTATGGACTAGTAACAGACTTGATTTGATCTGGACTGGGATTTTTGCTTGATATATAAATACTTCTTGATATAAAACTCTTTCTTATACATATATGAGTGCCTCTGGATTTGTTTTTCTAGTCAATCCAGCCTAACACACTGACCTTCTACTCTTTGTTCTTGCCTTGAGAGATGATGGAAAGAATATTCCATTCCTTTGGATACTGTTCAATAATGTCTAATCTGAAAAATGAGAATCGACTCACATACTCTTTGAATGGATTCCTTCATCTTAATTAATATTGACATTTGACATTTATTGACTAGATAACTATTGTAGCCCATGGTAGGAACATTTCAGATACAAAGTTTTAGGCCATCTGATGGAAAATGCATCTTGGGATTAATGGAACTGTGAAATTACATAAACAGATATACATTAGAACATAGTCTCAATTCTTCTTGAAAAGTGTTGTTTTACATAAGGAAACTTTTTTTTTTCTAATTTCACTACTCAACTGTAGTCATAAACTCTTAGTACTGAGTCTAGCTATCAAGACCAAATACTAGAAACATCAACATATTCCTGGTTTTGTTTAGTCTTATTCTTTAGTATGTAGATAGAGTTACAAGAATTTGAATTAACTAACTTATTGAGACTATATGATATGATGTTTAATTATATGAAGAAAGGGAAGCCATCCATAGTCTTTAATGTCACTTCCTCAGTGAAAACAGAACTCTGATCAGGAATTTCTAAGTATTGAAATTAGGACATATTTAGCTGAGAGAGGAAGGCACCAAATGGAGACGTGATTGAGTAGATGGCTTTACCGTGTTAACAATCAGTATAGATAACTGTATGATCAATCCAATAAGCTAAACAGAATTTAACTAAGAACAAGCATGTCCTTCCTCGCTTTCCCAATCTGATTTAGTTAAACATTTAAATTATTTTATTAGAAACTATCTGATCAAGTTTTTATTTTCAGTTCAAATAAATGTTTATTTTTTTTCAGTTCAAATGAACATTTATGTTACATATTAAGTGACATATGGTTAAGAATGTTTGTGTTCAATTCCTTCCACCTGCCTCTGACCCAGGACCTAATTTTTCCTTTAGATGGGGACTATTTCACTAGTTGCCTATTTATGAAACCCTCACAATCGTCTTGGAAAGCAAAAAGTAGCAATCGAGTGTCCACAAATTATGGGGCATGTGCTTCATCTCAAAAATACATTTTCTTGAAAGGCATTGGTCTGTCCTGTGGTCTCAATGACTTTGATTTTGTAGTCCAGGCTGGTGGTGGCCTCAATGGCTTTGTCCTTGAAGCCGGTGGTAGTCCCAATGACTTTGTCCTTGAAGCCGGTGGTAGTCTCAATGGCTTTGTCCTTGAAGCGGTGGTAGTCCCAGTGGCTTCATCTTTGATGCTGGTAGTGACCTCAATGACAAGTGGCTCCATAGCAGGGGCAAAGTCCAAGTGTGGCATGGGGAAAGTCACAGCTCAAGATAACAAGAGAGAAAAGAGCGGGGCCTTCCAAAGTATGATGCCAGAGGTAGAAGCTCGGAGGCTCTCAAAAGTAAGAGACAATCATTGGAGTGAGCTCTGATCAAGCACTTTGACACAGATAAGTTCTATTAGTTCCCTTTAATGCATAGTATTTATTTAAGAAAAAAGGTATATTTTTATCTAAAACAATATGCAATTATTGCAAGGAATTGTAGATTATCTTCTGGATTTAAAATATTTTTTTACTAATTTTTTATCACTGTGTCTAGTTCAAATGGCTTAAATGGAGTCAAAAAGTTGGAAATATATTTGGTAAGAGGAATCAGGCTGAGTTTTAAAGCATTTTATGTCAAACGATGAAAAACATTTTGTCTCACAGAGAGAATTTACAATGCTGACCTAAAAAGAAACTATGGCAAGAGTGCCTGCATCAAATTAACAGTATAATCGACAAATCGCCACTTCGTTTTGCACTCTGACACGGGGATCTAATCTCTTTTGCTATCGTAATGATCAATACCATTCTCTGCAGCTAAATCAATCCTGTCACAATCCTCATCAATCGTTAAGGTGGCTGAAATGACCAAATCAATTTAATGACTCAATATAGTCATTTTACTTATGTAGCTTTCCTTTCTATTTTAATATTTATGTTTAGCCTTGTACATATCCCAGGCTTGTTACATACATTTAGGGATTTTAAAAAACATACTAATCACATGAGAAACTGGAGCTGAACTAAAACATCCCACCTACCACTGATTCCCACCATTATCAGTACTGCCCCAGGTCATGCACAAATCTTTACATTTATAAAAGTCTCGGTTTAAGGCAAAAATACAGGAATTAAAACCTAGTTTTCCAAACCTTGATTATTTTCTCAACACCTAGGTTATCCTGAGGTCAAGGGGAATAATGAAGTGAGAGGGGATGTAGGAAAAATACAAAAAGAGCATTCATTCCTTGTGGAACAGAAAGACAGGGGAAGAAGAAGAAAAGAGTAGGGAAGAGACAAGGAGGAGAGAGATCGTGAGCAAGATTTAGGGCAGGCTCAATTTATTCCAAAACCACATAAGCACTTGTTAATGTAAGAAAGGAAATAAACGTACACGGAAAAGCACAACAACCGGATTCGGGTCAAGACGGCGCCCAGGTGAGCAGCACCTACTGAGGGCTCTTTTGTGCAAGGTGAGTCTAGTGTCCAGGTGGCCTAGTGGAAGGATTCTGGTGAGTGAGAGAAGCCCCCTGGGACAACACCCCCCTCCCCACCCCTGGCATCTGTCCTGAGCCGGAGCCCCTGAGATCTGGGATCTCATCCTTGGGACATCTTGGTTCATCAGGCTGAGCTGCCCCAGCACACTGCCTCCATGGCCACATGCAGTGCTTGACTCATCCCACTCCCAGGCCGGTTCTCCACGCCAGGAGTTGCTTGGCTGCCCGTTGCTGCCAAGACACACACAGCTGTGGCGGGACCCCCTGGCAGCATCTGCCCACTCATGGTACTCCACATGGAGAGAAGTTTCCCTTTACCATAGTTCCCCTGTCCCCACGTTGCAGTGATCTCTCAGGTCCCTCCTTCCAGTCACCCAAGGCCTGGGTAACTGACCTGCAGTCTACCTGTAGCTGGTTAGGTGACTTGGGACTGGGGACTATCCACTCCCATTGCTGCCTGGAACCCTGCCTGCCCGCCGATCCTGCCAGCTTCTCTCCCACTCCCTGCCTGGGAAGCTTCCGTTGTGACGCACTCTCTGAGCCAGCAGCCCTGGGTACTTCCCTCTCCTCCCACCAGCGATGCACCCACTGCCTGAGCCCATACCACTTTCTGCCCACTCCAGGCCAGCCCATGCCACTGCAGTGCCCTGCAGCATTCCCAGTGCCGTAGGCCTTGAGTTCTGTGTTGCTGCCCCAGCCAGCTCCTGCCAGTGCAGGAGGCTAGCACCACTGCCCTGTACTTCCCACTGGTACTGTGTTTGCCCACTCCTGGACAGGCCCACACCACTACAGCGCCCCATACCTTGCTCCCAGCACTGGTGGCCCTGAGCTCCACCTTGCTGCCCCAGCCCTTTACTGCCAGCCCAGGAGGCTCCACTGCCTTGCACTTCCCGCCAGCGCCACTTCAGCCTACAAGCTCAGCACTCCAGGCCTGAGGGGGTGGGGGTGGGGGTGTGTGTGCATGCTTGATCTGAAGATCATAACATTACCCACACATAGCCTGGCTTCGGAGCCCAAGATCAGCACCACTTCCCATGTCAGTGAGGCCTCTTCCTCCACCTTTGCCTTCTATTAGGTATCTTTAAAAATTGGAGGGAAAAGAAAAAAAATCTTTTATTTAAATAAGTAAAAAAGGCTGCTAAGCATGCCCTGACAGACCAGGTCAAAGCAGCCCAGGGGCATACATATAGGCTCTGGGCTCCATTCCAGTCACTGAAACTCTTCACCACTGATGGCCACTGATCCATCGAGGAACTCTGCCTACATGGCATTCTGACCCACCTCTATAGTAGGTCACAAGCAGCCCCCTGAAAGCTTCCTTAACAGTAACATAGAGAAGGACTTGAGGGAGCCCTAGGCTCCCAGAAACATGGGGCCTACAAAATGAACCAGGAAAAATCAACAGACCACATCACACTCAACAAAAAAAACAAAGAGACAAAACACAGTAGCAGAGTTAATGATGCTCATAAAAGAATCAGACACGGACTGTCACAGAAAGAAATCTTCAGAAGTCTGCTTGGAGTAATACAGGAGTTGAGGGAAGCAACACAGAATAAGGATGCAATGATAGAGGAGATGAAGTCCATAATAGAAAGGATGAAGTCCACAATAGAGGGGATGAAGTCCACACACCAAAAGGAAATATGGGTGCTAACAGATGAGGTAGCAAAAGTCCTCACACAAGGTTACAGAATTTACAATTATGCTTGAAGAGGCAGAGAACCATATCAGTGATGTTAAAGACACTCAAACATACCTCAGCAAGTGAGAAAGTCAGATAGGAAAATTAAAGAAGCAGAAGATAACCTGTGATCAATGACAGATGCTATGAAAAGGAATAAGATTCAAATAATTGGTCTACTGGAGCAGGACACAAAACACAAGTCGACAGCCAAGATAGTGAAGGATTTCTGGAAGAACTTTCCGAACTTAATGAGTGAGAATGAGGCACTCACACAGGAAGGAGAAAGGACACCAACTAGACTAAACCCCAAGAAGCTCTCACCAAAACATATAATAGTAAAAATATACAACTTCGAGGAAAAAGAGAAAATTTTAAGAGCGGCAAGAGAAAGGAAGACAATCACTAAGTAAAAAGGAGCTCAGATAAGAATATGCTCAGAACTATCAGCAGACACAATGAAGAGGAGAGAATGATGGAGCAACATCTTCCAAAAGGATTCCTCTCCAGGAATCCTTAACCTTGCCAAATTATCCACTAAGCTAGATGGGGAGATAGGGGTCGTCCATGACAAGGAAAGAGTCCAAGAATATGCTGTAAGACACCCAACTCTGCAGAAGATACTGAGTGACTCACTATGGCCAGAGGATCAACTTCCACCAAGCACAAGCAGGAGACCACCACATAGCCCAAATCCATCGCGAAGCAAATGTTCCAACAATAATCACCAACATAACAAGGTCTCAGAGGGAAAAGAAGACAATAAAGAAGCCACACACACAAACACAGCACACTGATATGAAAGGAAATAGGAACACACCCAAAATGCAAGGCACAGCAATGAATCCACAGATTGTGATAATAACTCTGAATTCCAATGGACTCAATTCATAAATTAAAAGAAAAAGGTTTGAGGACTGGCTCAAAAAAGAGAACCCAACAATCTGTTGCCTGCAAAAGACACATCTTAAGTGCACAGACAAAAATAAGCTAAGAATAAAAGACTGGCAGAAAGTATACCTGGCAAATGGAAACTTTAAAAAAGCAGGGATGGCAATCCTAATCTTTGACAAAATGAACCTCAAGTTTCAAACAAAAAAAGAGACAAGGAGGGGCACCATATAATGCTCAAAGGATCAGTAAACCAGGAACCAGTTAGCATATTGAATATTTACACACCCAACAATGGAGTGGCAGATTTTTGTCAAACAAACTATTAAAAAGTTGAAAAAAGAAATCATGGATTCAACAATCACAGTACGTGACTTTAATACTCGACTATCAGAGAAAGACAGATCACAGAGAAAGATGACAGTTAACCCACTACGGGAGTGGACAAAAGAACTGAAAAGAATGTCCACTAGGGAGGAGATCTGTATGGCCAACAAACACATGAGAAAGTGTTCCTGTTCATTAGCCATAAGAGAAATGCAAATGAAAACAACCATGAGATACCATCTAACACCCCTGAGGTTAGCCCAAATCAGAAAATCAGAGAGCAACAAATATTGGAGGGGATGTGGTGAAATAGGAAACTTCCTCCACTGCTGGTGGTTGCAGATATGTACTTAAAGAAAATGGAAATTGATCTACCTTATGACCCAGCCATCCCTCTATTGGGAATATGCCCAGAGGAGGTAACAAATAAAACACAACCATTCATCTGCACTCCAATGTTTATTGTGGTGCAATTCACAGCCACAAAGACTTGGAAACAACCTAAATTTCGATCGATAGACAAGTGGATTAGTAAACTCTGGCACATACACACAATGGAGTACTATGTAGCACTAAAAACCATGGATGATCACATGAAACACGTCATTTCATAGGAAGAGTTGGAAGGAATTATGTTAACCAAGGTAAGCCAATCTCAAAAGTATAAGTATAACATGACCCCCCTGAGGTAAGTACAATCAGCACAGCAGGAATAGAAGAAAAGACACATCTCACAATATACAGGTGGAAGCACAGACAGTCAGGGGGAAGTCAGACCAAACCCAGGGAGGTACATGTGAATACAACATAAAGAAGGGGAAAAGATGGAAGGAATATGGAGAATTGGGGTGGGGAGAAACTGATATGACATGAGGGGAACAGGGCATTAACCCACCCAGGGGAAGAGTCTTGGTTGTGTCTCCATAGAATTGGAATGTGCATGCACAACCCACCATGATGCACCAAACCAGGAGCGCAAGTAACACGTGGAGGAATCCATGAAAAGACTGGACTACAGGGCCAGCCCCAACCAGAACCAGCCTAACCCCCACCCTGGAAGTGTTGCTGCAGAGAGCGCCACTAGACCTTTAGGTGGGGAAAAGGAACTGAACTATCATACCCAGACAGAAGCAAACTAAGAAGGAAAAAGAGAAAGGGGCAGTCAGCCTAGACTCCATATAGGCACTACAAGGCCAGAGAATGAGGTCCCTGCATGGAGCTGGCTAAGGCAAGAGAGGACTGTGGAACTACCAACAGCTCAAGATATGTTGTCCCCTAACTGGAGCAAACAGAGACAGGGGACAATAATGGGGACATGCGGTGGGGAGACCGTGGGGGAATGGAGCATAACAGATGAGTAATTGGAGTAAAGCCAATCCACAGAGCCCATGAGGAGCTCCAAGAATGGACTTCAGGCGAGGAGGGGCAGCTCCCACCCCATCTCCTCTAGGACCAGGGAGAGGGACTCATTGGGACTAGCAAACAGACCTGGACCTGCGTAGGGCTTTTTTCTGTCTTTTTATTTATTTGCGTCTTTTTCTCTTTCCTTTTCTTTTTTCAATTGTATGTTTTTGTATTGCTCGGACTAGGACACTGATGGTTTGCCTAATTATATGGTTTGGACATTGGGGGGAAGCTCGGGGAGAAGGTAATGGGGCCAGTGGCCCCAGAAGGTATAGGGGGATGAAGAAGGTGGGGAGAAGGACAGTATCATGGACAAGGGAACAACTAAGGAATTGAAACCAACATCTAGGATATGGTAGAGATCCTGTGAGTATTAGTGCAACGCCAAGCTAGTGAAGAGGAAGCAGCAAGAGGTGGAAGAAGAGGAAAAGTGATAGCGGGGCAGGAGGAGGCAAAAGGAAACAGAGGCAAGCTCTAGGAAGAAAAGGCATAGATGGATTAACAGAGGTGTGCACTTGTGCAAATACATTAATTCATAACAATAGTGGCATTGGCCTATGTACATACATTTATAAGGCAATACACTGGAGCTGTAGACGTGCCTTGGGCCTCAGCTCATACCTTCCCTGAATACAAGAACACTTTGTTTTAACAAATTGGCATTCTGTGATGCTCATCCCACCCCACCTCCGTCCCTGCTCCATGATCGCTGAAGACAGAATGGGTGCATAAGCAGATGTGGTGAAGTCAGACGATGGTGTCCGACTATTAAAAGATTTAGTGTCTGGGGTCTTAAAGGCTTGAAGTTAAACAGTGGCCATCCAACAGTGAAGCAACAAGCCTTCATAGAAGAAGGATAACAGCCAATATGATCCTGAGGTGTCATCAAGACCAGGCAATGGGCATCAGAAGATTCACAACAAACAGCAAACAAACAACTAAAAATGCATTGGTGAGAATGGAGGGGGTTTGGAGCAGAAACCCAAAGCCCATCTACAGAAAATGGAACATCCCCCCACAGAAGGGTCGCAGGAAGGGGGTGAGTCAATGAGGGTGCAATAGAGCACTAATGGGTCATGCAATAAACCTCTGTTCCCTGGAGACCTCCTCATACCCTGATAGCACGACCTCAGTGCCACCTCCCAATCTAGACTAGACAGGAGCATGTACATAGGTATAGGCAAGAGATAAAACTCACAACACATGGAACCCGGGAACAGGAAATGGGAATAGAGATACCAAGAAGGTAGGGGGAAGGGGGGGGAGGTGTAGGAAGGGAGGGGGACACAGATTGCAGTGAACGGCACATAACCACACACCCCAAGCCAGGGGGAAGAACAACAGAAACCAGAAGGGAAGGAAGACAGCGGTAGGTGTGAGATTTGAAAATAATTAACACTCTACAATCTATCAAGGAGCCATGAGGGTTGGGGTGGGGAGGAGGAAGGGGGAAAAAAGAGGAGCTGATCCCAAGGGATCAATGGAAAGTAAATGTCTAGAAAAGAATGATGGAATATATGTATGAATATGTCAGATACACTTGATGTATGGTTTGCAACAAGAGTTGTCAGAGCCTCCAATAAAATGATCTTAAAAAAAGAAAGAAAAACCACAACAATCACATCAGAAATGCTTTTCTCCCTCAAGAGAAAGTCAGATAATGGACATGGAGAGAAGTTTTGTTTAGCCAGCTCCCCATCACTGCCCTTTCTGCCCTTCGGTAACAGGGGCTGAGGCAGAGAAGAGCTTGGCTGCCAAAAGCCACAGAAGGTTAGCATGTGACTGATCAAAACTGATCACACCAGCAGGTGTTTCTATGGTGATGGGAATAAGCTGAGGCTTTAAGGATTATGGGAACAGAATCTGGACAGCCAGGGGGTAAAAAAAAGAGTGGAAAGAAATGCACCAACCATTAACGTCCCTGAAGCCGAAACATATTGATTTTTATATCATATTAATCTTCACATTTTCTGAGAAGAGAGTTTAAAATTAAGCCAAACTGAGTTGTTTCTGTGAACCTTTTAATTTACTATTCAAATTAAGAGGGTGAGTGATCACTCTTAAAGTTAAATACACAATGATTGTAACTCACAAACTTGCAGCTTTATTGATTCCTTATGAAAGCTTTCTGTGAGCATTCTTGCTCATAAACTTCATTCCCAAGTTTAGGAAGACACTTCTATCTAGCCATCTATCTATCTACCATCAATCTCTCCCTCTCTCCATTTTAACCTTTATTATTTTCTCCACTTTTACGGTTTAATATTTTTAAATTCTATTTGTTTCTTTTCAGCTTCACCTATTAGGTTGATGTGATGGGCAGGACAACAAACTCAACAAACACATTGATTAGACTTTTAGATCCATTGTCATTCAGATAAAAGGATTTGGGACAAATAGTCTGAAAATTATAAGTGTCCTTGTAACAATTATATTGAACCTCAGACCACAATTGAGTAAGATATTTTGAGAGTCACTTACACGTTATTCCTAGAAAAAGATTTTAAAGTATCTTTATGCAATGTCATTTCTGGTGAAGGAAAAAAGCATATTGATTGCGGTCTGAATTACTTTAGAACATTCAGGCTGTCCTAAAAATTTCAAGAAGGGCATGATACATTTATAAATCATTTCAGTGTACGTGTGCTCTGGATCCTTATCAATATGTTGAGTTCTCATAGGTTATGTTTATTCATTTCAATTTCAAAATATTCTAAAAATTCTTAAGGGGGAGGTATTTCACTCTACCTTAATCAAAACAAAATAACAAAACCACATAATAATTTTAAATAACAAAATGAATGCAACAAAAGACCCAAACAGCCAGTTACAAAATGATCTCATTACTATTTTGGTACATCATTTCTTGCACCCCATATCTTTGACTTTCTTCTTCACTGAGCTACTTGGAATTAAATTCAACAAACATTTGCTCATCACCCACTATGACCAGACCTGATGCTAAGCTTAAGAAGAGATGAATAAGCCATAGTATGTGACTTCAAGGTATCTATAGTCTAGATTCTAGAAGGACAGGGACTATCTATTCAGAAACATTACCTAACCTGTATTTTTCTTTATAATCTTCCTCACCAAAAGCTACTGCACAATCATTTCTGAAATATGTAAAATATCTGTTTCTTCTCCTCCACCCATATTTGGTTTTCGTTGTGTGCCATAGTCTCCCTAGTACACAAAGAAACACCAAATGGAAATGGAATAATTTCTTCAGAAATTAGTAAATAAATGAAAGAATAATAAAGCAGTAGATAATAACATAGGAGCCAAAGAGGTTATCTTGCAAAAGCAGTGCCATATTGAAGCAGAAAGAATAATTCTTAGAGGAATAAGGGGAAAGAAATGGTTGCCCTAGGACTTCCAGGTTCTAGAAAATTGGATGCTAGTTGAACTCAGGCCCTTGCATGCCCATCTAAGTGATGCATGTCTAAGGTGCTTCAAAACAGGTATCCCCGTCCTGTAAAATTTTAACCAAAAACAAACCTACTCCTGTCGAGTGAAAATAAACTCATTGCAACCTTATAGGAAAGAGTAGAATGGCCACAGAAGGTATCCAGAGCTATAATAATCACAGAAGGAGACTTACACACACACACACACACACCTCTTAGAGTATCCAGTGGGTTTGAACTCTTGGCCATTTAGTTAGCAGACTAGTGCTCCACTACTGCACTCAAGGGTTCTTTCATCACTGCTTTTGTGGGCATAATTGTGGAATATTCTTGAGTGAAATTTGATAATAATGTATAAAATCTTTAAAAGGTTTATATCCATGGGCCAGGAACTGCACTTCAAGCAATCCTTCTTAGCAAAAAAGTGAAGTATATATATTTTTAAAGTATAAGATTTTGTTATAAAAATTGAAAACAACCTTTTAAAATTAATTAACATTAGAAAAATTGATTAAACAACTAAGGATTCATTCATGCATATCTAGCCTCTCAGAAGGAAAATGTATAGTTCTAATTAATGATGTTAGAAATTCTCATTAGAAACCTTAAGTGACCAAAACAGTTTAAAAAGCAGAGAACATAATTGTTCAAGGCTTTTGTTGGGTTGTTCTCTCAATACATGAGGGTGAGTTAAAAATATTATTATGCCATTTACAGCTTGTTCTGGTCTTATTGGTTTTGCCTACTTTTAGATACTGGGGTGGTTTTTTGTTTGTTTTTTGTTTTTATAATTTTCTTTGTATGAAATCCAGGATGGATACCTCTATAGAGACAGTTAGTACATTAATAGCTACTTAGGGTTAAGATAAGAGTGTGCCAACAAAACAAGGGGATATTGCATGGTTTAAAATCAGGAAAGGTGTGCATCAGGGTTGTATTGTCTTTTATTCAATCTCATTCAATCTGTATGCTGAGAAAATAATCAGGGAAGCTGGATTATAGGTAGAAGAATGCAGCATCAGGATTGGAGGGTTTATTAGCATTGGCATGCAAATGACACAACCTTGCTTGCTGAAAGTGAGGAGCCATGAAGCACTTGCTGAAGAAGATCAAGGATTGCAGGCTTCAGTATGGATTACAGTTCACTGTGAAGAAAATCAAAATCCTCACAACTGGATCAACAAGTAACATGGTAAATGAAGAAAGGGTTGAAGTTGTCAAGGTTTTCATCTTGCTTGGATCTACAATCAGTGCTCATGGAAGCCACTGTCAAAAGATCAAATGAGGCATTACACTGGGTAAATTTGCTGCACAATAGCAAGGATGTTGTTTTGAGGACAAAGGTGCACCATACCTATGCCATGTTATTTTCAATTGCCTTGTATGCATGTGAAAGTTGGACACTGAATAAAGAGCACTGAAGAAGAATTGATGCATTTGAATTGTGGTGCTGAAGAAGAACATTGAAAGTATCATGGACTGCTGAAAGGACAAATGCTTCTGTGTTGAAAGAAGTAAAGCCAGAATGCTCCTTAGAGGCAAGGATGACAAGACTTTATCTTACATACTTTAGGCAAATTGTCAGTAGAGACCCATCCCTGAAGAAAGACATCATGTTTGGTAAAGTAGAGGGACAGCAAAGATGGAGAAGCCCTTCAAGGAGATGGATCGACACAGTGGCTGCAACAATAGGCTAAACCATGGGAACAATTGTGAGGATGTTGCAAAGCAGGAAGTGTTTTATTGTGCACAGAGTCGCTATGGGTTGAACCTGATGCAATGGCATCTACCAACAAAAACAGTTTAAGAAAGTAGTGGTTGGGGGGGAATTGCGACCTCCTAATAACAGATACAATAATGAAGAAAACGATATATAATTGATTGTGGTAATGATTTCACATTTTTTAGTATATTTAAACAATTGAATTTTATGGTATGTGAAGTTTATGTCAATAAAATGGTTCAATAAAAACTAAATAATTTTTTAAGTATTGTTACTAGAGTTCCAGTTCACATTGGCATTAATTTATTCTGAACAAAAGATGTTTAAACATTTCTCCATAATCATTGGAAGATTGCAAGCAAATTCTCTCATTAACATACTTGTATTAGTTTCATAAGCATGCCTTAACAAACAAACAAACAAAAAGTCCCAATAAGAACAGTGACTTTCAAGAGGATCTGTTGGGTCCCTTAAATTCCAGGTAGAGAGGTCACCACAGAGTTTATACTGACTGTTTCTTGGGATTCCCAATGGATAACCTTGATGGATTTTTCTCAAAGGACACAGGACAATCATGGGGACTTATTATGACTATGTTTTCAGTCAGAAAATTGAAAATCTATTGGCAAGAATAAGGTCAGTAAAGTTGCATCAAATAATTTTTTCTCACCATAGCAATGAACCTGCTCATTCCTCAAGGGTAACCAGAGCTGGAGAATGAAGTTGGAAGGTCTTAACCCATCATCTCTACAGCCTTGTCCTTGTCGCTTCAGGCTTCTTTTTGTCTCAAAAACTCAAAGAACATTTAAAAGTAATGGAATCTGAGTCCCTTGAGTATGCCAAAACTACCCTTCTTATAATGGGGTAAACCAAAGATCACATTACTCTTTGGGGGAAGACAGTGTTTACAGAGATGGAAAAGCTGTCTTCAGGAGTATATAGACTTGGAGGATATGTTGAGAAATACCACCTTCAGTTTTTTTATATTTTAGTTTAATAAATATGTCTATAATTTTGACTTAATTATATGTACACATTATAAAGACATACTTTGGTTTCTTCTTTTGAACCTAGGTAGTACAGATAAAACTTACTAGTTTGCTTTATATTTTTATTTGTGGTAAGAAAAAAATTTTAAATTGATAATATATGTTTCTAGTCTTTATGAAAGATGCTCAGATAATATGGAAAAGAGAAACAGAAGAAAAATTGATCTTTGCTTAGTGAAAAGTTAACCTTCAGCAAAGAGATCTGATTTACTCAGCTTCTGGGAGGTAATCTCTAAGCCCTTAGAATAATACCATGCTTTATAGGAGTCTTTGTTTACTTGGAAAGGGTCCTGGTAACACTGACAGGTATGCATTGGCTGATAAATGTAAAGTTAGCACTTCAAACCTACTGGGCCTGCTGTAGAAGAGATATGAAGCTATCTGCTCTTAGAGAAGTTTACAACCTGTAATGAGTCAGAATTGACTTGATGACAGTGCTTTTGGCTTTAAATTTTGTTTAACTAGGGTCTCTGATTCATGTCAGATAGTAGTCTTACAATGTGACTTAGGGTCCTGGTTGGCGGCACTAGGTGGTAGTCTTTAAGGTGGAACTGTCTTCACCAGAAAAATCAACAATTTTATTAGGTGTGCAGGGGAAGGGAACAAGGCTTAGAGTCAGTCCTGGAAAGGATAAAGATGGAATTCAGTGATGTGCATATATGTACATCTTGCCTGAACAATGAAGTTTCCATAAGTACTCTGGACACTGAGACTTGAGTGAATATTCCTGGTTAACAATAGTCTTCACATATTACCATGTTTTCATTCTTGACGTATAGCACAACCATGATCCACAGGCAGCAGTCAATGAAAGCACTTGATTATGATGGATGGAAATAGGGTACAATATGATACCTGGCCACATGACCTCCCTCGACCCAACCTGAATTTGCTTTAGGTTTAAATATTTCTCATTTGTTCTACAACACAAATTTCCCCACTGATTTAAAAAATTATTGCTGGTAGTATATTGTTTCCTACTCTTTATTTGTATTTTTGTCTTTATACTATTATTATCATTTCTTTCTGGGTTTTTTTTTATTGTTTAAGCTAGGTTTCCCAGTGTATGAAGCACAGAAGGAGTGGATATATAGAGACAATAACTGATGCAATGGTTTAATGGGACTAGAAGTGGGGAGGGTGAGGGAAATTCGGGAGTAAATGATGAATGAAGGAGGGTAGAGGGAAGACTATAACTGACTGTAATGTTGTATATACAGTGCTTTGTAAAAGCAAACTAACTATGAAAGTGTATGATACATGAATTTTATATCAATAAAACAATTTTTATAAAAAACTAAGATGGAGCATGTTCTTCCTCTTCTTTTCTAACTCTAGGTCTTTGCACATTTCATTATATTTGACTCTGTCTTTGCCAGCTGCCTTTTTTAATAATCTATTCAAATCTTTGACTTCATCATTTCTTCCATTTGATGTATATATGAGCGAGAACCAATGATGCTGAATGAAGAAACTGAAGTTGCACTGGAAGCATTATTAGTCTATGGCAGGGAATTTGGAAGATGGCTACTTGGCCAACTTACTGGAAGACATACATATTTGTACCCTTTTCAAAGAAAAGTGACCCAAAAGAATGTTTAAAGTATGACTAATATCATTGATATGATGTACAAGAAAAATGTTTCTAAAAAGATAGTGCTAAAAGAGTTCTTCAGGGAAGCAACACACTATAAGGATGCAATGATGGGGTATATTAAGTCCACAATAGAGGGAATGAAGTCCACACATTCAAAGGGAAATAAAAGAACTAATGAATGAGATAACAGAAGCAAAACACAAGATAACAGACTTCACCAACAGACTAGAACAGGTGGAGAATCCCGACCAACAGACTAGAACAGCAATCTTTAGGACAATCAGGCAGACTTCATCAAATAGGAAAGACAGTCAAACAAGATAATCAAAGAGGTGGGAAAAGACCCTGAGATCAATGACAAATGTTATGAAAAGGCACAATATTCAAATAATTACTCTTCTAGAATTAGACACACAAAGAAGTCTACAGCTTTATTAGTGGGGGAATTCCTGGAATCAAACTTCCCCACCTTAATGAATGAGAATCAGACAATCATACAGGAGCAGAGAGGTCACCAATTCAACTAAACCCCAGCATACAACTTTCCTCTAGTTCTTAAATGCTTCCTCCTCCCCACTGTCATGATCCCAATTCTACTTTACAAATCTGGCTAGACCAGAGGATGTACACTGGTACAGATAGGAACTGGATACACAGGGAACCCAGGACAGATGAACCCTTCAGGACGTGATGAGAGTGGCAGTTCCAGGAGGGTGGAGAGAAGGTGGGGTAGAAAGGGGGAACTGATTACAAGGATCTACATATAACCCCCTTCATGGGAATGCCCAACAGAAAAGTGGGTGAAGGGAGATGTCAGATAGTGTAAGACATGACAAAAAATAAATAATTTATAAATTATCGATGGTTCATGAGGGAGGGGGGCTGGGATGGAGGGGGAAATGAGGAACTAATACCAAGGCCTCAAGTAGAAAGAAAATGTTTTGAGAATGATGATGGTAACAAAAGTACAAATGTGCTTGACACAATGGATGTATGTATGGATTGTGATAAGAGTTGCATGAGCCCCCAATAAAATGATTTTTAAAAAGAAAGAGAGACAAGGGTGGACACTATATAATTCTCAAAGGATTAGTAGACCAGTAACCATAAGAATGATAAATATATACACACCTAGAAAGGGATATACAAAATTCATCAAACAAACCTTTCAAAAGATGAAAAAAGAAATCACAGACTCAACAAATATAGTAGGTGACTTTAATATACCGCTATCTTAGAAAGAGTAATCCATGGAAAAGTAGGCTACAGAGTTAAACACTCCAATTAGGTGACTGGACCTAATAGACTTTTACAGAGCTCTCCAGTTAAATGGAGAAAAAATTCACCCTCCTTTCAAGTACACATGGTTCATTTTCAAAAGTAAACCACATGCTGGGTCATAAATTGAGTCTGAATAAACTCAAACACATAGAGGTCACTCAGATGTCCCTCTCAGCCCACTACACCATAAAGCTGGAGAGCGACAAAAGGACGACCAGGAAAATAAGGGCAAGCAACTGCAAGATGAAAAATGATCTTCTGAAACGCAAATGGATACTGGCCCTGATTAGAAAGGAAATTATGAAGTTTCTAGAATCTATTGATAATGTGAGTACCATGTAACAAAACCTATGGGATACAGCAAAAGCAGTTAGCTAAAGAAGCTTGATAGCAATAAGTGCGTACATGAAAAAAGGAAGAAAGACTTATGCATGATACGGTATCACAAAACCTCCAGCAACTAGAACAGAGCCAACAGAACAACCCCTGTAATAGCAAAAGAAAAGAAATAATAAAAATCAGGGAAGAGTTAAATGAGTGGGAAGACAAGAGAGCAATGCAAAAAATCAATGCAGCACAAAGCTGTTTCTTTGAAAGGATCAACAGAACCGACAGGCTGCTGGCAAACCTAACCAAGGTAAGGAAGGAACAAACATCAATAGCCAGGATGATGGATGAAAACCAGCAAAATCACAATGGACTCAAACGAGATAAAAAAGATAATCACAAAGTAGTATGAAAGTCTATATTCTAATGAATTCAACAACGTGAAAGACATGGACAAATACTTGGAAAAACAATCTGTCCCTAGATTATCCCAGATATAGGTCAAGAACCTCAAAAGATTCAGAGCAAAAGAAAAATTAAATATTGTTATGAAGAAACTACCAACAAAAAAATCTCCCGAACCAGACTGCTTCACAGGAGAATTCTACCAACCATTCAGGGAAGAGATGACACCAATCCTCCACAAATTATTCTAGAATGCAGAAAGACTGCAAACACAGATTCAAAGAACCTTAACAAAATATTGACCAACAGAATACAAAAGTATATACAACATATCATCCATCATGATCAGGTGGGATTAATTCCAGGGTGACAGGGACAGTTTAACATCTGAAAGCCCATCAATATTATTCACCACATTAACAAGAAAAAGTATAAGAATCACATGATAATATTGATAGATGCAGAAAAAGCATTTGACAACATCCAACACCCATTCTAAATTAAGACGCTCAAGAATATAGTAATGGAAGGGGAATTCCTCAAGTTAATACAAGCTATTTATGAAAAGCCAATAGCCAACATCATAGTCAATATAGTAAAGAAGAACATTGTCTTGGAGGTCCTAGCTAACAACATAAGACATAAAACAGTGGAAGGACATTAAAGGTATCTGTCTGGGAGAGAGGAGGTGAAATTATTGCTGTTTGCAGATTACATGATTCTATACATTGAAAAGTTCAAAAGCTCCATAACAGGAGTACTAGAAGGAATTCAGAAGATGGAGGAATTCAGAAGAGTTGCAGGATACAATATCAACAAACAGAAGTCTATTAACCAATAGACTATATACATTGCTATATACATTGAATAAGACCACAGAAGAGGAGATCAAGAAAGCAGTACTCTTCACAATAGCCAAGAACAAACTGAAATATCTAGAGATATACCTAACCAAAAATATAAAACATTTATATGAGAAAAACTACAGAACCCAAATACAGGAAACCAAAAGCAACCTCCACAAATGGAAGAATATTCCATGCTCATGGATAGGTAGACTCAATATAGTAAAGGTGTCAATCATACCCAAGGCACTATATAAGTTTAACACTATCCCAATTCAAATACCAACAACCTTCTTCAAAGAATTGGAAAAACTCACCATCAATTTCACATGGAGAGGGAAGAAGCCCAGAATTAGCAGAGAACTCCTCAAGAAGGACAAAGTCAGAGGGCTCTCTTACCTGACTTGAACACTTACTATACAGCCACAGTGGTCAAAGCAGTTGGTGCTGGCACAATGACAGATACTCAGACCAATGGAAAAGAACAGAAAACCCAGAAATAAAACCATCAGCGCATTGACAACTGATCTTCAACAAGGGCCCAAAAAGTATCAAGTGGGAGGCAGATGCCCTCTTTAACAAGTGGCGCTAGAAACAATGGATATCCACTTGTAGAAAAATTAAACAAGACCCTTACCTCACCCCATGCAGAAGAACAAACTCAAGGTGGATCACAGACCTAGAAGTAAAACCGAAAACTATCAGGACCATCACCAAAGGAATCAGGACAAACCTTGGGGCAGGGAATATGTAGGCTAACTGAAATAAGGAAAGGTATGAAGCTGAAATTGACAAGTGGGATATACTAAGGATAAAACAACTGTGTGCATTGAAAGACTTCACCAGAAGGGTAACAAGAGAACCCACAGACTGGGAGGGGATTTTTAGCAATGACTCAACAGACACAGGGCTTATTACTAAAATCTGCAATCCCCTTCTAGCCTGCAAAAAAGAGGAAACCAGTTAACTGCTTGAAGAGGTGGGCAAAAGACCTGAACAGGTGTTTCACTAGGGAGGAGACCCAAATGGCCAATAAACATATGAGAAAATGCTCCTGATCATTAGAAATCAGAGAAATGCAAATTAAAACAACTATGAGGTAACACGTAACACCCTTGAGGATAGCCCAAATCAGAAAATGCAGGGGATGTGGCAAGATAGGAACTCTCCTATCTTGTGTAGATAGGTTTGTGTAGATAGGTACAGCCTCTGTGGAAAGCAATCTGGCAATATTTAAAGCAAATGCAAATTGAGTTACCTTACAACCCAGCAATTCCTCTACTGGGCCTATACCCAGAAGAAGTAAGAAATAGACCAAGACCAGTTGCCTGTGCTCCAATGCTTACTGTGGCACAATTCACAATCACAAAGAATTGGAAACAGGCTAAATTTCCATCAATAGATGAGTGGATTTAAAAACTCTGGCACAAACACACAATGGAGTACAACCCATCACTAAAAAACACTAATGATCGCATGAAGTACATCATCTCTCGAGAAGAGTTGGAGGAAATTATGCTAAGCAGAGTTAGCCAATCACAAAAGGGCAAGTACAGCACAAGTCCACTGAGGAAAGTATAATCAGCATAGTAGGTATAGAAGAAAAGTCACTTATCTCACACTGCACAGGCTGAGGTACAGGCAATTGGGCAGGAGACAGACCAAACCCAAGGATGTATATGTCATTCCAACACAAA
>NW_022103928.1:31782646-31806769 GCF_000313985.2 Echinops telfairi | reverse complement strand
CCCGGGTTGGGGGGGGGGTATCATTTATGTCTCCACAGAAATGGAGTGTGAGTGGAGACCCCACCACAGCTTGTCAAACATTTAGGGCAATGTAACCACATGGAGCAACTCATGAAAAGAGAGGTCTACAGGGGCGGTCCCAATCAGAGCCAAACTGACCCCCCACACACTCATACTAGAAGTATGTGCTACAGAGGACAACATTAAACCTACAGGTTGGGGATAGGGGTCGCCTGCCACATCCACACAGAATCAAGCCAAGAAGGAAAAAGAGAGAGTGAGGGACTAGACCCTATTCTGGCACATGCTGAGGATGATGTCCCTGCACAGAGCTGCTAAGGCACAGAGAGGACTGTAGGACTGACAACAGCTCAAGACATGATGTCCCCTCACTGGAGCATACTGCAACAGAAGACAATACTGGGGATACATGGCGGGGAGTGTGCCTGCTCTGACCACCTCCACAGTATACAAACCAAGAAGGGAACATAACAGACCAGCAACAGGAGCAAAGTAAAGCCACAAAACCCCTGAGGAACTCCCCAAAATAGACTTCAGGCTAGGAGGGGTAGTTCCCAGACCCCCCAGGACTGGTGTGAAGATAGTCATAATGTCAGCAGACAGATCTAGAATTATGTGTGCTTTTTCAGGGAAGGGGGGCATTTGCTAGGGTTTTTTTTCCTTTTTAAAAATTATTTTTGTTTAGTTTAGTTTTTTCTCTTTGTATTCAATCTCGTTTTCTTTTGGTTTTGTCTCTGTTATTGTTGTTTTGCCTACCGATACAAGACAGGCATGGGAAGCAAGCCCGAGGAGAAAGCAACAGAACTGAAGGTTCCAGAGGGACCTGGGGGACAGGAGAGGTGGAAGAAAGGGGAGGTGAGAGAGCAATACCATAGACAGGGGAAGGACTAGGGAATTAAAAGCAACAACGAGGAAGACAAGGATCCTGGTGGTGTTGCTGAGAGGAATTACTAAGAGGCAGAAGAAGGGTGAGTATGGTGGGGCCAGAGGAAGGTAAAAGGAAATAGAGGAAAGATCTAGGAAGCAAAGCTATGAATAGAGATATAAAAATAAGTATACACTTATATAAATATATTAATTCATAAAAATAAATACATGGAAGAAGTGGATGGACTTTGGGTCTCTATTCAATCCCTCCCTCAATGCAAGAACACTTTTTTCAAACAACATGGCATTCTGTGATGCTCACCCTCCTGGAACAATCGCTGAAGACAAAATGGGTGCATAAGCAAATGTGGTGTAGAAAGCTCCTGTGCCTTGCTATCAAAAGATATAGCGCCTTTGGTCTTAAGGCTTTAAGTTAAACAAGTGGCCATCTAGCAGAGAAGCAACAATCCCACATGGAAGAAGCATACCAGCCTGTGTGATCATGAGGTGTCAGGTAATAGGCACCAGAAGAACCCCAAACTAAAAAAATCATGTTGTTGAGAATGAGGGAGTTCAGAGCAGAGACCCAAAACCCATCTGCAGACAATAGGACATCCCCTCACAGAAGGGTCACATGGAATGTATGAGTCAAGCAGTTGAAGTTTAGCTCCGATGGAACACACAGTATTCCTCTGGTTCTTTGAGGCTTCTTCACCTCACCCCACTATCATGACCCCAGTCCTGGCTTTCAGTTCTGTCTAGATCAGGTCGTGTTCAGGTCAGATAAACCCACCAGGAACAGACAGGCGAGTAGCGTTGCCGGGAGGGTAGGGAGAAGGTGGGGGAGGAAGGGGGACTGATTGCAATGATCCATGTATAATCCCACCTACCCCTACCCCATGGGGATGAACAACAGAAAGGTGGGTGAAGGGAGACAGTGGTTGGTGTAAGATATGAAAATAATAATAATTTATCAAAGGGATCATGAGGGTGAGGGGGTGAAGGGAGGGGGAAAAAAGAAGCGGAGACCCAGGGATCAAGCAGAAAGTAAATGTTTAGAAAACGATGATGTAAAGGAACTCAAACTTGTCACAAGTAGACAAATAGACAATATCATGATAAAGTACCAAAAGTTTGAAGTTTCCATAAGTTTGGTTTCACAACCGATGCTCTTAGAAACAGCAGTCAAGAAATCAAATGGCATGCTGCTTTGGGTAAATGTGGTAAGAGTGTCACTCTAAGGAGGACGGTATGCCTGACCCAGGACATATTTTCAGTCACCTCATCTGCAGCATTTTAAAGGTGGAGAATGAATAAGGAAGACAAGAGTAAAACTGAAACATTTGAATTATGGTGTTGGTGAAGAATATTGAAATTACCACAGAAGACAGAAGACTGTCTTAGAAGAGGTACAGCCAAAGTACTCCATAGAAGCAAGGATGGAAAGACTTGACCTCACATATTTTGGACAGGCTAAGAGAAGGGAGCGGACCCTGGACAAGGGCATGTTTGGTAAAGTACAGGATCAATGAAAAATGAGAAGACCTTCACAAAGTTGATACAGTGACCTCAAACAAAATAGCAATTGTGAGGATGCCACAGGACAGGGCACTGCTTCATTCTGTTATAAATTCACTGGCGTCAGAACCAAAATGATGATGTCTAACAACAATGCTGTCTGTTAGTATAAAGAAGAGCAGAGAATATCCTCTCTGGGAGATCATAATTAGGATGCTGATTTCAAGAGCAAAAGTCTGTACTCAAAAGAGGAGAGACAACAAATGCATTGTAAAAATAGAAAGAAAAGCATGGGCAAATGTCCTGAGTTAAGGAAAACCTTCATATTTGAGACATAGAAGATTAATGTGGCTGAAGTCTTGTGAGTGAGAAGAATAATGTTTTGAGATTAGCACACACACACACACACACACACACACACACAATCTCATTGTCATTGAGTTGAATACATCGCATGAGTTCCCTGGCTCCATAGGATTTCCTCGGCTGCAATCTACAAAAGTAAGTCAGCCTTTTTCCTACAACACTGCTGTGTGGGTTTGAGCTTCCAGCTTTTAGGCTACAGTCCAGCACAGTTAGTGTTGTCCTGGGACCTCTGAGAGACCCAGATAATGACTGTACGTGTCATGGGTTTGGGCTCACGGTTTAATTTAGACACATAGCCACCCTGTAAGGCAGAGTAGAAATGCCTCAGAGCGTTTCCAAGGCTGTAAATCGTGATGAGAGACAGTCCCTTCTGTCTCCTGCAGAGCTTCGGGGTGGGGGGTGGTAGGGGGTGGGGGATCAACACAGTGACCTTTCAGTTAACAGCTAAAGACTTAACCATTGCCCCTCCAGGGCTCCTTCTTATTTATTACAGGAATATATTTGAGGCACAGAGAACTTTGCTTGAGGTACTTAAATCCCTCATATGACAAGTCCTGTTACTGTTAGATACCTTACAGTCAGTTCCCGTGTACAACAGAACAGGCACAGCCAGGGCCTCTACCTGCTCACAGGGCTTGTTCTGTTTGAGCCCCTTGTTTCAGCCACTGTCAGTCCATTTGATCAAAGGGCTTCCTCTTTGGGGGCTACCCCTTTTTTTGGTATCCCCATCATGCAAGCATGATGTACTTATCCAGGGACCGGTCACGCCTTTTTACTAGCTCTGTGGTCATTTTTATCGGTGTGAATCTTGACTCTCTTTCTCAATTATTTATTCTTAAACTTCTCAGATAGTCCTTCTACTGTATTGGGCGTGAAGTACGTGGAAGGTGACAATGGTTAAGCTCTCAGCTACAGTAGAACCCTGGTAGGTGACTGCACTGGTACTCAACATAATCGGATTTTGACATGAAATATCAAGAAAATTTTGCATCAGAGCTCGAACAAAACATCATTGGAATCCAACCTGATGCACGTGTTTTTTGGAAACAAAAGCAGTTTGTCTTCCAGTCACTCGGCATTCGTGGCGTTGTTAGTACACGTTGTTTAAACCTTTGTGCGGCTGTTTTCCAAGTGTTTTGCTATAACTTTCTTAGTTTTTGAGGCTTTTTGTACTGTTTTTAGATTAAAAAAACATGGGTCCTATGAAAGAGTTTTTTTAAAAGAATCATCATGATAAGGAACTGATTAACCATGTTATCGATATTGTTGATGATAATTTAGTAAACCCCATTGGAAAACAGTTAAGGAAATGCAACAGCAGACCACATTATCAGATTTTTTTTTAGAGAAAGTCAGTCAGGTCCTAGTGAAAAAAGGCAAAGAAGGGAAAACACTCCTGAAAAGCAGCTGCCAGTTGCGTTTGTGAAAGGGGATTCCCCTTCCAAACAATGACTCTCTCTCTCCACACCTCCTCTCCACATCCATGTCCACAGATCCAGATCCTCATCAATCTCAAGATATGGGCCATACTGCAGTTGTTAAAAACGTTTTTAGTATTGTGGGGTTTTTTTAGGTTTTTTTTTTATCAGCCTATTTATTTATTTATTTTGTGTGTGTGTGTATGTGTGTGTTTTTTTTTTTAACATTTTATTAGGGGCTCATACATAGTGTTGTGTTTTTATTTAAATTATATTATTTAACTCTGAACTTACTTACTTTGAAAATTCTGTGCAATGTTTTGTATAAAAAAGGCAAGGTTAAGGTAAAATCTTGGTGGTTGAGAACAGATTAATTCATTTTCAATTATTCCTTATGGGAAAAAATTGATTTGGAACTCGACTGCCTCCCATTTCAATGCTCCTACTAGAATGGATTAGTATCAAGATCTAGGGTTCTACTGTACTAGCTAAGAAGCTGGCAGTTCAAACCCACCCAGTTCCTTGGAACATGGGCCTGGCAATCTGCTTCCCAAAGGTCACGGTGCTAACTACTCTACAGAGCAATTCCAGTCTGCACACGTGAAGTTGCCATGAGTCAGAACTGACTCACTCACAACTAACCACACCATGCTGGAAGAACATCTTTCCGTATTTAATTTGTTGAATCGATTTTTGCTACCTCGTCAACAGCCGGCGTTACAGGCTGCTGCCCTTCCTCCAAGATGTGTGCCCGTGATTGCCATTAGAGAAGGCTCTAGATGTGTTAATAAAACACAATATTCAAAGTCTATGCATTTCCCACCAGTTTACTGCTCTTGACATTACATGCCTATTACAATGAACAACCCCTTACATGCTGCCACATTTCATCTTTGCCTCACCTTGTTGGACCAGACGGGGAGCAGGAAGGTAATGCAAGATTACTCACAATTTAGAGACCTAGACAACAGGCGCTGGGGAAAAGAGGGATGGCTCTGGAACTCTAAATTCTTAAATATTGGGATGGACCCTTTCTATTCATGTAACAATGTGCTGTAAATTGAATGTGTAAAACATTACTTAGGTTGAACAGCCCTGCAGAAGTGCAATCAGCACCGGCAGGAGACAGTTTCATCTAGTCTGTTCCATTCGTCAAAGCTGATGAAGGCACTTGTAATCATAGCCTCTCCCCTGCAGAGATCAAAGAAATCTACATCAATTGCGAAAGCAAAGCCCTAGACATTCCCTTTCCGTTTTAATCATAAATAACGTGTCTAGGTAAGAAAGTATATATTTGATTGCACCTCCCTTTTGTGTTTGGGGATTTTTTTCCTTCAAACTTATCATATAGTTCATTGCAGTTACAGAGCAAAGTTAAGATTATTATTACAGAGGCAACTCTTTTTCATTTGGAAAATCCAATGTGACAGTAAGATAAACCATTAACTCATGCCAAGAAAAGTATTCAAACCTTTTGAGTTTCTAGAATTTTAACTTCCAAAGCATCTTGATTATTTTCAGCAAAAGCAAACCATCACTTACTCATTCTCACTACCCTGGAGTCAATTCTAACCTACAGTGACCTTGTAGGACAGAGTGAAACTGCCTCTGTGGGTTTCTGAAACTGTAACTCATCAGGAGTAGAAAGTCTGATTTTTTTTTCCTCTTCAGAGTGGCTGGTGGTTTTGAACTGCTGACACTGCAGTTAGCAGCCCAACATGTAACCACTATGCATATATATACAGAAAGAGAGAGAGAGATCCCAAGTCGTAAAAAGCCAAATCATAGTTCAGTAATGTTAACCTAATTTGACAATCAGACCCCTAACAATTCCAACCGATTTGATTGTAGCCATCAGCTGGAAAGTACATGTGAAGGTTATCTTGGAATGAAAGGCCTGCCACACACTCTGTGCATTGTGCTCGGTGGAAGAGAACTTGAAAGACTTACTTTTATCCTATTCAATTAGAATTGCCCATTCAATAAGGCAGAAAATTAGAAAGAGAGGATATTGACAGCAATAAGAGGGAATGGCTGACACTTTAAATAGATTACAGAAAACCTATACAATCAGAGACTGGACCCACAAGAGCAAAAATAACTGGAGCTTTGAAATGAATGAAGTTGATGTAACTTCACGAAGGCGAGATTTTGCAAGTAGGCTGTGCAATTATTTAAACTTTTATGACTGCCCTCCGTCATCAAGGAAAAGCTGGACTATGTTATTGTTGTTAGGGGCCATCGAGTCAGTTCAGACTCAGTGACCCGTGCACAACAGAAGGAAACGCCGCTCAGTCCTGTGCCATCCTCACAGTGCTCTGAGGTCTGACCCCATCAATGCAGCGAGCTTGTATCAACTCATCGCTTTGGAAGTCCTCCTCTTTTTAGCTGCTCCTTCACTTTATCGAGTATGATGTCCTTCTTCAGGAACGAGCCTCTCTTGACAGCATGTCCATACTCCGTGACACGGAGTCTCGCCAGCCTTGCTTCCAAGGAGCATTCTGGCTCTATTTCTTTGGAGACACATTTGTTGGTCCTTTGGGCAGTCAGTCCATGATACTTTCAATATTCTTCACCAGCCCTATAGTTCAAATGTGTTGATTCTTCTCCAGCCTTCCTGATGCAATGCCCAACTTTCACAAGCATGTGAGGTGCTTAAAAATGCCAGGGGTTGGGTCCGGTCTGCCTTAGGCCTCAACATAACCTCCTTGCTTTTCGAAATTTAAAGAAGGTATTGTGCAGCAGATCTACCCAGTACAATGTGGAGTTTGATCCCCTGACTGCGGCTTCCATGAGCATCGATCGTGAATCCAAGCAAGATGATACCCATGCCGACGTCTATCTTTTTACCATTTATCATGCTCCTTTTATACCATTTATCATAATCCTTTTTTGCCATTTATCATAACCCTTTTTACCATTTATCGTAATCCTTGTGGTCTAAAGGATTTTGATCTTCTTTACATTGACTTGTAATCCTGATTGATGACTGCAATCCTTCACCTCCTTCACCAAGTGCTTCACACCCTCCTCACTTTGAGCAAGCAAGATTGTATCATCCGCATATCAAAGGCTGTGAAGAAGCCTTCCTCCAATCCCGAAGCTGCATTCTTCTTCATAGAACCCAGCTTCTCTGATGGTTTGTTCAGCATACAGATTGTGTAAGTATGGTGAAAGGATACAATCCTAATGTACACCTTAAAACATGCAGTACTCCCTTGTTCTGTTTGCACAAATGCCTCCGGATACATGTGCATCAAAGTTCTGCATGAGCACGATGAAATGTTCTGGGATTCCCATTCTTCTCAAGTTTGTCCACCGCTTTTCTGTCAGTTTGTCATACCGTGATGACTTGTGTGTTGCTGTGATACTGGACGCTATGTCACCAGCTATTCAAATGCCATCAGGGTCACCCACACGTTTCAGTGGAGCTTCTAGACTAAGAACAGACTAAGAGGAAGGCATCAGCCGTCTAGCTTGAAGGAATTAGCTACTTATGCTTAGCATTGGAACATGGTCAGACAGTGAAGGCTTAAGGGATAAAAGATTATAGTTAAGTATTATTATAAGAAGTGAGCAGTCTATGCTTTCAATGTCACAGTATTAAAAATAAACTGTACCAAAAAATATATAGAGAGAGAGAAAATGAAACTCACTGCCATCAAGACAATTCTGACTTATAAAGTTCCTACAGGAGGGAGTAGAACTGCCCCAGTGGGTTTCCAAGACCAGGAAGATTTATGAGAGGAGAAAGCCTTACCTTTTTTCCAGGGAGAAGCTGGTGGTTTCGAACTGCTGAACTTTCAGATCTCGCCCCAACATGTAGTCAAGCCCAAATAATAAAAAAATAAGATGTATGGTGCTCTAGATTCAAAGCCATTGGAACAACTGGGAAATATTTACAACTATTAGGATGACCCACTGCCATGCTTATGCAAGATTGAGGAGGTTCACGAAACAGCAGTTTGAAGTTTTTAACGGAATCATTTTGAACAAACCAAGATGAACTGTTCCTCCCAGTTAGGTGAAGAATTCGTGGGAAAAGCTGGGGAAGGGGTAAACTAGTTATATAAATTGGGTTTTCTTAATTCATGTCTGTTTAGAAGTAGAGCTCTGAGTTCATCTTTAATTCCAGTACATGAATATGGTGCATTAGCGAAAACATCTCTTAATTCCCAGAGGTGGTGATAGTATTAGAAGGTGATGTACACAAGAGCAATTTTGAGGAAAGAGTTGTCCAAACAAAATGGAAGGCCTTTATGACTTTATAGATTCATTCTTTGTGAAGGAGGCATCCACCAGAGAAGGAGGGGAATATTGCTGAAGCACACTTGCAATTTTTAAGCTAAGCAAGTGAGATGATGGCAATATTACATTAACTATAGCAGAACCATCACAAACCCAGTTTATCTTACTCTTGTTTTCTTCCCAGAACTATCCTTAACATTGCTCCTGATGATTCTATCTTAATTACATATAAATTATAGTGGATTCTATGGAGATCTATTAGCAGAGGAAATGGAAAGGGGGGGACATAAATAAAGAATTGGACCCAGTATTCTATCAGTTGATCTTTCTATCTGGAATGCTATACCCCTCATATTTACTCCCCTCCTGGTATTCCTCTGACTACAATTATAGCTATCTGGGGAGACATGAATTCATTTATCTAAAAAATTATCATACAGTGGGTCTGTGTTATATTTTTTATAAGCAGTCATATCAGGTTAATTTGTTCTTAAAATTCTCCCAATTCCTCTACCCAAGAAAACAAATCTGCTATAAAACCTTAAAGGCACCTTACTGTGTTATCCAATTTCAATACACACACATGCACACACATATCCATGGCGGGGGGTGTCCAAAACATTTTGTGGAAATTTTTCAACTATATTTTTTCCATAAAATATTTTTTTTATGTAAAAATTTTATATTTCCACTTTATTTCATAGGCATTCAATAAAAGTCTAAAAGAGATAAAATTGAGGAATGAGGTGTATCTCCCAAGTATGGACTTGTCTTTGGGTAAGAATATAACATATTTCTTTCTTCTTCTTTTTTCTTTTTTAATATCATGGAAATTTCAGAAGGTAATGCCTAAGAACCTTTGTTTTTTGTTTGTTAATTTTTGTTGACATTCTAAAAATTACACATTTGTAAATAATTTTAAAATGGGAAAAAGGATAAGATATGATAGTAAACACAGTATGTCCAAGCTAAAGATGACACTCAAAAGTCTTGCAAACCAAACCCATAATGGACCAATGAACAAAGCATTGAAAAACTGCTCTTTTTTAACATTAAATAAATTGGAATCCAGTCTTAAATCTTAGAAAAATAATACTATTCAAATACTATTTTACGTGTATTTTTTGTCAGCAGTTAAGGGTCCTGAGAGAGCCTGGCACTGTTTTAGCCAAAGACAGAGAGACCAGGTTGATTAGAGAAATTTTGTGTTTATTCCTGCAGGAATTGACAAAAGGAAACAGTGGAGATTCTACCTTAGAACTGTTTCAAAGATTCAGTGAAATTCAAACAAGTTATACACTCTAAACTTTGTGGCAGGTGGGGTGGGGGCAGGGAGTAAATAATCAACAGGTTTTACAACAGGGTCAGGAGGTAATTAGCAAATCTTACAATGATCAGAGGTCATTCAAACAGTGGGGCAAAGGGAACAAGATTCTTAGGAAACACTCTACATTTCCCCAAGGGATGAACAGACCATCAATTGATGTCTTCATTACTCCGGGGATTGGCATACAGGTGCCCCCCTTAGATTTTAGCCTCCATGCTTATCTCAATAGGCTTGCTTTACCTTTCCTGCATTAGAACATACTTGAATAATTTATAGGTTCTGAAACAGGCCCAGGTCTTAAATAATTATCAGGTTTAAAAGGAATTTTTACTATAGAGGGGGGACTGTTACATATTGGGTCCCTTTCAAATCCTCACAGACCAAATCCCAAACTATGTTACATTTCCAGTGTTTGATTAACAACTGGCCAACTCTTTCACCCACTCTATCTTACTTACATATCAACACATTTCCAAAACCCTTTGCTTGCTCTGCAAAATTTTCAAAAATCATCATTTGTTATAAAAATACCAAAAATAGCTGTTCCAAAAAATCTGTAGGGATCTAATTACATAATTATTATGAGTAAGCTAAAACAGAAGTTAACTATAGTTTTTAAAAAGTCTTTTTGGCTGGGACAATTGGGTCCTGCTGGTCTGAAGAGAAGGACATATGTATGCTTCTTAATGGAAATAGTAGGCTAATGCTGTGAGAACCTAAAAGTAAATATTTCATTGTTGGAATAATTGCATCTCATGAAATGGGATAAGATGACCCCACAAGAGAAATAGCCAGGAAGCAAATGGAGTGGGTTTCACATGGAAGAGCAAAGTGGAAGGGAAGTGGAAAAATTTTACAAGGAGTTGTCAAGTCACAAATCTTTTCACAAGTCCTAGCAATCTATTACATCCTTATCTCCTGATATAACTTGACAAAACATACTGTAAGGCAGCAGTGACTCCATGACAGGCCAAGCCTAAGGTAGCCTTAAGTTTCGTTTCTCTAACAGCCTTGAGTTTCGTTTCTCTAACAAAGTCACCCTCTCCCCCACAATGACGCTGACCACACCTGGAAAGGTCTGAGTAACCACAATTGGAATGACCAAGAGTGGAGCCAGTCAACCAAAAAGACCTACACAACCAATTGTCTCCAGATGAAGTCATTCAACTATGGGAGGGTGAGGGCGATAGTTTCACCCAGTTTATGTAACCTGTAAAGAGTAGAAAAGCTTGGATTGTGCCCCAGGCCGGGGTCCTGGTCTTATTGTGGCCACTTCATTGGTACCTTAGGACTATGGCCCTAGCTCGAGCTAGTCAATAAACTCCTTTGTTATTTGCAGCCTCAGTGACTCTGCTTCTCTGTTCCTGGGGCCAAGGGATAGCTGGCAGTAATAATACCAGACAAAAGTCGTCAGGGGGACAGGCAGAGAGGACTTGTGATTAAAAATGAATCAGGTTAATTCTAGTATAAGTCCTTGGAAGGAGCCTCATTTGGTTAAGAAGAGGAATGTAAATCAACTACAGGGAAAGTAACTCTTACTCAAATTCATCAGATGATTAAAGAAGCAGTTAAGATAGTTCAACATGGGGACCTGGGCTGGGGAACTGAATCCTGGATCTTCAAGGCATACAACACGCTCTGAAGGCCATACCAGAGGGATTCAATGTGAAAACCCCACTAGGTGAACTAGACTGTACCTCAAACACACCTGTAAGCTGAAAACTTAAGACTGAAATTACATGATGTATGAAGAAGCAGAAGACAGCTATACTGAGAGTATTGAACTGTCTGTAGTCAGACCGACATTGATCTACTACTTCAATGCTCTACATGCTGTATTAAGAAATGTATTATTCTGGTAGACCTGTGACTGACATTGTCAGTGAATATTATTGTAAGTTTTGTCTGACAATCAACTCCCATTGTTTGTGTAAATAGGGTCTAGTCACATAAGGATTTATTCTGTACACGTGAATAATTAAGGTATTACAATATGTAGTAGCCTATAGTTGTTCAATCTCTCTCTCAGTAGTGTTTTAAAAATTAGTACAATATGCTAATCAATGAAACTATTAACATACGTTCCTTGGGCTCTAGAGAGATGATCAGCAGGATTCTCTCTACCATAAATTAACAAGGATGTCTCTAAGATGAGCCAGAAGCAAATTAAAAAGAAAAAGAAAAAAAACATTCAGGAATGGATTTGGGGCTCACACTTCATCCTAGCTCCAATGTAAGAACTATCAGTTCTTACAACATAGCCTTGCTTGATACCCCCATGAAGGAAACACAGAAAATATGGGTGCTATAGCAAAGTGTGGGGGAGAATTTAGATGGTGCCTAGCTAACAGATAAAATAGCATCTGGGGTCTTAAAGGCTTGCCAATCCAGCAGCCATCTAAGTGAGACATCAACTAAATCCACATGGAAGAAGCATACCAATGCCCATGGCCTAAGGATTTTTAAATTATAGAATCCAAATCTGAAGGAAGGAATAGTATCAGAGCTTAAGAATGAACTTCTGTCATCTATGGATGACAGTGGAAATCCAAAATACATTTGCAGGGTCTACACAGGGAATAAACCTCCAGTGATTTCCTTCTAACCATAATAGAGAGATGGGAATAACTGGTTAGAGAGTATGTGTTAGTCTGGGTTGACTAACAAATCCAGGGAGACGTTCATATGTGTATAAGAAAGAGCTTTATACAGAAGAGCAATTGTATATTGAGAAAACATCCCAGCCTAGTCCAGATCAAGTCCATACATCTGATATTAGCCCATATGTCTGATACCAATCCATAAATTCCTCTTCCAACTCATGAAACACATGCAATGATATCAAATGCAGGAAGATCACAGGCCAGTGGGGGAAAGTCTTGTGGATTCAGCGACAGTGGAAGCATCTCAATGCTGGCAGGGGTCTCCACATGGCTCCTCCAGCTCCAGGACTCTAGCTTGGCTTCTGCCAGAAGAAACCGGCTCCTAGCACGATCATTACGGGTTCAGTAGGCGCAATTGTACAGCGATAATAAGTAAATATTGTAGTAAAGTTATAGAGAGCATGAGAGATAAAAGAGATATATAGAAATAAATGGAGTCAGACACATTTTATGGTAGCATTGCTCACCTCAGTCCCGCTTGGTGGTCCACGTGGAGGGAGGGAGAGAAACTTTAATGTTTCCCGAGCTTTTATCCTCTCTGGGGACGTGCAAGCCCCCTAATTACAGGTGAAGACATAAGTCACAGGAAAGGGTTATGCTATAGGTATTACAGTGATGAAAGGGGGTGCCCTAGGGGTATCCAGGCAATAGGAAGAGGAGGGATTGGGGGTATACACACACGGCAAGATGGGCTGGTCTTAGATACAGGAGGGCAGCCTAACTTTGAATATCACAGAGCCGGTTTGGCTTGTTCCTGGTCTAACTGATAGAGACCATTATCAGTAGGATGTGAACTCTGCCTACAGGAGCCTGTCCATTGTCCCCAGCAGCAAGGAGCAGGCCCACTTCTATGATATGGGGAGACAGTGGTCTGGCAGCAGGGAGATGATTGTGAGCTGACCTCCACCCACAGGCTCCATGTGTCTTGTTAGCAGAAAGACGAAGCAGAGAGTCTGTGTGTATCTGGCCTCCATTTTTCTCCATGGCACCTACAAATGAGGTCATTAAACTATGACCTGATTGACAGGATAAACTCCACCCCTTCACACTTAAGAGTCTCTAGTTGACACCAGATTTGTAGCTACCACAGACCACCCTCTGTCAACTTGACACTTGTGCACAACTCTTGAGCCATACATAATTCTTAACAAAACAATAATAAAATCATAGCTGTCCCTAACAGGATAAAACTGAAATGCATACAATTCAATATGTACCAAAGCCTCATTTAAACATAATATTCAGTAAGTGAACAACACGACAATGTTGATGCCTAACAATTGCAGTTGAATAACACCTACACCTTAATCCCTTAATCCTATGGATATATTCCCCCACTTAAGAAAGTTTGTAAGCCAACCACTTGTGCTTCTTGCCTTTATCCCCCCATTTTGGGTATCCAATTTCTATACTGCCTGCTTACATCCACCCAGTGCTCTGAGGAGACAATCACATTCTTTGATGTGAAGAATCTTCATTCCAGTTGGAAACTTGTGAAGCCTGAATCTATAGCAAAGTCAAATCAGGACAGGCCATCCGTAAAGCCAGCAGCAATACGCACCAGTGCACAGGCTCAAAAGTCTTCCCTTCGTCTGGTCGGGTTCTGGGAAACTCAATGTGGGCTGTCTCACTTAGCTTCACCAGGGTGCCCATTGGCTGCCTTGTCTTTAGACCATGGACCCCATCACAAATTCTCAACAAGCCGAGCCCCCTTGGAGAGACGATTATAATAGATTCCAAAGATAAATCTGACTTGAACAGTTAAAACCTTGTCAGTTGATCTCCCCTCTGATATGTTCTGATTTTTAATATTCTCTATGTTTTTTTTTTAGTTTTTGTTGCTTTCATATTGGGGTTTATCTCTGCTGTATTTTGTAATTGTGGGCAGCCTTCTTGAATCCTTGCTATGTGCTTTTCCATGTTTTTTGGCATATGAAACCCGCGATTGATAAACCTATAAAGACAACAACTAGAATAAGAGCTCCTGGGGGGTACGGTGGGGAGGTGGAGGGGTGAGGGTGAGCTGACATCAAGAAGTTCAAGAAGGAAGAAACTGTTTGAAACGGATTCTGATATTCCGATAGCAACTGTGCAATACTGTACGATGTCATTGAACTATGGAATGATATGATTTCTGGATTAGCTCCTAATGAAACGGTTCTGAAGGGGGAAATAAAGAATGAAGCAAACGTTCTAAAATTAATTGTGGTGATGACGGTGCAACGCTTCTTGATATTATTGAACTATTGAATTGTATGATATGTGAGTTATACGTCAAACTGTTGGGGAACAAAATGGTTCAACAAACACTAAACAGTTCTACACCTAGGTTAGAGATTCTGATTCTTGTCTTCTTTGTTATTCAAACAGCACTATTTTAACAAAGAAAACAGCTGATTGACTAGGAAGGTTGAGAAGAAAATCTTAAAGTGGAGTTTCCCTTGAGGTGGGAGGCCACCCTCGCACCTCGATTTCTTGAGAATTCACTGCCACCTCCGGACAATGAGAGGCAGGCTGAACAAAGCTCGAAGGATGCTGTTCTTTGGCAAGGAATTTGTAAACATAGCCCTGCAGAACTTGAAAGCCTCCGCTACCTCCTTAAAGGGGCTTTCATTTCTCTCCCGTGGCATCTGTCCATACTGTTTTACATTATAAACGAGCAGTCCGTGATTGCCCCTTCCATCTGCGCAGCTCGCTGCCAGCAAGTAGCTCGGGGCCTTCCAGCCTTGGCCTGCTCCTCTTCCCCTGGCCCGAAGCCCCCTGAGACGATGGAAGCCCATTATTTCCCTGTGTGGCGCTCTTACCTCTCATTGCAACCATTTCCTACACAGACACAGAATTTATATAAAAGGCTTTCCTCAGCTTTCATCAAATCTAGGTTGCAGGCCTATTTCGTAACATTAATTCTCTCCCTCACCAACGGCCACATCAATTCAGTACTTTATAAACTATTTCAGGGATCCGATTTATCAGGCCTGACAGTGCTTCACACTGAAATAAACAGCACTGCCTCAGCCTAGCGCACCCAGTGGCTCCTATTTATCATTATTTAATTCAAGGGCCTAAAATTCTCTGACATTATTAATAGTAAGATGAATCACTGGAAAACTACAGAATCTGTGACCAACGAGGCTGAAATAATCCATTTTGGTGAAAATGTCTATGCGGAATTGCCTTCCCTGATGACCAGCCTCTCTGTCATTAGCGACTCCCTATGCATGGGTGGTGGAGTACTGAAGCATGAAGTCCCCAAAGAGTAAAATACTTCAGTCGCAATTCTTTTGCCAACAGCTCACACCAAAGCTCAGAGGGAGGTAAGGCTGGGAGGAGGTGTGAAGAGACAGGGTGGGAGGGATGCCAATCACAGGGTTTCTCTACTTAGTCAGTCACACAATTTTAAATGTCCTAATTTGAGCCCGTTTTGCACTTGATTAACCTTAGCTTGTCTGCGGTTGAACCTGCAGTGGGGCTGGACCTGGAAGTCTATTGGTTAATTACGAGAACTGTGTTACTTTGCCACTTTGGAAGCCCAGTATTACAGGCTCGGGGTGCATGCTGATCTCAGGCTTTCACTTTAAGCTGTCATTATTAGCACTTTTCTCTCCCTTCCTTTTGTGTAGTCCGAAGGAAATTCTGAACTCTAAATATATTTTCTTTTTGAAAAGATGCCATAAGAAATGAACAAGAAAGTAAATCTGCTCATCTCTGACTCTAAGACTGGCAGAGGAAACAATGAATGTCACCGGTGGATTTTCTCTGGAACAAGGCTAGTGGGCATTTAGCAAAGCTTTGGAATGAATATGATGGAAGAATTTCTCAAATATTGATGTGTTTCTTCTTTTAAAATCTGGTAGGAAAATAATCTCCACTAAAAGAAGAAAACACGTTTGAAGTGATTCTTAAGCACTATCATTTTAGAGTGGACCTAACCACTATCAAGCAGGATGAAAAAGAAATCTTCCCACCTTAAATATTTGACAGGAAAGTGCTTGCTTCTTTTTTTTCCCCAGCAAACTCTCCCCAAATTACTAGAAGGGTCTTTTTTATAATTAATTTCAACAACCTGTGCCAGTGTAAGCCTATCTTCTCCTTTTGGATCTAGTCTTCAGAGTTTGTGTTAGTTGTTTTATTTTATGGCTGGTGTGCTTTACAGGTTGTTTTATTTTATGTTTTATTTTATGGCTGGTGTGCAGAGGACTGGATCTGACTAGACTGCCCCACGGGAGTTTTCAGGCTCGAACCCTTACAGGTGCAAACCACCAGGTCTTTTCTACTAAAGAGAAGCAGGGGAGTATTCCGACAACTAAACTTTAGGTTCGCATCCAAGTACCTAACAATGGCACCACCAAGGGTCCCTGTGCATACTACACTGCTTTACAAACGTCATTTCTGCATGGAGACAATTCATTTTAGGCCAGGTATGTGCTCGACAATAAGAACATGGTTAAATAGTCATTGCTATTGCTAAGCTTTAGTGATGACCAACATGTGTCACACAATACCTGGTGCATTCTGGAAGAAGAGCTTTAGTCTGCCTTCCAGGTATACACCGTTCAGTACAGTCTGTCCCCATATTTTCACTTTTGCTCCCAAGGTTTGGGTCTTCAAGGATTTAAATGTATGAGTCCTAGCTTGCTTCTTCAATATCCCTCTTAAGGTTTACAGGACCAAAAGAGAAAGAACATAGTCGGCTTGAAATTGTTCAAAAATAAAACCCAGCTTTTCCTATTGTTAACTAGACAGAGACTGGCAAGAGAGAAAGAGGCGATGATGGCGGGAATGCAGCAGAAAGTGTAACACGAAGGAGACCTGGGGACATGTTTCAGCAATGACCTCCCCGGCACAAAGGAAGGTGGAAGGCAGATAAGACACATTTCCTCATCACTGGAAAGACCAGAGATAGGGGTAAAGCTGAGCAGAGAAATGCAGACGTTCACATCATCGCCACAATGACGGAAAAGATTCTTGGGTATTGGGACTGAGACAAGGGCACAGCAGGAAATCCTGGGTGATGGGAAGGACATACCTGGAAAGAAGAGGTACCCTACAGAGCACCAGCCAGTACCAGAAGACCCACCAGAAAGCCCATAAATATGTTGGGAGCTCCACCATTAGCAGAATAAAAATTCGGCGCCACATTCTGCCAGGCCTTTTAGACTAACGAAGGGCCTGTTGACTTCCTTTTCGAAGTATTCCAATTGATAACCCCACTCTTGCTGTACAAACCTTTTCTCTGACTCTGGTCTGAATTGTGTGCCTCACCTGAAATCTTTCTTAGGAGAGATACTAGAACTGAGGATTGGCAAGGCTTGAAATGTTGAGCTTGCTCCCAGGAGCACTGTGATCCCAGGAATTATTTTCTTTCTCTACTATTAACCAAATTCCATTTTTCCAGTAGAAAGTTTCCATCGGAGGTTTCTAAGACAGTACTACTGGAGAGAGGGATAATTAAAAATCAATTGCCATTGATTCAGGAGCCACTTTGTGTGTGTCAGAGTAGAATTGTGCTCTAGAGAGTTTTCAATGACTATAGAGTTTTCAATGACTCTTTTTTTTTCTTAAGTAGACAGCCAGACCTTTCTTTTGTGGCCAGATTTTAACCACCAACCTTTTTGTTAGTTGCCAAGCACTTCAATCATTTGCAACATCTGTTGATATATATCAATCATAAAACTCAACTCATTGCCATAGAATGGATTCCAAGTTAATTCTGATTCATAGCAACTCTATTGGACAGAGTAGATCTGCCTTTGGGATTCTAAGGCTGTAACTCTCTGCAGGAATTGAAAGTCACATCCTTCTACAGCAGAATGGCTGGTAGTTTCGAACTGCTGACCTTGTGGTTAGCAGTCCAACATGCAACCCACATCACCATCAGCAATCCAACATATAAAACCCACGTTACCACTAGGACTCCTTGTTTATATGTATAAACCATACCAAACTCACTGCCATCAAATCAATACTGGCCCATAGCGACCCCCTGTGGGTTTCTGAGACTTTAACTGTTTATGGGAGTAGAAAACCCAGTCTTTCTCCTAAGGATCTACTAGTGTTTCAAACTGCTGACCATGAGGAACGCAGCCCAACATTTAACCCCAACGCCACCATGGTTTATCTATATCTAATCCTGTTTAAATCTATCTACTAAACTAAATGATCATTTACTAGTTATCTTATTTGTGGCTGGTGCCTTCCACACCCCTATTTAAGAAGTAACCCAGACTAGTCTGATAAAGAATTGGCCACACCTAAAACCTGCTCACACCTCATTTTATTATGTCTTTCATCAAAGGTGCTGGTGAATTTCCTCTCTGGATTGTAACTTAATAAGTGTTCCTAGAGCGAGGTTAATCATGAATGTTTTCACAATATAATATAAACAGAGGTGTTCGGCAGAGAATGGGACTGTTACCAAGGTTTTCTCTGGATGCATCCAAGGGGAGACAATGACAATACCCACCTGAACTACAACAAAAGGGTAAAGCCATATAAACTTCTTAACCATTTTCTCAGGTGAAAATGTATTTTGTTTCTTTCTTCCAACTTTGTTAACACTCAATTCATTGCGAACACTGGCATGAAGGATACTTCAATCTAGCAAATTAAAAATTTGCTTCAATTTATCCATAAAGACAGATTATAAATGAAAAAAAGATGGCTCGGTTAAGAGCTAAGTGTTTTTTCTTTAGACAACTTCCATCTTTTAATCTAATTAAAAAGCCACTTACTGAAGAAAATATACTTTGAAACATTTCATTTCAGAATTATGTGGAATGTAACCTGGAGGTTAGATTCAATTTTGGGTCAATGACATGAAACAGAAGACATCATCTCAAGAATTCTCTCAGATAAGCTGCAATGTTAATGTCCAAATAGTTTGAAACATCCTTAAATTTTGCTTCTTGGTATTTAAATTGCTCCCAAAATACAGAGAAATTGTCACCTACTACAAGAAGTGATCTCTTTTTTTGGTAGGTTCTATGCCCCATCCCCTGCAAAAATCAGTTTATTGGAAAGCAAACTTAAATACATAAATAACAAATGTCCAAGACTGTGGTTAGTGACATAACACATATCTCATCTATTTTCCCTTTAGACACTTATTTGTATGTTCAGTCCCACAGTTAGACAGCGCACACATCAAAGAATAGACCAACCCTCGGCTGTTCTAGTAACTCGCTTGGGCATGAACACAATATGGTTGGATCCTATGAAGAAGAAGAAGAAGGTAACAAGTATTGGGTGGTGTAGAAAAACCATCAGTGGGATCCAACGACTGGAGCCTGCCTTCTTTCTAAAGTTGGGGAAGCTGTGATTGTACTGCAAGTCACCAAACTAAAGATGCAGTCCAGAACGCAGTTAATTAACAGTGCCATTAATGTTTGTGCCATTTAAAATGATCAGGAGCCATGCAAAGAAACTAATGCTTCAAGAAATAAAATTACATAAACATAAAAAGATGTAAATATTGTAGAAAACCATTATAAAATATCTTTTTTAAAAAAAGAAGACGAAATCTTGAATCTTGTAGATTGAGCAAATGCCAGGTTTAGCAAACAGTGCTCATCCTAGATTTCTTATTCATTTAAAAACGGGAGGAAAGTAAAATATCCTTTAAATTAATGTTTCATAGGCCCTGGGAAAAAGAATTGTCAGCAATGTACAAAAATTGTACATATTCCTAGCTTGAATTCTGTAACTCATTACTTGTGGAATAGCTCAGAATTTATAACTGAGCAAGGAAATGTAATTTGGATTATAAAATTCTTGATTTAATAAAAATCCCTTAAACCGTGATAAACTAAATAAAAGATCTCACCCTCCTTTTATTTACATTCCTATTCAAATGTGCAGTCTGCACCAAAGCGCTTCCTCCAAATCACTCACCTTTGACCTCTATGCTTGATGTGACAGGTTGCAAAATCATCAAATCTTCCCCTTTCCAGTAGTCCCACACTTTGGTTCTATAGTGTTTCCTCATCTGGCCAAGGAACTTTTCTACTTTGTTTGGCTGTGTAGTAAGATATTAACAGATTTCGCCCAAGGACTTAACAAAGCCCTTGTGCATTTCTGCTATTACGTCTATTATCTTGCATTGCCATTAGACATGCCTGCACTAGTCTGCTGGAGAAGTGGTCCCCATTGCTACAGTCAGCATTAACCCTACTGTCAGATAAGTCAGCTAACCCCACCACCATCCAGTTCATCCTAGCTCACAGTGATGCTAGGACATACTGTTAGATCTTTCAGGGGGATAGATATACCTCGGTCCTTGGCTCCGCGCGAGAAAGAATTCACGCCGAAGCCTGGTCTGTGATCCAAGTGAGTTTTATGAGCGTTAGAAGAAGTTTCAGGTTTACACAGGCACCCTCAGGGCTCCTCCCGAACGTGCAGCCTGCCTGGAAACTGCTCGCAAAGTCACGCGGTCGAACTGCCTTTTCAATTATTACGCGGGGAGGCGTGATGAATGACCCCTGGTCAACCCCATTGGCTGAATTGAATTCACCTGGCCCAGGTGCAGCGCCCAACTATGCGTACCTGGCGGGAAACCTGAACCTCTGAGCATGGGCAGTGTGCCACTCCTTTGTTTCCATAGCTGCAACCAATGGGCAAGCGATATGGACGCCTCAGCGCCTATGCTAGACTACCTAACAATACTAGGACTGCTCCTTAGTGTTTTCAAGAGTGTAAAGCTTTATAGGAACAGACAACCTCAACTTTTTCCACACAATGTTGGTGGTTTTGAACCACCGATATTGCAGTAAACAACTCAGACCTTAACCCATTGTTATATCAGGGCTCCTCCAGTGAGATCAATAATAATCCTTGCTGAGACCAAAAGAATTACCAACAGAACAACTAATATTTAGCTACCAAATAAATAAATAAACCACATGAGCTAAATAAATGCCTCTGAATTATGACATTGAGCTTTAGCGTGGTGGTGGTGGTGGAGGAGGATAGGTGCCTTTAAGTCGGTTCTGACCCACAATGACCCTTTGCACAACAGAACAAACCAATACCTGCTCCTGCTCAGTCCTCACAATTGCCCTATTCTTGAGCCCAGTGTTGCATCCTCTGTGTCAATGCGTCTCTTTCAGGGTATTCCTCTTTCATCGCCCCTATACTGTACCAAACATAATGCCCTTTTCCAGGTAGTGGTCAATCTTGACGAACATGTCCAAAGTGTGTAAGACTTTCCCATCCTCTAAGCAGCATTCCAGCTGTACTTCTTCCAACACAGACCCATTTGAACTGTTAGCCGCCCATGGTACTTTCATTATTCTCCTCCAGCACCAATTCAAATGCACCTATTCATCTTTAATAGTCCTTATTCAATGTAAAACTTTTGCATGAATATGAGGCAATTGAAAACACATGGCTTGGGTCAGGCTCGCCTTTGTCCTCACAGTAACCTCCTTGTATTTCAATACACTAAGGAGGGTTTCTGAAATTGATAGACCCAATGCAAGGTTTCTTTTGACCTCTTGACTGCTACTTTCATGAGCACTGATTGTGGATCAAAGCCAGATGAAATCCTTGACAACGTCAGTCTTTTCTCCATTTATCATGATGTTACCTATTGGTTCAGGTGTGAATATTTTGGTCTTCTTGATATTGAGTCGTAATCCAAACTGAAGGCTGCAGTCTTTGATCTTCATCAGCTAATGCTTCAAGTCCTCTTCACTCTCAGCTAGCAAAGTTGTGTCATTTGATATCACAGTTTGTTAATATTGTCTGGTCGGATCAATATCAGGCCAGCTCCTAGAAGCAAGTGACCTTGAATCTCCCCCACCCGTGTGGAGCTGACCAGAGCTGGCTGAAACAACTAGCAGCAAGTAACCTTGAATCTCCCACACACACCTGTGGAGCTGATCAGAGCTGGCTAATGTAACCTGTCAGCAGCTTTGCAAGGTTTTTTTTTCCCTTTTACTCACGGCCCATTTTGTTCACAGCCTGTTTGGCTCATGGTCTGCTTTGTTCTCGGCCCGCCGCTCTGCACCTGGCACAAATATACCCGGAACCAGGAAGACAACTTATAGTCCAGAAACCCGGACATACCTGTATCTCCCAATCCCTGACTACTTTACCTTATATGGACTCAAGGCAGCGCAGTCACATGTTCCCCGGCAATATAAACAGCACTCCTGTAGCCTGGAGTGCAACTCCCTCGGCCCAGACACTGTGGACCGTGGGACTTCGCCCAGGCTGGGTTTTTCTCCCCAAAAGAGCCTGTTTGCTCTAATTCGACTGATTTGGTCTCTGGCGCCTCTCGACTACAAATATGTCTTCCTCCAATACTGATGCCACATCCTTCTTCATCTAATCCAGCTTCTCTGATGATTTGCTCAGCATATAGATTGGAAAATTATGGTGAGAGGATACAATCCTGTCACACACCCTTCCTGATTTTCAACCATGCAGTATTCTCTTGTTCTCTTGGCACAACTACCTCTTGATCCATGTACAAGGTCTGCATGAGCACAATGAAGTGCTATTCTTCCCAAGATTACCCATAGTTTGCTATGGTTCACACAATCAAATGCCTTTGCAGAGTCAATAAAATACAAGTAAACATCTTTCTGGCATTCTCTGCTGTTATCCAAGATCCAATTGACAATGATATCCGTAGTTCCACATCCTCTTCTGAATCCAGCCTGAATCTCTGGCAGCTCCCTGTCAATGTACTGCTACAGTCATTATTGGATCCTCTTCAGCAAAAGTTTACTCACATGGGATATCAGTGATATTCCATAATTTGAGCAGTCTGTTGAGTCATCTTTCTTTGGAATGAGTATAAATATGGGTCCTTTCCAGTCAATTAGCCAAGTAGCTGTCTTCCAAATTTCTTGGCATAGATGAATGAGTGCTTCCAGTGCTTCATTGAAACATTCCATCAATTCCTGGAGCTTTGTGTTTGGCTAATGCTTCCAGTGCAGCTTGAACGTCTTCCTACAGAACCACTGATTCTTTCTCATATGCTACCTCCTTAAATGGAATGTCGATTACTTTTTAGTGCAGTGACTCTGTATTCTTGCCATCTTCTTTTGATTCTGTTCGTAACACTTAATATTGTGCCCATAGAATCTTTCACTATTGCAACTCAAGGCTTGAATCTTTTTCTTGAGTTCCTTCAGTTTCAGATAAGCTGAGCATGTTCTTCTTTGGGTGTTCTCACTCTAGGTCTTTACACGTTTCATTATAATATTTTACTTTGTGCTCTCAAGCTTCCTTTTGAAATTTTCTGTTCAGCTCTTTCGCTTCGTCATTTCTTCCATTTGCCTTAGCTACTCTAGGATTAAGAGCAACTTTCCGAGTCTCTTCAGACAGCCACCTTAAGCATTTCTTTCTTTTTTGTCTTGTGAATCGCCGTTTGCTTTCTTCCTGAATGATGGTCTTGACGTCCTCCCTCAGCTCATCGGGTCTTCTGTCATTACTGTTCCATGCATCAAGCCAGTTCTTGAGATGTTCTTAAAATCCAGAGGGGATAGACTCACAGCTGTATTTTGGACCTCGTGGACTTGTTTTAATTTTCTTCAGCTTCAACACGAACTTACATATTGAGCAATGGATAGCTTGTTCTATTGCCAGCCCCTGGCCTGGTTTTAGCTTTAGTCAGTCCAGGGCCAATGTTGAGCTTCTCCATTATCTTTTCCCACAGATGTAGTCAATTTGATTTCTGTGTATTCCA
>NW_022103928.1:31780450-31781707 GCF_000313985.2 Echinops telfairi | reverse complement strand
TAGACAGCACTGTTCTCCAAAGTAGATCTTGAAATATTCTTTTTGACAATGAATGCAAGGCCATTCCTCCTGATTATGTCATTCCCTACATAGTCAACCATATGATTTTCTGATCAATGGTCAATATCAGTCCATTTCAACTCACTAATGCCTAGGATATTGACTTTTATGCCCATTTCCTTTTGACAACTTTTCATTTTCATAGATTCATATTTTGTATATTCCAATTCCGATTATTGATTTTTGTAGCTGTTTATTCTCACCTTGAGTTGTATCCCATCAGCAGATACAGATGTTGAAGCTTACACTACCACAGGCTGTACGCAATTGGCTTCACCATAGTCGACTCTACCTTGGGAAAGCAGCTCCTCGGTCACATTTCAAGTGCCTTCTGATGCTAGGGGTCATTGCTGGCACTATTTCCAACAATGTTCTGCTTCTGTTCATTAGGCCTGCAGTATCCCACAGTGTTTTCATGCTGTGCATAAAGTTTTTAGAGGCTACTCCCTCCAAGTGGGCAGCCAATTCCTCCTGCATAGTCTATCCTGAGTCTAGAAGCTCTGCAGAAACCTGTTCACTTTGGGTGACGGTGCTGGCATTTGAAATACCAGGGGGAGAGCTTCTAGCATCACAGCAACATACAAGGCACAGCAGGCAACAAACTAACAGACAAGTGGTGGGCATGGTTTGTTATATAATATTGTGGCACTAGAAGACTGAGATTCTATATTTGCCTCTCTAATGCTACTCTCTTATGTTTTTTATCTGATGTGGTTCGAAACTTTCTTTTCATTCCTACAGTATGTCGTTAGTGTTTAGGTGCTATCAAGTCAGTACCGACTCACAGCAACTCATACTGCAGAGCAAAGCACTACCTGCACCTAAGTCATCCTTGCAATTGTTGTAACGTTGTAGCTCATTGTTGGAGCCACTGTGTCAGTGCATCTCTTTGGGAGTCTTTAGTATATATACATTTAATTGAGCACTCCAAGTTGGACGGCTGCTGTTTTAAGTCATGAGTCTGTTGCTGCTCTGCTATACCACGTGTCTTCTCATTCTAAGATAGACAGAGAAGAGCAGCCCCCCTCTAGAATACGCTTTCCTCATGAGAAGAAGAGACACAGAGAGTTGAGCTGAACCTGGAACTCACAGTTAAATTCCCTGCTCATATGGAAACATCTACTTACATTCTGTGGGTCAAATCAAGTGACATAGCTAAGCCCAATAATGGACCAGGGAAATATACTACCCTATAAG
>NW_022103928.1:31778607-31779936 GCF_000313985.2 Echinops telfairi | reverse complement strand
GTAATTCTATCCTCTTCTGTTATTGGCTCCTAGTGAGTCAATGGAATTTTGATTTTCAAAGTACAAACATTATAGCTCCCATTACCTATAAGTCAAGGAAACTGAGAGAGAGATACTGAGCATCAATGGGCTTTTATGTAAGTAGTCATAACTATGACACAGAAATGGGTTAAAGTCGCCCTCTCTTGCCACTATGTCTAGCCAGCGTATAGATACTGCCATAAACGTAGGGAGAGAGCAAGTCTATCAGAATTATTGCCAACATAACTAGGAGAAAGTTGGAGATTTACAGTAATACCATCTACCAGAAGATATTTAGAACTTTTTCCCTTATAGAGAAACAAAAGTACTTTTAAAAAACACATACTAACAAATTTTATATCCTTCCAACCTTATTTTTCTCAGCTTATGTACCATTATGTCCCCAGCAATTTGGCTTTGATCCATTGCAATCTGAATAAATACTGAATCGTATTTAAAATTAGTCATTTCATAAGGTGTCAATAGTCATACTATTCACCCCATGTTAAAAGAAAAGAAAGATCCTTTTAGAAAAAAATATATGTATATATAATTTTCTGTGTTTATTATATATGTAAACAAATGTCAGGATTTATTTGTTGTGTACTCATGCAAAAACAAATCTCTAGCTATTATACTCTCTTGTACTTTGGATTAGGAGCCCTGGTGATGTAGTCATTACCCATTGGGCTGCAATCCAAAAGGGCCACAGTTTGAAACCATCAGCCAATCCTTGGGACTTGATGGCAGATGAGTTTGAGTTTTTGACTTTGGGCAACTTAGGAATTCCTATGAGTTGATGATATGATTTAACAAAGATTAATCATGAAATTAGGAATGCATTTTAAACAACACCTTTAAGACTTCAAAACATAAATTTTTTAAGACTTCGAGTAATTTGCCAAATGTAATTTTTAATAATTTTCATAATAACTGTGCTTTTATTTCATTTCTGTGAATTTCATTTTGTTTTTGTTGAGACTGTATCCTGCAAACACGCATCAATTCCACCATTTCTACAGGCACACTCCAGTGACGTGCATTGTATTCTCTGAGTCATGCAGGGTTCCTGTCCTCCTTTCCTGAGTTGTTGCTCCTCCGTTACCAGAAACTCACTGCCTCTGTTTCTTCTCTAGTTTTTTAAGTTGCTCTTGTTGATTTGATCCCATATAGATTGATCTTAAAATATTAAAATATCATAATGCTCAAAATACACATTTTGTCATTACTTGGTTTTAAGAAGACGTCAGGGGATGTTTTGGGTTTAAATTGAGAGATTATTTTAGGGCAATAATTTAAAGAGCTCCT
>NW_022103928.1:31776023-31777954 GCF_000313985.2 Echinops telfairi | reverse complement strand
CTTTTTATTAGAAATAAAAACATTTATATATCACACAACTTTTGCCAATTCAACTATTTGCCGGTGTATACTGTATGGACAAGTACAGTAATTGGCTGTGCAATACTACCCTTACTCAATGCAAATTTCACATCACAATTAACCCCCACCTTTCTCTCTCCATGACACCTTCATATCCACTAGGAAACTTTGGATTCTATATGTTTGCCTTTTATTGTAATGTCATACAGCAATTGTCTCTTTCTGCTCGACTTACTTAACTCAACATGTCTTATAGCTCCATTTATATAGTAGTATGAATCAAGAATTATGATTCTCCAAGACAGACTAGTTTTTCATTTTATGTACCACATTTTGTTTGTCCATTTATCAGTTGGTGAACATTTTTAAGTTGTGTCCACTCTGACTATTGTGAGTAGTGCTTCGTTGAACACTGGTGTGTGAGTCTCATTTTGAGTCTCTGCTTTCAACGCTTTTGTGTTTAGACCTAGGGGAAGAATTTGGGGGTCATATGGTATTTCTAATATATGTTTTTGGGAACTTCTACACTGTTTTCCACAATGTCTGTACCATTTTGAATTCTCATCAGCAATGGATAAAAACTCCAATTTCACCACACCCTAATCAATATTTGGTATTTCCTATTTTTGTTTGTTTCTTTTCATTGTAACCATCCAAGTTGAAGTAAAAAGGTATTGAACGTTTGATTTGCTTCTCTCTGATGGCGGGTGAAACTGAACATCTTTTCATGTATTCGGTGGCCTTCTAGACGTCCTCTTGGGTGAAATGTCTATTCAAGTCCTTTGTTCCTTTAATTATTAGTTTGGTTTTTGTTGTTAAGTTGTTGAAGGTGTATATATATTGGCTCAAGAAGACAGAGCAAAGTTTAATGTAATGATGGGTCAAAAAAAGGAACTAAATGCATACAGCATTGGAATTCCAGAAAGATATAAGAGATAAAATGGGATAGATATATTTAAAGAAATATTTACAAATCATTTTCCAAATCTACTGATACACATGAATCAGCAAATCCATGACCCCAAAGACGCCAACACAGAATATGGTAAGCCCAAAAAATCAAGAGAATGAAGTATTTAACAGGTAGAAAGAAAAATGAAAACTATTCAACAAGCATACCAAGTGAAACTTTCCTCCAAGAATGAATATGAAGTTAAAAGAATTCCACACAAACAAAAGCTGAGAGATTTCATATCCACCAGATCAACCCTAAAAAATATATTAATGGCATTTTTGTAGATGGAAAAAAAAAAACAAGAAAAAGATATAAAAAGATACACAAAAAAAAAAAAACCCAAAAAAAGAAAATTATATGTGCTAGTGGTAAAGTATTCATACTTAATCATTTGAGCTGTTTTATATTTCATACTTTTTCATGACAAATGTATAAATAGCATGGCTGAAATTGGTACAGTACACATGAATTACAAAGATGCAATTACTCACTGACATCACTGGATTCCAACTCATAGCAACACCATAGGATAGGTGAGAGCTACCACGTCAGGTTCTAAGACTGTAATTCTCTATGGGATTAAAAAGGTTTAAGAGAGGAGCTTCCAGTAAGACAGATGACAACTAGCAAGAACAAGGGACTCTCTGCAATAAAACCCACCGAAAAGGTGGTGAGAGGGGAAACTTCGACTCCCTGGAAGCCAGGAAAACAGCTCTTAAATGAAGTTGACTGACTTTCTATAGTTCAGAGTCTGTGGGATTGGGTAGAGCATGGGAAGGAAGGCACGTTACATGTTATAGACAATCCTGGTGCAGTTCCCATACCTGCTCCTCCCCTCCAGTTGCAACCCCATACCCTCACTAGGCTCAGCTTTCCACACTCTCCAGGCCAGCTCACAGCATCCTGGCTCAGTTTCCCAGGCAGCCCTAGTACAAGTCAAATTTGTTACAGATTA
>NW_022103928.1:31767827-31774620 GCF_000313985.2 Echinops telfairi | reverse complement strand
CACTTCAAGATGTAGCATATGATTAGAACCAATGGTACTAAAGGAAAAAGTTCAAGATGCATGGAAGTCTTAGAGACAGGCTCTAGGAATTTATGGACCACTAAATGAAATGTTTCAATTCACTGATGAAACACCGGAAGCACTTATTCATTTATACCAAGAAGTTTAGAAGACAGCTTTCTGGCCAAATATCTGGAAAGATGTTTATATTTGTGCCCATTCCAAAGAAAGGTAACACAACACAATGAGGAAATTATCAAACAATGTTATGAGTATCAAAGGCATGTGAAATTTTGCTGAAGATAATTCAACAATAATTGTCATCCATCAACAAGCAGCTGTCAGAAATTCAAACTGGATTCAGAAAAGGATGTGGCAGCAGGGATATGATTACTGATGTCATATGAATCTTGGCTGAACACAGAGAATTCCAGAGAGATAGATGCTTGTGTTTTATTGACTGTGCAAAGACATCTGACTATGTGAATCAAAACAAACAATAGATAACATTAAGAAAAATGAGAAGTCTAGAACATTTCATTGTTCTCAACTTGAATCTGTACACAGTTTAAGAAGCGGTAGTTCAAACATAACAAGGGAATATTCGAAACAGAACAAATAAACAGTCTTTGAGGCAATGCCAACTAATTGAGTAGAACTGCCCTATAAAAGAGTTTCCCAGACTGTAACTCTTTATGGGAGAATTGGCTGGTGATTTTGCACACTGCAGTTAATACTGCAGTTAACAGCACAATACTAACCACTATGCCACCAGGGCTCACTAAGGAAATACTACATGGCTTAAAATCAGGAAAGGTTATTTGTTAGGGTTGTATGCTGTCACCACACAAATTCAATTACTTGCTGAGTAAGTAATCTGAGAAGTTGAACTATATGAAGAAGAATGTGGCATCAGGATTAGAAAGGCTTATTAACAATCTGTGATAAGCAGATGACACAAATTTGCTTGCTGGAAGTGAGGAGAACTTGAAGCAGGTGCGGATAAAGATGAAGGACTGTGTACTTCAATATGGATCACAACTCAATGTAAAGAAGAGCTAAATCCTCACAACTGAACCAATAGCCGATGCCGTAATGAAACGTGAACGTTGTCAAGGATCTACAATCAAAGATTTAGGAAGCAGCAGTCTAGAAACCAAACGGCATATTGCACTGGGAAAATCTGCTTCAAAGACTTCTCTGAAGTATTAAGAAGTAAAGATTTTATGTAAAGGACTAAGCTGTGCCTACCCCGAGCTGTGGTGTTTTTAATTGCCTCATATGCATGTGAAAGCAGGAAAATTAATAAGAAAAATCCAAAACGTATGCCTTTCAATTATGGTGTTGGCAAAGAATACTGAAAGTACCATGGGCCTCCAGGACAATAAACAAATCCATCTTGGATTAATTGCAGCCAGCGTGCTCCCTAGAAGCAAGGATGCAAGACTTTGTCTATGGTAACTTGGACCTGTTAGCAGAAAGAGCCAGTCACTGGAGTAGGACGTGCTTGGCAAAGTAGACTGTGCTGCACGAAAGGAAAGAACCACAACGAGACGGATTGATGTAGTGGCTGCAACAATGGGCTCAAGCCAAGCATCAGTCATGAGGATGGTGCAGGACCAGACAAGGTTTCCTTTCGTTGTACATAGGGTCACTATTGACCAAAATTGACTTGACAGCAACTAACAACAAGTGTGTATGTGTGTGTGTGTGTGTGTGTGTGTACAGAATGCATCCTTATATCATACTAAATTGCCGTTAAGTAACTTATAAATTGATTTTCATGAAAAATGGCCTGGAAGCAATCAGCCATATAACTTTTCAAATTTTAGACCTTAAGGTCCAAATAAGCATTTTATATACTTATGAGCAAAATAACCTTAGTTAGACCCTGCTTCAGCTCACAAGGATGACGTCCTGTAAGGCATCCCCAAGGAGAAGCCGCATGGACCTACCCTGATACAGCTCTGGGTGCTGGAGCAGCTGTGTGGAGAGCCCTGCCAGCGCTGAGATGCTTACACATTCACTGGCTCAGCTTTCCTCCTGAGTCGGCATCATTACTTCTGTTTTGTGAGATGGAGGAGGTCTTTGTGGATTGGTGTTGGACATATGGGTTAATGGGTGAACGGGTTAATGTTGGACTTGTGGGCTTGGGCAACATTGGGTTGGAATGTTTTCTTGATGTGCACTTAACCTTTACATAAAACTCTCTCTTACATATGAGTTGCTGTGAATTTGTTTCTCTAAAGTACCCAGACTAATACAACAACTAATAATCATCATATAGAGCCCTGATGGTATAGTGGTTACTGTTGGGCTACAATTCAAAACCACCAGCAGCTCTGTGGGAGAAAGAGTGGGCTTTCTACTCCTGTAGACAGCTAACATCTCAGAAACTCACAGGGGTCGCTATGAGTCAGCATTGACTCAATGGCAGTGAGAATACTCATCACAAGGAGCCCTGGTAGTGTTGTTGGGTGAAGTGTTGACTGCTAACTTCAAAGGCAGTGGTTCAACCCCACCAGTTGCTGGAGAAAGGTGAAATGATGTAAATGATGTAATCTTGTAAAGATTACAGCCTCAGAAACCCTCTACAGGCTTTCCATGAGTCGGAGCCCAGTCAGTGACCATGGGTTTTAAAATAATAATTAGAGTCCAGTTCTCCAAATCTTAATCTGCTGCAATATTTCCTATTCTGCTGCTCCTCCTTGGTAATTCCCTTTCCTCTTAGCACTGTCCCCAAGGGAGAGGACGGAGACAGAAGTTGCAACTCAAATTAACCAATTAGTTTCTCATTAACTGCTCTGAGGAAAGATCTGATGGGGAGGGAAGTTGTAACTGTGAACTGAGGTGAAGTCTTAAGAGTGTTAATTTCACTTGTCCATGTTTCTTGGCCTGAACTCTTCTTATGGGAAAAAAAAGAGTTGGCTTTAATAAATCTTCTATGATTTGTACTTTACTATCTAAGAATTTTTGATAATTAAATGAGTACTCAATTGTAAGTTAGTTTCACAATATAAACAAGAGACTTTGCTAAACGAAAGGAGACTATAGATAATTGTAAGATTTGTAAGTAATTTAAAACGCCAAGAAAAGAATGTCAATATTTATATCTCTAGCATATTAAGCTAATTAACCAAGCTATTTTATTAAGTAGAGCATGCAGCAACTCATATCTGTTAATAGAGGATTGTAATCCCTTACTTGAAATTCCAAAATCAAAGTTCTGAAAACAAAACAAAATTTTTTTTTCTTAACTAATTTGATGGCACACTTGGCTTAAGGTGAACTAAGTTAGTGGCAAGACTCAATCTAACTTTATTAGGCTCCAATTCAGTATAAATAGTCATTCTTATCTTGGAGTAAATGTTAACCTATTTGCTTTCTGGAAGCTGCCCAGACACTTCTGCGACTAGCTTATTTTATAGCACAAGTCTTTCTAAAATGTATGTGAGTTTCAAATTCTGCAATATATTTGTCTCCATGAACTCCAGGGATTTTGAATATTGTTAATTTATATAAATTATTCCTGAAATTGAAGTGTACCTTTTCAACGTCTGTGTGGTCCATCCTACCACTTGCCTAAACTAATAAGAACACAGTGCACACTGCACCTCAATTGATCTTAATGGAACTCATGTGGAAAAGATGTAACTCACAAACCCAGAAATAATATGTGCGCCAATTGATACCTAGACTGGGACCTGGAAGGTCAGGTGGTTTTGTCCTTACTGGTGAAGAATTTGGTGACTTTTAGACAATTTGCTTTTTCTCTCTGCACTCATTCTCATCGCTTGTAAAAATGAGTTGTTTTATATGGGCTTACAGAGTCTTAACAGGCTTTAAAGTTCATGATATATTAAGAAACTAATTGAAATGTAAGTTAGATTTACTTCTCAGATTCTGAAATACTAAGGGGCAATTTGGGGAGGAAATGCCCAATTAAATGGAAATAGATTCCTACAAAAGCATTCCCAGTGCTGCCAACAATTACACAGTGGCGTGAGTGCTGGGAGTTAAGAGGGCGACAGCTTCAATGTACATCCCCAAGTGCTCACGAGTGCCTTTTTGTCATTAGCATATTCATTCTCAGTCACTGACACCAGGAAGTTTGAACTTTTTTTTTTAACTCCTCACAACTTCAGAGATACAAAAGAGGCTTGAACAATCAATTTCCTGTTGCCTATATTAATTAGTGTACTTATCTCTACAGCTGTTATTTGGTATTTCAGATAACCTTGCAAGAGAAAAAATAGTTAATGAGTGATTCATTTTCAAATTATGCTATTTCCCCCCTCATCAATTGGCATGACAGCTGTATCTGGCTATTGTCAATAAGCTACGCCCATATGGTACTAATATGCAGTACCCCTTATGTGAGATGACATAAGCTGCAGGCTAATTGTAAAATGATTTTCTTGTCCACCAACATGAAGAACTGAGAAGCAAGCAATGTTCTGCCAATGCTGGTAGGAATACATTGTCAGCATGCATTATGTGAAAGTGTAAAATGCTTCAGAAACCCGTTTATCCAACTTCCTTACGAGCATTGGCTCATGATTTAATCTTAGCGTTATGAAAAGTACCAACCCAAAGTCCACAGTTATTAAATCATTATTGAAAGTGAGAGCTTTTAGGTTCTTCTCAGGAAGATTTCTGATGGAAACTCCCTCATCTCATGCCATGAATCCCAGCCACCTGCTTTAATAGATACCCCTCATCTTTTTGTTTCTCAGTTGCACTTGATGGAGTTCTAACAAAGTGTGGAGTGGTTTCATTTTTCATAGATCACTGCTTTCAGCCTGGTTGGATAAATTTCCCTTCACCATCTTGGGCAGATCTAAGACTTCTCTGGTCACTTCAGGTATAAGAAGCCCTACCCAGTGCAGTCAATTCCAATGAAAGTTTTCAATCAGTTCATACTTTCACCTGAGCTTAAGTTTGGCCATGATCCAAGAAGCTGCCCACATTGAGATCCAGCATTTAACTTCATATCATGCTGCCTTTCCTCTTTGGATCTAATTCTCCATGATAGATTAGGGAAGAGGAACCAGGGAAAGGGAAAATAAGACTTTTATAAATCATGAAATCCCACTTCAAACAACTATCTTCTGTGTCTACTGCTACTCTAATGTCCTTACTGTGTCTAGCATTGAAAAATCGACTGTGTTATAGCGAGCGATTCACTCCTTTTTGTCCTGTCCCAATACCTTCCACCGGCCGCCCCTAGTGGTCCACCTCATGGCATCCAGCTCTCTGAGTGAGTGCCAACCCATCTTCAAAAGGGTCTACTTGACTCTCTGTGATTCACTGTTTGGAAGGGATTGAAAATATTTTAGTGGTGAACTCTCATTACGATGACAACTCTCTTTACTCCCGCTTCCTTTCTGCCAAATAGGCATGGAGAGAAAACCAGAATTTCCAATTGGTGATGACACTCCAGCCTCCCCTCCACATAGCCACCTTATCATGGCATCATTCTTGAAGATTCATTCCATGAGAGAAAAGAAAAGCAATTGAATACACAAACATCTAAGTATTGTTACAAAATCCTAGAAAACTTTACAAGCAAACTATCAAAAGGTGAAGCTATTATATCCTCCATCAAGGTCTATACACCGTCAACTCTCTAGGCCGCCTCTGAATAACTCTGGGCCCTTCCATTCCCACCATGTCCCGGTAGGAATTCTGGCAACCTTGTGGGACTCGGTTCATGTTCCTTTGGATTTGGGCAACAAAAAGAAGTCTAAAGGAGGAAGATCAGACTATAAGACAGAAGTGGTAAGATCTTCCATCTAGTTATTATAAAATAGTGCTTCTTACCCTGGAGGTATGAGCAGGTATGTTTTGATGGCAAAAAAATTCCTTGGCACAATTTTTTGGCCTTTTTTTCTCACCAATGGAGTTTTCAGGTTTCTTTAAACATCTTCCTAATAAGTTCCCGTGATCGTCTCATGCCTTTTGAGAAAATCTATCATTTTGGAATCCCCAAAGTAATTGCCATAATCATATGAGCTGACCTCACTGCCAGGAATGTGATTGGTCTGGCACAGCCTTTGGAAAGCCACTGTTTGGTCACTCACATATATATGTATGCCGAAAATATGTGCCAAAGATTTTTTTTCCTATCACAACAACACATCTATTAAGTTTTCAAAGGTAGCAAGGGATGTCCTATGATAATTTATTGGAAAACCTTACCCCATCCACCTTTTAGATCTCTGGCTTTGGCCTTTCAGACTTCCCTTTGTTCTTAGAACTCAGGGAACACCTGAAAGGAAAGTGAATGGATTCTCTCCAGGATGCCAGAACTTCCCTCTGGGCATGGTGTAAATTGAAGAGCACAGGATTCTTCAAAGAAGTATCTGAGAAATGGGAATATCGCCTTCAGAAGTGCGGGCACCTAGATGGACGCTATGTTGAGAAATAATAGCTTCATATTTTGATACTTTTGTTTAATAAGGGTTTCTAGAATTTCAACAATATTTTTGACGTATCTTAATGTGCACATATGTATATGTACATAAATACGATTATGTATTTCACTGCTATGAAATTAATTCTGATTCATAGCAATTCTATAAGACAGACTATACCTGTTTGATAGGGGTTCCAAACTGCAACTTATTATGAAAGACAGCAGCCTCATCTGTCATCCAGGGAACAGGCGATGGGGTTGACTCACTGAACTTGCAGTTTGCAGTCCTACACCTAACCCACAGTGACACTAGGACTTTATCTCCAGATATCTCTGTCTCGCTCTCTCTGTCTCTAAATGTGTGTTAGTGTGTGT
>NW_022103928.1:31751752-31767087 GCF_000313985.2 Echinops telfairi | reverse complement strand
GTGTGTGTGTGTGTGTGTGTGTGTGTGTGTGTGTAGAGAGAGAGAGAGAAAGAGAACAGTTAGGGTAGGAGTGCTAGTTCAAAAGACATCTGAAGGAAATATGTGAGTCCCAATTGTTTAATATTTGATAAATCACTTTCCAAGTCTATACCTCTAAATGCCCTTTGAGTCTGAGCCCTGAAGTACATAAACCTAATTATCTGAATTATCAGGTTTTTCTCTCCATTTTGAATTATTACTATCAGCATAATAATATGGCTAAGATTTTCCTTCAAATGGTTTCAGTCAACTGGTCATTTTTCTCCAGTTGGTCATTCAGTCAACTGGTCATTTTCTCCACCCATAACTCAAATACCCTGTGTAGCACAATTCATGAAAGGCATGTCTGTGCTTTATCTCCTTCTTGCCGTTCTGTTTCTACTCAAACCATGTCAGTCAAGAATTTGTCTCCATTCAGCCACCAAAAATGTGTTTGTCGAGGTAATTAATGACCTCATGTTACCAAAGCCAGTAATCAGTTTTCTGTTTTCATCCATCTAGACCTATCAATATGATTTTGTGCAAGCAGCCACTCATTCCTTCTTAAAATTCTTCCTCTATTTCCAAGAAACCACATTACCCTGGTTTTCTTTCTATGCCCCTGGCTACTTTGCTCAACATGACTCTTCCTCCTCTTCTGCTGGACTTCCAAGTGTAATTTGGCCTCAGTGTTTGAGACATAGTCTTTCTTCAAAACCCACTTTATTTTATGGTCAGTCCCAAGGCTTTAACTACTACTTACAGACAAATTCATGAGCATGTGATCTGCACATGTGCCAAAAGGCTGGCCTTCAGGAGGACCGTGCATTTGATTTGATGCTCTATTGTTGCCAGCTTGAAATTCATAAAGACTTGTGATCAAAGAATTCTAGGTCTTAATTTTTCACAGATCGGGCCCCATGGATTGTGTTCTAAAATCACTATACCAATCACCAGCAAATGTATCTCTAACCTTGACCTTCCTCCTAAATGTCCGACTCCTAGAAGCACCTGTCTCGGTGGCATGTCCCTTTGTACATGTAATTGGAATCTCAAGCGGGGTCCTCCCAGGTCTTCTTAAACTCAGTAAATGGCAACTCCATCCGTCCACATGCTCAGTTCAAAACCTTGGAGTCTTAATGGATTGTTCTCTAATCCAAACCATCCAGTTTACCCGTGTCTTCTGCTGCCTCAGCCTTAACGCTTCCAGTGTTGCCCCACGTCTTTCCACACTCTTCGCAAAAGCCTCCTAACTGGATCCACTTCTCCACTCTTCTTCGCCTTGCAACTCATTTTCCACACAGGAACCATCATGATATTTATTTTGTGGCCATTTCAACTATTGTCACGGGTGCAGTTCAGTGACTAGTTATTTTCAGCATGTTGTTTACATTGAAGACTAAATCAGGTTTGTCTCCCACTTAGTATCTTCCGATGGTACACCATCACACTCAAATTTTGTTGTTTTTGTTAATTGCCCTCAGGCCCCAATCGATGATGAGGTGGAATGAAATACTATCTAGTTCTGTATCATCCCTCTCCCTTGGTTGTGTATTAGGGAGTCATACTCCATAGGGTTTTCATTGACAATTTTCAGACACAGTTTACTAGGCCTCTATTGATAGTCTGTGGTGCTCTAGGGATATTGGTGATTCAGTCACAAAACCCTCAGCTTTCCTGCTTCAGACTTCCATTCAATACAGGTCAAGGCACCTTATGCCTAGCCATCATCTATATATTAGTACTTGAGTATTGCTATGATGCTGACCAGATTCCAGTCATGTGTCCAGACTAAGCATTCAGAATCCTTAATTCAGAATCCCAAAGCCTTAGCCTGGCCCACATAATACAACTTATTCCTAGCCACTTCTCCAAACTTAGCTTTGTGAGTTTCCTCCCTACAGAGAACACAATGATCAAACACCTGATATTTACCCCCATATCCTACTGGTTTTCCACTACCATTTCATCTGGCTGGAAAGCTCTCATATCTGGTTTGTGTTCAACTGACAGAATATCATCGGACTCTTTCCTTCAATGCCACGTTCATGTCGAAGCCTTTACTGAAAAAACAAGCCAAAAAGAGTCACAGAAACCTTCTGGCACACAAAATCCTCATATTCTATTGCCTACCTTCTTGTACATTTATTTACTGCCTGTCTCCCATGATGGCACTTTCAGGTAAGCAGTGGACTATAAGCTACAAAACCAGCAGTTCAAACCCACCAGCCACTCCATGGGAGAAAGATCTGCTCCAATAAGGATTTACAGTCTTGAAAACCCTAGAAAGGGTCAGAATGGGTCAGGATCAACTTGGAGGCCATAGTTTGGTTTTCCATTGCTAAAAATACAATCTGTTAAAACCATGCATTCGGAATGAGCCCTGGTGGCACGGTGAGTTACACTTTGGACTCCACCGTGGGCTAATAGTTCAAAACCACCAGCTGCTCCGCAGGAGAAGGATGAGGCTCTCTACGTCCATAGGGAGTAGAGTCCCAGAAACGCACAGGCGCAGGAGGACCGTGTCCCTTAGGGTCCCCATGACTAGGGACCGACATGATGGCAGTGAGCTTGGTGCTCTGCTTACCATGATTTTCTGTCCGGAGTCCAGAGCCATGTCAGGAGCAGAGTCCACCTTCAATAAATGCTTCTTCGTGGAGGACACAGGCTGAGTCTGTGAGATGAATTATATAAACAAATATCAACTATATATCCATCTTCTCAGAAAAAACCCCGAACCATTTCATCATTTTTATGGATAAGGAGTCGTGGCGGCGTAGTGGATTAAGTGCTAGTCTGCTAACCACAATGCCAGTATTTCACACCCACCGGCTGCTCCAATGGAGAAAGATGAGGCTCTCTACGCCTGCACAGATCTGCAATCTTGAAAACCCTAAGAAGTGGCTCCACTCTCTCCTGTTAGGTTGGTATGATTTCAAATGGGCAACAGATGGATTTGTATTTCCTAACATTGCAGGTTATGAAACACAAGGTGCACTGACTATGGTGTTCCTTCAACCTTTACACCCCCTAAACTATCACATCCACATCATAAGTGACAGAAACTTCCTTTTGTAAACACTTTGCCACTCAGCAACAGCTCCACTCAAACCTCAACCACATGCTTACTTGAAAAGTTTGATTTTAGCTAAACACAACACAGCTCGAGTCAGACGTTTTAAAGGAATTGCATATTTTCCTTAGCAGGATTTAGAATGTAGATGGTGTATAGTAATTGCTTTTAGGACCAAGAGGCGTAGAATAAAGCAATACAGAAAAGACTTATAGTACTGCAGCCAAATGCCTTTTCTCTTAATGCTATAATTTTTTTTCAAAAACATTGACTCCTTCACGGAGAACACATTCAGCTCCTAAAGCAAGAGGAACAGCATCATCTGTGTGATATGTTTCCCATCAAAAGCCGAGGATAGTTGCCAAGTACAAATCCCTGAAGACCAGCCAGCCTGTATGCATCCGAGGGATGCCAGGTGCCACAACGTTCTGCTGAGGTCAGCCTGCAGGCAAGACAAATAAGTTGAATATACTCATACGCACGTGCTCACACACTGTGGCATCATCAGGAAGAAAAGTAAAACAAGATGGGAAATAGATTTGAAACCTTCATCTTGACTTAATCCTTAAGTAAAAGTTCCACTCGATCAGGATATTTGGAACAATTTATAATTTCATTTAAATACTGAGAGTCTGAACTCTAAATCAGATTCTAACTTAATAGATTTTCTTCATTAATAAAACTTGAAAAATGTAAATATATATATTACAGAGGAGATAAATGAAATTGAATATACTTCCACAACAGAAACACACATTTGTTGAAATGTACTCCTTTCAAATCTTTATTTAATTATAAATCAGAAATGGAGGCCAGGACTAGGGGTGGGTGGACGGTGTGATCGCATTGTCATTGGCGTAAACCAAAAACTCACCACCATCAAGTCAAAACTGACTCAAAGCAACCCTATAAAAGAGGGTAGAAGTGTCCTTGTGAGTTTCCAGTAAAATGTCCCATCTTTCTCCCTCAAAGTGGCTGGTGGTTTTGAACTGCTGACCTTGGAGTTAGCAGCCCAACTTGTAACCTCTATGCCACCAGGGCTCATATAAAGTTCTTTCTCATTTACTCCTATAATACTATACCATAGACATACTTCACGTCATTCATACAACTCTTTCTAGACAACAGAAAGCACCTGATATATAGTTACGGTGGAAATTAATTTCATTATTTCATTAGTGCTATCAAAATACATCCTCAAGTCAATTCGTACTTTAGAGAAACAAATCCACAGAAACTTGTGTATAAAAGAGAGTTTTATATAAAGCTTAAGTGCACATCCAGAAAACATCCCAACCCAGTGCTGCCCAAGCCCACAAGTCCAACATTAACCCATATGTCTGACACCAATCCACTAAGAGTCCTCCTCCATCTCACAAAACACACACTATGATGCTGACTGCAGGAGGAAAGCTGAATCAGTGAGCGTGTAAGCATCTCAGCTGCTCCAGCACCCATGGCTGCATCGGGTTAGGTCCATGCGGCTTCTCTTTGGGGATGTCTTGCAGGAAGTGAGCCTTGCCAGCTGAAGCAGGGAACTGGCTAAGGCAGCTGCACCCTGGTCTGACCATCACAAAGCAAGAGACCCGAGAACTCAAAAGGCGAGGCTCACCAAGCCATTTATCCCTCAGCCCTTCAATTAACCCCACATGTGTTTATCAGCCAGGTTGGCCCAATAAACGATCTCAGCATCCTATTAGACAGAATAGAACTGCCCCATGTGGGTTCCAAGATGACTCCATGGGTAAATGCTTTGCTGCTAAAAAGTCAGTAGTTCAAATCCACCAGCCACTCTGTGGAAGAAATTTGTGGCAGCCTGCTTTCATAAAGATTACCCAAAATGCATGGCCATTGAGTCAATTTCTACTTGTAGAAAGCTGTCCCCATAGGTTTTCCGAGATTGTGAATCTTTATTGAAACAGACTGGCACATCTTTCTCTTAATCACGGTACCACCAAGGCTCCTTCTATAAAGGTCACAGCCTTAGAAACCCAATGGGAAAGTTGGTCTTTGTCTTAGAGGGTCCCTCTAAGTGTCTGCCCTCTGTGGGCCAGCTTTCATGATAAAACTAAGACACTGGCAATGACTGAGCCACATGAGAGATAATGGTCAACTGTCACAGGACAACTTCTGCAGCTCCTCTGAAATGTCTACCTCCAACACTGCGAGTATAGGGTGACAGCAGGATAACACAAGGTTGTGGGTGACTAGAAGGCTAGGAAAGGGCGCAGAGTTACAGGAGAGGTCATTGGCAGGACGTGAGTAGCAGGGGAGAGGGGATGTGGCAGTATGGAACGGTAGGCCTGGGGCAGGAAGAGAACAATCAGGATCCCCACTCGGGGCAATCAGTGTGCTGAGGCAGGGAACTCGGTCTTTTGGAATCTAATCATGCTGGTAAGTGAAAAGTGTGCATGCCTCTGCTTATATCTGTATTTATAACTATAATCTATCCATAGAGTTCAACATCTTCATCTATATCTTTATTTTGTTCATGTGGCAAGCACTCACAAGTTAGCAAAGCGTTTAAGTAGTCAGAAAGAAAATTTAACTTTGAAGATGGGGATTTGTTTGCTGGCATATTTGTTTTCCCCTCACTTCTTACAAGTAAGGGAGGCATGGAGACAGTGTGTGACTACTTCACACGATGGCAACAGAGACTTTTGGAAAGAACTTGGTTTATTTGGGCAGGGGGGGTTTCAAATTAGGATATTTTCTTGTAGGCCCAAGAATTGGGGCTTTCCTGCCATCATCTTCCTCCTCCTATTTGAAAGGAATTGCATGGGCTAATGTGGCAGTTACATCATTTCATGGCAACTTGATAAAGAGAGTGAAGGAGTGGAGTCTAGCCTGTCAATCAAATCACAGCCTGGTGATCCCTCCCTGTGGGAGTGGCCTTCTCATGAGGATTCTGGACACTCTTTCTCTGCTTCACCTTCCTGTTGACAAGCCACGTGGAGCCACACTCAGAGAGCTCATAGGACATTGCACCAGCACTGAGACGCTTCCATTGCCACTGGATCCACAAGACTTTTCACCCACTGGCCTGTGATCTTTCTGCATTTGGCACCACTGCATGTGCTGTGTGAGTCTGAAGAAGAATTTATGGACTGGTATTGGACATTTGGGCTAATACCGAATTTATGGACTTAATCTGGACTGGGCTGGGATGGTCTCTTAATGGAAAATTAACACTTGATATAAAGCTCTTTCCTATACACATATGAGTCTCCCTGGATTTGTTTCTTTAGTCTGCCTGGACTAACACAGCTAACTTCTTCTGCCCTATGTCCTATATGTCCTACTTCTACTCTCAACATGACTTCCAATGACCTACAAAAAAGTGCTGCTGACTCCACTTCTGCACTTCTGCCCCATCTGTGTCAGAGTAGACTGTGCTAACGGGGTTTTCTATGGCTGGTTTTCCTGGTCGATCATCAGAACTTTCTTCCAAAGTACCTCTGGGTGGGCTCAAACCCTCAGTTGTTCAGTTAGCAGCTGAGGATGTTAACCATTTGTACCACCCAGGGACTTCAGCTTGAGCTAATGTTATTGATTATAAAGGAAACACAGCCAATCCTAATAGGAAAGGTCAATAGACTACCAGAAGGCATGATTTGAAAAAGAGATCTTCACAGTTAACCTGCTTTCCCAGCCCTTCACTTAGTGGATATTTGGGTATTAGAGTAAAAGTTAGATTAGGAAAGGAAAGTTGAACCCTTGTACAAGTGGGAAACACTGGAACAGAGTGCAGAAGATGAAATATACATATATAAACTCATTGCTATTAAGTCAATTCCAACTCATAGCAACCCTATAGGACCAGATAAACTTCCCCTATGGTTTCCAGGAGTAGGAAGCCTGGTCTTCTCCTGCAGAGTGTCTTATGGTTTAGAACTGTTGACCTTCTGATTAGCAACTCAACGCATAACCTCTAAGCAACCAGGGCTTGCTTGTTCACTATCTGTCTATCTAGCTAGCTATACATGAGGGGTTCCCCCCAAAATGGAATTATTTCCAAAGTTATGTATGTATTTTACAAAACAACCTTATCACCTTCAAAGTATTCTCCATTACTCTTAATACATTTGTCAAATCTGCGATTCCATACTTGGAAACACTTTTCAAACTAATCTGTTTGGATGGCTAACAGCACTGCCTTTGTTTTTTTCTTCACCACTTCTAGGGCATCAAATCGCTGTCCTTTTGTGTCCCTCTGCATTTGCAGAAACAAAAAGAAGTCTCATGGAGTGAGGTCAGGTGAATAAGGTGCATGGGACAAGAGGGGCATGCTGGGGTTGTTTTTTGCCAAAAACTGGTACACTGAGATGGCTGTGTAAACAGGTGCATTGTCATGGTGACCAAACGAGTCCCCCCGTCTGCCACAAATCAGGCTTTTTTAGTCACACACTGTTACACAATGTTTTCAGAACCTCTAAATATAAAGCTTGATTAGCAGTCTGACCTCGTGGAATGAACTCCAAATGCACTACCCCCTCCCATCAAAAAAATAAATGAGCATCTTCTTGATCTTTGATTTCACTTGAGGAGCTCTTTTGGGGTGAGGTGACAGCGGCATTTTCCACTGGATTGATTGATGACTGTGTTCGAGGTGTAAGAAGAGCACCATGTCTCTCATTTCCAGTAACGACCTTGGGGAAAAAATCTGGATCACTCGGGAGCTGTTCTTTCAAAGCATGGCATGTTTCCACTCGACACTCTTTTTCCTGGTCAGTCAGAATCTGAGGAACAAATCCACAGCAACCCTTTTGGTTCCCAAATCTTCCATTAAAATTCACTGAGCCGAGCTCCGAGACAGCCCAGATAACAGCCCCGTCTTTTCAGTGGTCTGTCATTGGTCTTCGAGCACAAGTGCACAGATTTTGTTGATATTGTTGTCCGTTTGGGAAGTTGGCCAAACAGAACGGTGTTTGTCATCAATCAACATTTCACCTTTGTTGAAACAAGAAAGCCACTCATGCCCTGGAGTTTTTCCCATAGCGCTGTCCTTGTAAAGCTGTGTTCACGGCCTTACATCACAACAGTTTCTGCACCAATTTTCCGGAGCAGGAAACAAAATTTCACAGCTGAATGCTGTTCTTTTAAATCAGCCATCACAAAAAAACGAGGTTCAAGCAAAACTGCTTTTATGAAAATATTCACTATGAGCAGAGAGAACCTTCTCATACCTCCTCGTGTGTGTATGTGTGTATACACACATACATATATACCCTTATTTTTGGAGGAAGAATTCCTAGAAACACCACCAAGAATAGAGCTGGTATTTTAAAGAAAGTCATGAAGCAAATTTAAAATAATAATTTCATTTAACATTAGAAATTGGCTGTTGTTATCAACATTTAGATACTCATTGCATAAAAATTTTCACTGCATAGGTTTTGTCTAAATAAAGCAGGTGCTGGTGTGATAACCATTCTAAGTAAGATGAGCACTTCAGGACTCTAATTTGAAAAATGAGCTTCCCAGCATGTTCTAAAATGCATACTTTTCTGGCTGATAAATAATCTACATGTTTCTTTTTTTTTTTTCTTAGGGGAGAGCGCGAATGCAGCCCTATATTTCTTCTATGTCCCTAAAAAGATTTATATGATCCACCTTTAAAAGTATCGTAAATATGTACTTACATGATAAAGTATGATTAAAGTATGCTGTCAATTCATACATTTTCATGAGGAATATTTCCTTCTTTAAGTAAAAGCACAAGAAAAACAAAAGAAATCTACATAATTGTTTACTTTCCATTTGTGCATTTTGAATTAATCAATATATTTATTCTGAAATAAAATCCACTGATAATATGCACAAAAAACGCTATAATTTTTGTAACAAAAAATAGTTGATTTTAATACTTCAAAAATGACCCAAATTTACTCATAGAGGGCTTATTAAGTAGAAATCATTTCTACTTCATGGTTTCAGCTTTCATGTAAAGAAGGTCATATATGGAAGTTTTATGTCATATAGCAATCTCACTATATTAGCCAAACATAATCCATATATTGTTATATCTATAAACATCTATTTTTGGAGGTGAACAATGATATATTTGTAAGATACATTTTATCTCTTGTATTATAATTTTGTGATCTTTTACAAGCATTTTAACAAAGTATCATTAGTTGTTAGATTTTTGTTGATTTAAATATGTTCTGATTTATATTCCCATTATTTGGGTTACATACAATTCACTATTACAAAAAAACACACAAAAGAATATAGTATATTTAGGTTCTTATTATCACTTTGATTTAGTGTCAGAATAATCATGTACGCAACAAGATGGATTGGGGCACAGGTCTGAGTCTGGTGATCTGATCTTGGAGAGGTTCCTGAACCCCTTCCTGGTCATCTGCTTCATCTACTGTAAAAACAGGAAGATTGACAAAGAAGTCTTTGAGGTACTTTCTAACTCAGTGATTCTTAGAGATAAGCTATATATTTTGGTATGGATAGGCTTAGTAGATCATTCGAAAGGCCAGACAATCTGTTAGACATTGGAAGCACAAAGTTGGTAAGACAGTCTTGACCTTCAAGGAACTCGTTACCTAGAAGTGTTATAAATAGATCACAGCACAGCCTAAAAGTGCTATGAAGTGTGCATGGAGTGCAAAGGAGAACAAATGAGGAATGGAATTAAAAGAGGAACAGAGATTTCTTTGAGCAAAGGGCTCCTGAGAAGGGAGTCAGGATGGAAAGACTCCTTGTAAATAATAGACTTTCTTCAGTTGAGTTTGTAACTTTGGAGGAAACTCTAGTTCTTTAGTTTCTTAACAATAATATGAATTAGGTAACTCTTCAGTTTCTTTCAATCTCTTGATAAGTCTATCTACGTTACAAATTATTTCTATGATACATGAGGTTCAAAAGGAATCCTGGTTACTCCTGGTTGAATTGAAGGAAAATTCAAAGAGGAATGCAAATTTGGGGAGACACATGCTTCAAAATCGCTGATGTAGTATCAAAGAAACAGCAGCAAAGGGAATACATCCCCCCAAGATTGCACTCTATGCAGCCTCATCATACAATACCTGTCTGTCTACATGAAATATATTCAAATACCATGGGTATTCCTTTAAAATATAACAATAAGAGATACAAAATACAATAGAACTATGTAAATTGTGAGACATGTCACAGTTCCATTTTTTTTCTAGAAACCATGTCGAGTTCATCCATAGGATTTTTTTTAATTGTTAAATCACGAGCAGACCCTGTGTAAAGATCATTCACTTTCACATCAGAAGATGCATCCTCACTGCGACCTTACTTTATTCCACATGCTCCAGGTGTGTGTATGAGGTTATCAGAGATAACTCCTGCTTCAAAGAAGATGGGCCCTAAGTGACATTTTCTTCATTGTCTAAAAATGAGCTATTTACTCAATTCTTGTTCCTTGATTTTTAATCCAATATCCCATCATCATCACTGGTAAAACTTTCTTTTATTTTTTTTGCAGGAATAATAACTTTCATTTATTGATCATGTATACCATTGCAGACAAAATATATACATTATCATCCATCTTAAATGGGTACCAGTATCAACATTTTGCAGGAAAGCGCAAAGACATTAACTGGGTTGTCCAAGGTTACTGAGGTGGTAAGAAATGGAGCTAGGCTTTAAGTAAGATTTGCCTCTCTCTAAAATAATTGTTTTTCTACAAAACCTAGACAAGCAGAGTACTGAAATAGAAAGTGGTATAGTTTAAAGATTGTTGTTTTTGTGGACTGTGGACAGTAATTGTGGACTGAACAGATCAAGGGGATGAGAGACTTTTGCACCACAATTTGAAGTTTTTCAAAGATGTTTTCTAAATTTACAGCACACCTGTGTTCATAGCACAAGTAAAAATATATCAAGATAAGTGAGCTTTTGGCAAGAAAAACACACAAAACTTGACATTATATTTATGTGCTAATTTTTAAAGATAATTGTCATAAGTGCTAGGTTCGGGGTACACAGACAAATATTGCTGTGAAACAATCAATCTACTGATGTAGAAAATAAATCGGATTTTATTATAGTCATGTAGACATTTAAGGTCAGTGAGATGGATTTCATATCGTGTCTTGATCATTAATAAATTCTGGCTTGGCCTTATAATACAATATTAGTTTGGACTTAATTAGATTCATGCAACTCACTCTGTGATTAAAAAAAGCCAAATATACTCACAACCAAATTGCATGGTTTTGTTATTTCAAACTACGAATGTCAGGAATGCCTGAAAAGCACAAGTTGTTCCATTTTTAAAGGAATTTTTACTACTTTTATGTAAAAATGACTTGTATTCATTATAAAAACCTAAATAATACCAAAAACTATCCAGAAGAAACCATCAGAAAAGTCCATACCGACTTCAAAATAGACAGGGTCACTTTCTGTTCTTATTTTCCTAAGCTTCAGACTTGATCATATCCTGATCAAGTACCTCAACTCCCAAAAATAAATATTGATACTATGTACTAATTGTCTAAATCTTAAGGTATATTGATAGCAATATTCACAACATAGGAAACCTGCACTCTAGAATTTTTTATGGATGAAACAATCTTGAAGTGTACTGCTGTTTAATACTTATCAGAACTTGAGAAAACTAGTATTCTGGGAGGATTTCTTGAAGGAAAATTAATCCATCAATGACTATTATGTTATTTGAAAATAGCGGCTTGGGTCTAGCCTAGACAGCATTGCTATTGGCTGCTGTGCAGTTGATGTGAATATCGTTCTCTGGTGTGGGACTGTCAGCCAGTCTCATTCCTAGAGAACACCCTATGAGCCTCATCTTTGCACCTGTTGCTGGGAAGTCATCACAGACATTTCCATGACATCCCACAAGTAGCTCTTTCTGAAGGACAACTCCATGTCTAGTCAGAGTTGCATTTCTTTGAAGTCAGGGGCAAATTACTTGGACTCTTCATTTCATGAACGTTTAGCTAAAAGCATGATGCCAACTATTACATCAGCATGATTTCTTTGGCCATAATGAACGAAACCCCCAGCTCAAAGCATCTTAAATAAGGAGGTTCTTTTTATAAAAATCTGGAGCAGGATAGGTCTAAAGCAGTGGTTCTCAACCTTCCGAATGCCGCAACCCTTTCATACAGTTCCTCGTATTGTGGTGACGCCCCCCCAACCATAACATTATTTTTGTTGCTGCTTCATCACTGTCATTTTGCTACTGTTATGGATCAGGCGACCCCTGTGAAAGGGTCATTCGACCCCCAAAGAGGTCACGACCCACAGGTTAAGAACCGCTGTTCTAAATGCAGCCATTAGGTGTCTTGCTCCTTATCCTATGTTTATTGGCTGTATTCCCAAGCCAGTAGCGCAGGACAGGGACAGTCCCAGGACTCAGATCCAGACAACCCAAAATACTGCATGCCTTATGTATCTTCTAGCACTTCCATCTGAAGACCCAAAATATTTCTCCAGAAGTCTCTAGAAGGTCTTCCTACCTCTGGTCTCATTGATCAGTCACTTACCAAGGAAGTGATGTCACCATTCTTGTCTGAGACCTATCAGGACTTATCGCTGCATATGGGGCAAGGTTTAGCCATCTGAATTATAATCAGGAGACAACTAAAGTCCAGACTCTGTAAAATGAGAAAGAAGGAATAGAAGTTGGAGAGGAAATTAACACACTGGCAACAAAATGGATAAGCATTTGGCTGCTAATTGCACAGTCAGCAGTTCAATACCACCAGCTGCTCTAAGGTGAAAAGATGTACAAATGTGCTTGACACAGTGGATGGATGTATGGATTGTGATAAGAGCTGTATGAGCCCTGTATTAGTCTGGGTACTTTGGAGAAACAAATCCACGGCGACTCATGTATAAGAGAGTTTTATGTAAAGAAAAGGTGCATCATGAAAACATCCCAACCCAATGCTGCCCAAGCCCACAAGTCCAACATTAGCCCATTAACCCAACACCAGTCCACAAAGTCCTCCACCTCACAAAACAGAGGCAATGATGCCGACTGCAGGAGGAAAGCTGAGTCAGTGAACGTATAAGCATCTCAGCACTAGCAGGGGTCTCCACACGGCTGCTCCAGCATCCAGGGCTGCATCGGGATAGGTCCATGTAGCTTCTCCTTGGGGATGTCTTGTAGGAAGTCAATCTTGCAAGCTGAAGCAGGGAACTGCTAAGGCAGCTGCATCCTGGTGCGACCATCACAAAGCAAGAGACCCGAGAACTAGAAAGGCGAGGCTTCACCACCCATTTATCCCTCCGCCTTTCAACCAGCACCACATGTGATTATCGGCCAGGCTGGCACAATTAACTAACTCAAGCCCCCAATAAAATGATTTAAAAAGAAAGAAAGAAAAAGATAAGATGAGGCTTTCTACTCCTACTCAGTGTTGTTACAATCTCAGAAACCACAGGGGCTTTTCTGCCCTATCAATATAGGGTCACGATGAGTCACAATACACTCGGTGGCAGTGAGTTTGGTTTGGTTCATTGCATTGTCAGATTCAAACAGGAATGCAGATTAAGACGATATGCTTCTTAACTTCATTCCTCACCCCTCTTAAACTGGCCTCACTTTCTGGGCCTGTCATCCTGGTCCAATTAATGTTTTCATTCTATTTTATGCATTCTTATAGACCCCTTTGTATCCTTTCTGGGATAGATGATAGGTAGGTAGGTAGGTAGGTAGGTAGATGATAGACAGATAGATGATAGACAGATAGAAGATAGATAGATGATAGATAGATAGATAGATAGATAAGATAGATGATTAATGTTCTCATTCTATTTTATGCATTCTTATAGACCTCTTTGTATCCTTTCTGGGATAGATAGATAGATAGATAGATAGATAGATAGATAGATAGATAGATAGATAGATAGATAGATAGATAGAACGAATTGTGTACTATACCATATGACTAGTAATCTTTCAACTAAGCGTATACCCTAAAGTAATCTGTAGAAAAGTAGGAGTAGATATATGCACACACAATTTTTTACAGAAATATTCACAATAGCCAGAAGATGGAAATAAACTAAGTGCACATCAGTGGAAATAGAAAAATAAATTTTGGTATATATACACAATGGAATATTACTCATCCAAAAGGAATAATGATGAAACTGTGAAACACCTCATGATTTGGATGGATTTGGAAGAGATTATGCTGAGTGAAGTTAGTCAATCACAAAAAGCAAATATTGTATGAGACCACTGTTATAAAAGAGAAACTCAAGATAAATATTTTCATTATACAGTAAATAGACTTTGATAAATAGCAGAAGTGGGAGGAAAACAGAGGGCAGGGGAAGCAATAGGCTAGAGGGTGGACAGTGGTAACATGTGTGAAGGAGAAGACAATATTCTACAAGAAGAAGAAGGGGGGAGCTAAAATATTGGGAGTTTCACCAAGCTATTTAAGCACTCAATTCACAATACAATATTGGGGGGTAGGGCCACAAAGCATATTGAAATTTTAGCCCCTAGACCCTTTGAATATGACCTTATTTTCAGATAGGCTCTTTGAAGATGTTATCAGTTAACATGAGTACGCTGTGCTCATGACAATGTGAAGGCAGTCAGAAATGAAAGTTTGCTGCAGCTTCAAGCCAGTGAAAACATGGGGCACCACGGATTTAGACAGGGAAGGAAGGATCTTCCCCTATAGACTTAGGAAAAAACATAGCTGCATCAATATCCTGAATCTAGGTTAGTAGCCCACCACACTGAGAAAATAATGTTCTGCTCCTTGAAATCACCCACTTTGGGTACTTTATTATAGTCGTCCTAGGAAAGTAGGCAGGAGAGTCCAGTCCCTGGAGAAGGACATCATATCTGGCAAAGTATAGCAAGATGGCAAACTGCATCAAACATCAAAACAGTGATGAGGATGGCACAGGATCAGGCAGTATTTCCTTCTGATGTTCATAGAGATGCTATGAGTTGCAATCAACTGGATGACCCCTAACAACAACCAATGCAGGGACACATTAACATGCTCAGCAATGTCTAGTCATACATTTTTGACATTCAGCTATATGACACCCATACATACATCCATTCATTTGTTCACACAGTAACCCTATGAAATAGATTGGGTATGTTTTTTTTCATTAGGGGCTCATACAACTCTTATCACAATCCATGCATATATCAATTGTGTAAAGCACATTTGTACATTCATTGCCCTCATCATTCTCAAAACATTTCCTCTCCACTTAAGCCCCTGGCATCAGCTCCTCATTTTTC
>NW_022103928.1:31748617-31751176 GCF_000313985.2 Echinops telfairi | reverse complement strand
TAGGTGGCCGCTTGTTTACCTTCAAGCCTTTAAGACCCCAGATGCTATATCTTTTGATAGCAGGGCACCATCAGCTTTCTCCACCACATTTATTTATTCACCCGCTTTGTCTTCAGTGATTATGTCGGGAAGGTGAGCATCATAGACTGCCAATTTAAGAGAAGATTGGGTATGTTTTTATGACATAGTTTATAAAATTAACCTGACCAAGAATAAAGTGGTGACTAGCTTACCAGCTGTTAAATTGCTGAATTAAAATTGTATCAAGATCTTTGACCATGAATCTGATGTTTTGGGTTGTTGTGCTTGTTTTGTTGCATATTCCATATCACCTTTCTTTATACATATGAATGAATATCAACAGAATTGCCTTTCCCATTCATGGGAGCTAGAAATTACAATGATATAGAAGTCAGATATACCTGGAAGCTCCTGAACAAGAAGAAACAATTTAAAAATGAGACAATGGGGGAAGGGAGGGAAAAACTGAAGAGCTGATACCAAGGGCTCAAGTAGAAAGAAAATGTTTTGAAAATGATGATGGCAACAAACATACAAATGTGCTTGACACAATGGATGGATGGATTGTGATAAGAGTTGTATGAGCCCCCAATAAAATGATTTTAAAATAAATAAATAAAAGTCAAAAAAATCAGGCAAACTGCAAGTCAGGGTTGTAGCCTCTCACCATACTTATTCAATCTGTATGCTGAACAAATCATCTGAGTAGCTGACTTATATGAAGAAGACGTGGCATCAGGGTTGGAGGAAGGTTTATTAACAACCTGTAACATGTAGATGACACCACCTTGCTTTCCAAATGCCAGGACTTGAATCACTTGCTGCTGAAGATCACTTGCATCCTTCAGATGGATTGCCACCCAGTGTGACGACCCAGATCCTCAAAACTGTTCTTTAGATGTTACTCAAGGTCAGATTTTGGCTCTCATGGGCTTGTTTTCCTTTCCTTAAGCTTCAACCTGCTTTTTCTGCTTCTATAGGGTGGCTGTGTCATTACTGACTCAGTGACAACTACCAATGAAGAGAAACAAATCATATTGCAGAGCGCATTAGAGCTGCAGAAACAGAGTAGATGAGTTCTTTGAGAGAATGTTTCAGAAGGGTTTTCTCTCACTATTTTGGCAAAATAAAATTGATTCCCAAAGATTAAAAAAATGAGACAATAAATAAATCTGATTTGGAATCTTGGCAAAATTATTAAACATTTGTAGACCCCTGAAACCAGACATTATTTTTTAATACGAATTTTCATATATTCTTATAACAGAAGTTAAGAATAATAACATAGGCATCAATCAGAGAACATGTCCTAATACTGCCTGATGAATAAAATAACTTGACAACGGGAAAATATTCTGCCTTTCTGTGCCCACCATTTTTTGCTTATACTCTATACAGCCAATTGGAAAACTTGACTTTCAAATAAGTGCTAATACTTAGCCCAGAAAAGTAAATGAGTACAACTCTAAAGTTTTTAATATATTATCATTTCAAAAGGTGTATTAAATCATCTAAAATATTTTACTCACAATCTGCCAGCAAGTTAGTCATAGGTGAGCAAAGTCCCTCTGCGCTCAGATCATGGAGGAATTGTAACTTTTTAGTCGCTATAACTTTAGTTGAATCCTTTCTCAGAAAAAAAGTGAGATGATATCTATCACTATTTCAATATATATTTCAGGCATCCCATTACAAAGGAAGAATAAAGATAGTATTTTTAATGAAAAAATACTACCAATAAATGAAGTCTATCAAATAATGAATTATGGTTTGCTCGTGTCTTTTTCATTTATCTTAGGCAAGATGAGTTATGGTTCTTTCTGTTATAGAAGGCCAGGACTGAGGATATAGTAATTCAATTGACATAAGTTCATCAATTTTCCCCCCTTCCTTTCAGTGCTTGCTGAAAAGACTGAAAATGTTTTAAAATCCTTAGAACTTCTTTGAAAATCTTTTCCAGTTACACATCAAAAAATAGTGGGGGGAGGTGTGTTTGAATAGTTGGTTCAGGGGGGTTGGTTTTTTCATTTATAATAGCTCCCCTTGCCTTGTCAGCAGCCCTGTGGTTAATCATTAGGCTGATAACCACAAGGTCAGTAGTTCAAACCCACCAGCTACTGGAAAATAGATGATGCTTTCTGCTCCCGTAAAGATTTACAACCTGGGAAATCAAAGTGGGCAGTTCTTCTCGGTGCTGAGGTCTCCCTATGATCAGAATTCACTCGATGCTAGCAAATTTGGTTTTCTTGCCTTGTAAGTATGCTCTGCCCAAATAAGTAACATTTTCACCTAAGACATTTATCATTTGGTGGGAGGTGGGGTGAGGGAGTGTCCTTAGGCTTACCTGTGATGAAGTCCATTAGGCTAATTAAGATCATAAGTTGATATTTATAATAGGTTTGCTGGGAATAAAACACAATAGTCAAGGTCATAGATACGGGAGCCAGACATAATGATTTCAATGTAGGAGCTGTGTACTCTTGGACAATTGCTCAGCCATTTGGTTCATTTCATCTATGAAAGTGGTGACAATAAGAG
>NW_022103928.1:31714354-31748134 GCF_000313985.2 Echinops telfairi | reverse complement strand
TCCAGGAGCATGTGACTGTTCCTGGCATATACTAAGTGCTGATGTGTATTTGTTTAATAAAACATACAGCTAGCTAATCTGATTACACACATAATTACTTTATTTAACTCTAAAAATTCAGATGGCACTTTCACAAGTCAGCTATACTTGGATGATCTCAATCAATATAATCAAAAACAGGAACGCTCTCCCTCACTAGAGTGCAAGATGAGTAATCTTTAGAATTTCATAAATGAAATCACAAAACTAAAATCAAGTCTACCTTTTCTCTACTCCATTTCCTGATGGACTAAAATCGTGGAATACTTTCATCACATAATGAAAAAGAAGTTTAATGAAATTGACTTCAGGAAGAAATAATGGTGAGTTTGAAATAATAAATTTGCGTACTTTGATGTTACATTTACTTACTTTGATGTTACCGTTAGCATATGTAATAGCTTGTTATTCAAGCAGAAGTATTTCAGAATGAGGACTTAAATAGGCACAAGAAAATGGCAAACATTCACAAACCATAGATGTTGAGAGCAGTAAGAAACAGAGGCTGCTACATGAACAACCTCTTGAAACAGCCATGATGCTTACATTAGACAGATTTACTGATGACGTGTTAGGAACTCAAATTCTGTGTTGAATATACTATTGCTCGTGTGTAGGCTAGTACATTTGCTTGCATTTGCACATACATCACTAAGGCATAAAGAAGCTCCGTGTTGTGGTGGTTGCTGTCAGGGGCCATCATGTCGTTCCAGCCTATAATGGCGCTATGCACAACAGCACAACACAGTGTCCAGTCCTGCACCAGTTATTCCTCTGCTTGAGCCCAAATGTGCAGCCATGGGGTTAATGCATCTCCTTAAGGGGCTTCCCCCTTTTCACTGCCCTTCTCCTTTACCAAACATGTCCTCCTCCAAGGACTGGTGTCTCCTGACAACATGGTCAGGATATGTAAGATGAAGTCTTGCCATACTTGCATCTAAGAAGCACTCTGGCCATACTTCTTCCAAGACAAGTCTGTTTGTCCTGTTAGCAGTCCATAGTACTTTCAATATTCCGCTCCAATACTACAATTCAAATGCACCGATTCTTCTTCATTCTTTCTTATTCAATGTCCACCTTGCACATGCATGTGAAGCAAATGAAAATAGCATGGCTTGAGTCAGGCACCCTTTAGTCCTTAAATTAACATTCTTGCTTTTCAATACTCTAAAGAGGTTTTGTGCAGCAGACTTAGTACTTAATGTAACATGTCTTTGGATCCCTTGACTGCTGTCTTCATAAGCATTGATTGTGGATCCAAGCATGACAAGATCTTTGACAACTTCAACCTTTTCTACATGTGGTAGTTAGAAAAGTTTACGTCAGCTTGAATATGTATGCCACTGTATGGGTGGAGTGAAATCTGCCAACCAAATTACAGCTCGATGACTCCTTGATGGTATATGAATGTGAGAACCTGGGAGCTGTTCCCTCTCCCCACTCAGCTTTCTGCTCGCTGGCCACGCTGAGAGCTGCCGGAGCCGTGTCATGTTTCCCCTGGTCTTGGAGTCACACAACTGTGCACCCAGCAGCCTGTGATGTCCCTGAATTCTGCCTCATTGCATGTGGCTGCGTGAGGCTGAAGCGGGACTTATGAACTAGTATCAGACTTATGGACTTGAATTGGACTGGGTTGGAATACTTTCTTGATATATAATTATTTCTTGATAAAAGCTATTTATTACACATAGAAGTGTCCCTGAATTTGTTTCTCTACTCAACCTGGCCTAACACACTCCCTTTTTTCATGATGTTACCTATTGGTCTAGTTTTGAGGATTTTGGTCTTCTTTACATTGAGTTTAAATCCATAGTGAAGGCTGCAAATCATTGATCATCATCAGCAACTGATTCAAGTTCTCCTCACTTTCAGCAAGCAAGGTTGTTATCTGCATATCACAGGTTGTTAATAAGCCTGCCTCCAATCCTAATGCTGAATTCTTCTTCATTTAATCCAGCTTCCCTGATGTGTTGTACGGCATACAGATCGAATAAGTACAGTGAGATGTTTTGTGCAGCATACAGATTGAATAAGTATGGTGAGAGGACACAACTCCATTGCACACCTTTTCTTGATTAAAAAAAAATAAGTCTGCCCTTGTCCTGTTCCCACCAATGCCTCTTGATCCATGTACGCATTCCGAATGAGCACAATGAAGTGAATGAGCACAATGAAGTGCTCTGGAATTCCGGTCCTTCTCAAAGTTACCCTTAGTTTGTTATGATACACGCAGTTGAAAGACTTGGCATAGTCAATAAGATAGAAGTAGACATCTTTCTAGTATTCTCTGCTTTTAACCAGGAACCATCTGACAACAGGAATGATATCCTTTGTTCCACATCTTCTTCTGAATCCTGCCAAAACTTCTGGACGCTCCCTGACCGCTAAAACTGTTGTTGGATGATCTTCAGCAAAGATTTCCTGCACGTGATAGCAATGATATGGTTTTATAATTTGACCATTCTGTTGGGTCACCTTTCTTTGGAATCAATATAAATATGAATCTCTTGCAGTTGGCCACGCAGCTGGTTTCCAAATTTCCTGGCATAGCTGAATAAGCGTTTTTCATGCTTCATCAGCTCCGATGAAACATTTCAATTGGTATTCCATCAATCCCTGGAGCCTTGTTTTCAGCTAATGTTTTTAGTGCAGTTTTCAATTCTTCCATCACCATTGGTTCTATCTCATATGTTACCTCCTAAAATGGTGGAATGTTGACTAGTTCTTTTTGGTACAATGACTATGTGCATTCTTTCCATCTTCTTTTGATGCTTCCTGCATCTTTAAATATTTTGCCCATAGAATCAGTCCCTCTGCTGTGTATGTACCCTAAAAAAGAAATAGACATGTGCACACCCATGTTTTTCCCAGCACTGTTCACAATAGCAAGAAGATGGAAACAACCTAAATTTCTATTAGAAGGGTGGATAAAGAAACTTTGGCACAAACTTACGATGAATATGTAGAGTACACTCCAAATTCCTAAAAAGCAATGGTGAAATACTGAAGCACAACATGTCTTGGGCGGACCTGAAGAACATTGTGTTGAGTGAAATTAGTCAATCACAAAAGGGCAAGAATCTTAGAAGACCTCTGTTACAATCATAATATAAAAAGACAACGGCTTTGATACTGAAGGAAAAAGACTCTAGAGGTTACCAAGGATGGGCAGGCAAAGGAAAGGAGACGAAACCATAGGATATAAGCTCCTAAATTCATTTGACTACGATCTCCCTTCCAGAAAAAAAATAAAAGTTACTTAGCAGCCCCCTTTGCAATTTAAAACTTTTGAATGATAGCCCATAATCCAGGATAAAGTGTAGTTATCTGCTTTTGCGGCCTGCCCCCAACCTCCAGCTCTGCCCACTGCTCCCCACGGAGTGGTATGCCCACTCCAGAGGGGAAACACTGGACGGGAGGGTTATCAGGGATTCACCTGGGTGAGGGGAAGAACGAATCCATAGAGAGAAAAGAGAGCAAAGGAGGTGGGGTACGATAAGCTAGTGAAAGGCTTAATAGGTAGTTTAAATCGTTTAATGCAAAATTGATGATCTAAAATATAAACCCTTGCCGAATTCACAATAAAAATTTCTAAAAATATAAGAAGATAACTTGAGTTTTTAAATTTCTCAGGAAGATTTTTCAGATGTTCATGATAATAGAAAGTGTCATCTCCCACTAGTATACACTTCTTCCATTTTTTTAAAACCCGGGAAGCAAAAAGAAAAAGTGCATATAGCACACAGACATATATATTTGCTGTATGTATGTTAATCAAATTGTGTTGGCATGGAAAAAAAGATCTGCAAAGAAGTAAAATTAATATATCTGGCAGTTTTGAGCAAGCAATTCAAAAAAGATTTACAGGATGTACTCAGAATTATGAGACACGCTATTAAGTTGCCATACTTTTAAATTAATATGCATAAGTAATCAGTGTGTACTGACTGAAGATTTATGTTAAGAAAAGTAAACAATAAAAGGGAATGAAATTATAAATATGAATAGTTCCATTATTCATGTCTGTGAAGTATTCCAAAGTTTTATCAAACACTTTGGACCTACCTAAAATATTTTTCTCTCTCTAATACCTAAGTGCCATAAAAGATATTCCCTACACCAAATGAGATTAATCTTTTCAAAGTATAAAATATTTGTACTAGGGAGTGCTCAGCTTGCTGATAAACTCAGTAGTGGATCAAACTAAAATAAGGAAAAACAGCATTGTCAAATATTTAAATGACTCAACGGGAATTCTGTATATTTATCAGTAAATATTACTGACACTAGAGCCTTAGGAAAACAGAGTCTTAACTTTAATACAGCTACTTCTAAGAGACAGATACTTAAGTACTGAAATAATCTTGCTTGTAAAGTTGAACAGCGTAATAAATGTGATAGGCAATGATTAAGAGTAAAGTGTCCATTGTCTGGGGTTAATTTGGAGGAGGTAAACACATTTTATCTATTTAAAAAAAATCTAACCAAAGACTCACTAAGATGAATAATAGAAACCCAATTCCAACTGATAGTGACCCTATAGGACAAAAAAGAACTGCCCCGTGGGTTTCCGAAACCATAACTCATCCTGGAAATAGAAAGTCTTGTCTTTCTCTCACAGATCTGCTGGTGGTTTTGAGCTGCTTTCTGAATTTAGCAACACAACACGCAACCACTATGACCCTGGGACTACCCCCAATAGAAATCACTGAGATGAGTACATTTAAACTGCAAAAATAATCTTGCATTATATAAATATATTTGAGAGGAACTTGTCACTAAAAACTCCAACTCTATCTCAATTTTACTTGCATTATTTTTAGTAATTCATTACATTCAATAATACAGAAATAAGCAGGAGTAGGAAAATAAACACTATGATTTTCTAAGAATGAATATAAAGACCAACATATTTTTTTTAACCTTTGTTGAAAAGGGCAGTGCATTATAATAAAGACATTAAAGGTGAGCTACTCCGCATTTTATAGAAGAATGAAAAACGCCTTTCCCCTCGTGGGCACTGTGCTCACAGTCTGACAATTATGTGGTGATAAAATTCAGTTGTTTATGACAAGGAAGCTACTTTTTGGAAATCTGCTGAAATTTTAAAAAAAGGAAGGGAGCTTTTGTTTTGTTTTCCTCCATCACTTTAAAAAAATATGCTGCAAAAGGTAAAGGGCTATTGCCAACACATAGTTCTCTCTCTTAAGAGGTATTCAATAGACTTATGTTAAAAGCAACATTTTTTTTTAACATTTTATTAGGGGATCATACAACTGTTATCCCAATCCAAACACACATCAATTGTGTAAAGCGCATTTGTACATCGTTTCTCAAAACATTTTCTCTCCATTTAAACCCCCGACATTAGGTCCTCATTTTTCCCCTCCCTCCCCGCTCCCCCCTCCCGCATGAGCCCTTGATAGTTTATAAATGGGTATTTTGTCATATCTTGCCCTGTCCGACGTCTCCCTTCATCCACTTTTTGGTTGTCTGTCCCCCAGGGAGGAGGTCACACACAGTTCCATGTAATCGGTTCCCTCTTCCCTATCCATTCTCCCTTTACCCTCCCTGTTTTGCCACTCACACCACTGGTCCTATAGGGCTCATCCGTCCTGGATTCCCTGTATTTTCAGTTCCTATCTGTACCAGTGTACCTCCTCTGGTCTAGCCAGTCTAAAAGCAACATTTTAATTAATAAATCTTACATCATCAGATCCATGAACCTCACAACCACAAGGTACACATTTTAGAATCCCATTACTGTAAAAGTCATATGGAGATGCAACTAACTGATGGCCATCAAAATCAGGATATTGAGTCCCTTTGAAAAACAAGTGACAGAGAGGAGTCATGAAGTGGAGACTGGTAAGCCCTCCTTTAAACAAACAAAAAAAGGGTGCCATAGTTCCTCATGTGAGTTTACTGTGCAAGAATTTAGTGAGTTATGTACACTCCGAGTTAGAACCATTTAGCAGCAGTGAGTGGGATAGTTTTGACTGGGTGATTCAAACAAGTAAGGTGCCTTTCTGCTCATCAAAAGATGCCTCAAAAGGACACCTGACAACTGACTTTGGAAAGATTAAATCATAGCTATTCAGATTCTGACTTGTAGCCCCCTATGGACAGGGTAGAACAGTCCCGTAGGGTTTCCAAAGCTGTAATCTGCACAGAAGCAGACTGCACATTCTCCTCAGAGGTAGAGCCTGATGGCTCTAATCTTTTTGATTAGCAGCTGAGCAACCAACTACTGTACCACATGGACTCCTTATTTTGAAAAATTACTCTTTGAAAATTCTATGGTGCATAGATCATCTCTGACAGGCATGGGTATTGACGTGTCAGAGCAACTTTTGTTTTCTTTTGTTCTATTTTATAACTATGATTCATTAACTTTATAATGTATGCAAATTATATTTTAATGTTTTAATTGCATAAAATAAGCTTTCATATTTTCTGTCATTGCTTATAACTTAACAAGATCAGCAGATAATGGATTAAAATGTGTATGCTGAGAAGAATTGTTACTTTGATTTGATCACATGTTGTCTTTTGACTTTACTCCAAATTGAAAGATAGAAAGATTAGGGATAAAGGGGGTTGTCTCCACTGAATGTCCACGCTAAACAAAATTAGCTGGCCATGCCACAATAAAGGGGTTGGAAAGAAATCGGGCACACATTAGACTAGACCATGGGGATGATCCAAAGCGAGGGATGCTCAGACCAAAATAACCTAGACGCAGGTGGAGGTCAACGTGGGCACACACTAGGCACCAGCAACGTTAAATCACACATGCACCTGAACTCAGCCAATAAGATGGGCTGTTACCCTGGGGGACACAGGGATAAATAACACCAACTGAGGGCAGGCCACTCTCTTTCACGTCAGATGGTGGGATCACTGTCAACTGTGCATCCTGCTCTCAGAGTGTGCACTCACTCTTCCTTTTTTGACTCCAGGACTCCTCTTTTGGTTTTGTGGACTCCTCGTACTGGCCATTTTTCCATGTGGTTTTTCATGCTCCCCTGAAGAGGCCATTTTTAGTCACGAACTCTCCCACGGCCCCCACCAATCTACCTTGCACGCTTTCCAGAGATAGTGTGTATTATTTGAGACCGTAATACCTGAAACTTCCCTTTCCCTCATAAAAGTTACTTAGATTGCAAAAGTGCTTCTGCCACGTGAATTCTTTCAGTGTTGAGAAGCAAGAACTTAGGTAAACTGTCCCAGAAACCTAACACAAATTAATATTTGCCCTGTGAGACAATTGTGGCTCTTTCTACTTGACCAGCTATTTTTTGGTGCCATACTTCTCAAAATCACCATTTCTCAAGCTAAGAGAGATGAGGGGGAAAAAATAAGAGACTTCTGGGAAGATGGCACCCAGGTAGAATCACCCATTCTGTGTTCCCATTGTTAGATCAGGAAATCAAGAGATATGGAGGCCAACCTTGGGAAAGTGGGTGCTAGAAATAAAATCCCAGTATCCTAAGGTTCGTGGTTCAGCCCTCCCCTTCCAATTTTCACCCATGGAGCATTTCAAGAGCACAATGTGGCGCTCTAACTTCACTGCACCTGCCTGCAGGCTTTCCACACCCCTTGCCAAGACAAGTGGGATGGTGTACACCACCCCTTCCTTCACCCTAGATCTGAGACTCACCAGAGCAATATCATTTCCCCAGACTGACTGCTGACCAAGTGTGGTTCATAATCCCAGGCTCACACAGAGCCTCCAAAAATCAGCCCGAGAGCTCACACTGGCACTCTCTTCTCTATTTGTACATGTTCAGGTTTTTCATCTCCCCTCCACCTCCAGGACCAGAGAGACCACATCAGTCACCATATTTCCCCTTCACCCCAGCTCCGTGTGTGGCCCGCCAGCGTGGTGTAACAAAAGATAATTAGACACAAACACTGAAATCAGAAACAGCAATGACAATCCTGGAAACATGGCCCTCGGACACTTCCAGACTAGAGGGTGTGACCTGACAGGGCAGCTCTGAAATCTTAGCCATCACACACCTGATTCATTAACAAAATTTTAACATAACAAAGCCAGGAAAAAACACCTTGTTCTTTAAAAGCAGCAGCCTTGCCTAAAAATAGGCTTTACTAGGTTGGGCCTGACAGAGAATCCTAGCAGTTTCTGTATCCTGTTCAAAGATCACATAATAGCAAGTCAATAAAACAAGCCTTCCACATAAGACACTGGCCTACTGAGTAGGACATTGCTAAACTCTACCTAGGTTACCTAGGTAGGTGACAGGAATGGACCCTAACCCCCCAGCCCTTCTTGGCCACCTCCACCATCCAAAAAGAAAAAAACCCATCCCCTCTGACCTGATTCACAAGAGGTACATTCTGTCAAGATAATTAACTCACATCACAAGAATGCAGCTCTCGCAGCCCTACCAGACACCAAATAATCCCCCTAGCCTGAATCTCACCCCACTCTGACACCCTACAAGATCATGAGGTAGTAAAACAACATATCACCAAACACTGTCCCTACATAATACACAGGGTTAACAAAGGACTCTGGTAGATTCACAATACCCCTCCCTTACCTCAACCATGATAATCTCTGGAATTATTCCCTTCACTTCAGCAACACACAACCCCCTTCAACATACCAAGTAAAATCACATCTTCCATAACCCTCTTCTCCAACTCATTACACATTACTGTTCCTAAGGGAAGGCTTCCTTTGATTAATACCACCACTTAAAAACCTACTCCAGAGAATGTAAACTCTAATTATCCCTCTCATTAAAGTGACCAGACGTCATGCTTTTGGGGGGACAGTCCCGATTCTTAACAAATTTTCCCACATCCCGCAGCATTTTTAAAAAGTCTTGAGTTTTCAAAATAATGCACAACAAGCTAGGGTATATGGTTTTCAGCTGCCATGTGGCTATTTCGCCAGGATATGAGTTTTATCAATGGTGTCCCACTTTTGTCCCACTTTACCAATGTTAAAATCTGGTCACTTTACTCTCACCCAACTAACAATCCCTTCTCATCTATGCACAATACATTTTTCCAGCACCTAGCTGATCCTCCCCTAACCTAATGAGCCAGCCCCCCAGACACACACATCCCAGAAGATTGCACGCCATCATCAGATCACCCAAGATGCCACACAAGCAACAGTTAACACCTGAAGGGGCTGTAAAAAAAAAAAAATATATATATATATATATATATATATATATATATGTGTGTGTGTGTGTGTGTGTGTGTGTGTGTGTGTGTGTGTGTAAAACATCATGTTTGGGTCATCTTCAGTAATTGACTTTTTTCTCGATATATATATATATATTTTAAGTAAGTAAGTAAGTAAGCAAAAGTAAGTCCAGGAGTTAAGGAATAACATAGCAGAAATAGATAAAAAGGTAAAGATATCGATAATAGAATGATAGAGATGGAGAACCATTGCAGTGATCCTGAAGAAAACCAGGCAGGATTCAGCAAATGAGAGAAACAGTCAAATGAAAATGCAAAAGGATACCTGAAGAAAGCAGGGGAGGATGTAGGACTCCATGAAATGAAACAATGTTTGAATAATTGGGGTCCCAGAGCAGGAAGATCAGAATAAGCCTACAGTTAAAATAGTAAGGGAATTCTTAGAAGAATATTTCCCCAATACTACAAAGGAGGAGTGGATAACCATTCAGGTAGTAAAGAGAACACCAATTAGATTAAACCCTCTAAAAAACACTTCAAGACATATAGTAGTCAAACTATCCAATTTCAAAGAAAAGGAAAGAAGTATGAGAGCAGCTAGAGAGGACAAAAGCAGTCACGTATACAGGTAAGAATAAGCTCAGACCTCTCAGCAGAGACTGCACAGAAAAGAAAACACCAGAGCAAAGTGTTCTGAAAGCTGAAGGACAACAGCTACAACTCGAGAATCCTTTATCCAGCAAAGCTCTCCATCAAAGTTGAAGGAGATAACAACATTTTCTCTGATAAAGAAGCCTTCAGAGAATTCATACAAACATACTTTCCAGTTCTTTATGGGTAGAAAAACAGCTTACGAACATGAGACCACCACAGGGTGTCACACCACCTAGAAACCAACACACTGACAACAGTACCCAAAACAGTGCAGATCCAATGGAGATACAAAGACAAGGATAAACTCCTCACACACACATACCCTCCTATAAAGGAGAAGAAATGAAACAACTAAACACAAATAGTACGAGGCAGCAGCAACCAATCTACATCTAGATTTTAATTACACTGAATGTTAATGGTTTGAACACATGTATTAAAAGACAAAGAGTAGCAGATTAGATTAGACAAAAAAATCCAGCAATCTGCTGCCTTCAAAAGACACATCTCAAACTCACAGACAAAAATAGTCTGCGAGTCAAAGGATGGTGAAAATTTTACCAAGAAAAAGGCAATTAAAAAAAAAGCAGGGATAGCAATACTAGTCTGGTACAAAATATCCCTCAAGGTACATGACATAACATGGGATAAAAATTGGCATTACATAATGCTTGTGGTAGTTCATAATTTCATGTTAACTTGATAAATAAGGGATGGAGTCTACCCTGTCAATCAGGTCACAGCCTTACAATGCTTCCGTGTGAGTGTGGCCTTCTCATGAGGATTATGGGAACTTCCACTCTCTTGATTCTGCCATCAGAAGAGGCGGATCACTCCCTCTCTCTCTCTCTGCTTCACTTCCTTGTTGACAAGCCACATGGAGCCACGCTGATGGCTGCCAGAGCCCTGGAGATGTGTCTGCCACCATTGTATACACAGGACTTTCTACCCACTGGCCTGCGATCTTCCTGCATTCAGCATCATTGCATGTGCTGCATGAATGTAAAGAGGAATTTATGGACTAGTATCAGACGTATGGGCTAATATCAGACTTTTGGACTTGATCTGAACTGGGCTGGGATATTTTCTAAATATACAATTGCTTTTTTAATATATAAAGCTCTTTCTTACACATATATGAGTGTCTCTGGATTTGTTTCGGTAGTCTACCCAGACTAACACAATGCTCAAGGGATCAGTAGACCAAGATCCCATAAACATAATAAAAATATATGTGCCGAATGAAAGACCCTCAAAATTCATCAACCTAATTCTCAAAAAGTTGAAAAGCGAAATCACCAGATCAACAATTATAGTAATTGACTTTGATACACTGCTCTCAAAGAAAGATAGATCAACAGGTAATAAACTCAATAAATAAACTGAAGACCTGAACAACACAATCAAACAACCTAATAGACATTTTCAGAGCCCTCCAACCAACATAAAAAAAATAAACATTTTTCTCCAATACACACGGGTCATATTCTAAAAAGACCACATGCAGGGACACAAGGCAAGCTTGAGAAAGTTCAAACACACAGAGGCTCACTCAGAGTCTCTTCTCTCATCACAGCATCATAAAATTGGAAATTTACAATAGAAAGAACAAAAAATACAAAGACAAACACCTGGACACTAAATAGCATGCATCTTAAAAAGCAATGGATATTAATCCACATTAGAGAGGAAATTAAGAAGCCCCTAGAAACCAAGGAGAATGACAATACAACACACCAAAACCTATGGGACACAGCAAAGGCAGTTGTCAGGGGTCACTTTATTGCAAAAAATACACACATGAAAAAAGATGAGCGAAGTATGGTCAGCACCTTAACTCAGCACCTTCAGCACCTAGAACAGAGCCAACAGCATAATCCTTCTAACAGCAAAAGAAATGAAATCATAAAAATTAGAGTGGTGATAAATGAGTTGGAAAGCAGATTCAGCAATGAAGATTCAGCAGAGCAAAAGCTGGTGCTTTGAAAGGATCAACCAAATCGACAAACTGCTGGCAAACTTAATGAAGGAAAAGAGGGGCCAGATGTCAGTATTTAGATATTTAGGGATGTATTTAGGGATGAAACAGGGGAAGTCACAACTAACCCCAAAGAATTAAAAAGATTAATTACGAAGTACTCCAAAAGACTATTCCAACAAGTTTAATAATTTGGAGAACATGAACAAATATCTGGATAATCACACTCTCCCAAAATTAACGCACATGGACATTAAAAACTTGAACAAACCCATAGCAAAAGAAGAAATAGACAAAGTCATCAATAAACTCCCAACCGAAAAAAAGCCTGGTCCAGATGGCTTCACAGGAGAATTCTACCAAGGATTCAGAGAAGAGCTGACACCAGTCCTACTTAAAATTTTCCAGAATATAGAAAAGGAGAGCAAACTCCCATACTCAGTCTATGAAACCAGCATAACCCTGATACCACAACTGAGCCAAGATTCCACAAAGATAGAGAATTATAGACTGCTATCTCTCATGAACATAGATGCAAAAATCCTCAACAAAATCCTGGCCAATAGAATCCAACAGCATAGCAAAAAATAATACATCTTAACCAAGTGGGATTCATACCACGGATGCAGGGATAGTTTAAAATCTGAAGAACAATTCATGTAATCCACCACATCAACAAGAAAAAGGACAAGAACCATATGATCATATCAACTGATGTAGAAAAAGCATTTGATAACATCCAACACTCATTCCTAATAAAGACTTTCAAGAAGATAGGACTAGAAAAGAAAATCCTCAATACAATAAAAGCCACATATGAAAATTACACTCAATGAAGAAAAGCTGAAAACATTTCTACTGAACAAGGGAACCCAACAAAAATTTCCTTTATCCCCACTCCTATTCAACATTGTGTCGGAAGTCCTAGCCAACGCCATAAGACAACAGCAAGACATCAAGGCTGTACGATTGAATAAAGAAGAAGTGAAACTTTTGCTATTAGCAGACAATATGATCTTATATATTGAGAAACCTAAGAGATTCACAATAGGATTGCTGGAAACAATTGAGGAGTTTATTAGAGTAGCAGGATATAAGGTCAACAAGCAGAAATCAACTGGATTCTTATATACCAGTGATGAGAACACAGTAAAAGATATCAAAGAGTCAGTGTCATTCGCAGCAGCCATGCAAAAGCTGAAGGACCTAGGAATAAGCCTAAGCAAAAATAAAACAAAACAGACCTGTATGAGAAAACTATAGAATGTTACTGCAATAGACCAAAAAGGATCTACACAAATGGAAGAATACTCCATGTTCATGGATTGGAAGACTCAATATAGTGAAAATGTCAATAATACTTAAAGCAATATGCAAATGCAATGCAATCCCAATCCAAATTTCAGCATCATTCTTCAAAGAAATGGAAAAACTGATTACCAACTTCATATGGAAAGAGAAGAAATCCAGGATAGGCAAACAACTCCTCAAGAAGAATAAGGTAGGTGGCCTTGCACAACCTGATCTCAAAACCTAGTATACAGCCACAGTTGCCAAAACAGCCTGGTATTGGTGTAATGATAGCTATTCAGCCCAATGGATCAGGGCAGAAAACTCAGAAATAGAAACATCTGAATACAGACAATTGATTTTTTAGAAACTCCCAAAATAACATTAAACGAGAAACAGATGCCCTCTACAAAAAATGGTGTTGGAAAATCTGTATATCCATATGCAGAAGGATTAAACAAGACCCATATTTCACTCCACACACCAAAACAAACTCGAGGTGGATTAAAGACCGAGAGGAAAAACCCAAGGCTATTAGTATCATCAATGAGAAAATAGGGACAAATTTAGGAACCCTGGTACATGGAATACATGGGCTAGCAGAATTAACAAAGGAAACACAAGATAAAATAGTTGAATGAGATCTACTAAAAATGAAGCACTGTGTATATTGAAAGACTTTGTTAAAAGAGAGCCCACATTTTGGGAAATGATATTGAGTAAAAGGCATAACAGACAAAGGACTACTTACTAAGGTCTACAGAATATTACAAGCTTACAAGAGAAAAAGCTAATAGCCCTCTGAGAAGGTGGGCAAAAGGCCTGAACCAACAAGCTACAAAGGAGGACAATGGAATTCCTAATAAACACATGAGGAAATGCTCCAGGTCATTAGCAATCCGTGAATGAAAGTCAAAACAGCAGTGATAAGCCCTGTACTGTAGCCCTATTTGAAAAAACTGAGAACAACAAATGTTGGAGAGGGTGCGGTGAGATAGGAACTCTTATCCACCGCTGGTGGACTTGTAATTAGGTACAGTCACTATAGAAGGTGATATGGCAATACCTAAAACAGATGGAAATTACTGGGCATATATCCATAAGAAATAAGAAACAGATCACGAATAGACGTTTGTCCCCCATGTTCATTGCAGCGCAGTTCACAATAGCAAGAGACTTGAAACAGCCTAAATTCCCATCAAAAGAAGAGTGGATAAAGAAACTCTGGTACATACACATAGTGGAATACTACACCTCCCTAAAAGAGAGAGGAGGCCACAAAACACCTCAATTTGTGGAGGGATTTGGAAGACATTATGATAAGTGAAGTTAGTCACGCACAAATAGACAAATACGATATGAGTTCTCCGCAGTAGGAACAAGCAGCACAATGGGCACAAGCTCAAGCTTGCAGGCCATCCAGTCTTCTGTGGGAGACCAGACAACCTGGTAAAGAGCTGGACCAGTGCCAATGAACCACCCATCATCCGCTCCAGGTAAGTGCAATGCAGGACTCTTGGCTGGAGGGCACCTCACAACAGCTGGGATCAAATAATTGGGAGAGAAGGGCCAGATGTGATCTGCTGATTAGTAGCCTTGTGGTTCTGGGGTGAGGATCCCTGAAGAAGGAGGCAGCCCTGTCAGAGGATGAGGCTTACTGATAGGAGGGGCAGTGCAGGAGAGGAGAGAGACAATGGTCAAGTCAGGGCAACATCAGTGCATGTCTGTTGGGGGATGGGGAGGGAAGGCTGACTGAGAGGTTCAGGGAGAAGAGTCTAAGGATGCCCTTGGGATCACTAAGTAGGGAGGGTCTTCAGTGGTGTGCAGCGGGAGAGCAAAATTGACCAAGGGTGTCTGGGGGTATCCTGGGAACCCAGGCCAGATGCCGTAGAACACTAGGACACTGAGTCCTGGATCTTTGGGGTACATGTCATGTTCCAGAGGCTGCATCAGTGAGAACCCCAACTGGGAACTCCACTGGGTGAACCGGAATCTACCCCAGACACACTTATAACCTGAGGACTTAAGCCAGAAAACACAAGGTGTCAGAAGAAGAATAAGACAGCTGTACCAAGAGTGGTGTACTGTTGACTGGTGAACAAACAAGATCTTGTTACATCAACACCCTGTATGCTATAATCAGACACAGATTATCCCAGCACCCCTGTGACAGCCAGTCTGTTATATTCTGCTTATGTTCATTTATATTAGGGTGTGTCTCAGACATGCCTCGCCTTTGGGGCTCACCCTCTTGAAGTTGTGTTATTTGTTGCCTTATTGTTCGGTAAATGAAACCCAGGGATACTGAGCCTACAGGGAAAGAAATTATAACAGAGATTTGGGGGAACAGGGATATTGAAGGGTAGGGGAAATAAGATAGAGATTATGTCAAAAAGTCCAGGAAGGATAAGTATGTTTTGGAAACATGCATATTTATGGAATAACTCCATAATTATATTTTACATAATTTACATAACTATGGAAGGATATTACATATGTACTGTACTCCCAAGTTACAGCAAATTTTTAAAGGGGGGTGAGGCATAGATTCACAGGAATGGGTTTGGAGCTCTCACTAAATCCTAGCTCCAACTTAAGAACAATTAGTTCTTACATCATGGCCCTGCTACATACTTACCTTCATGAAATGATTACTGAAGATAAGGGTGATACAGCAAATTGTGGCGAAGAAAGCAGATGGTGCCCTGGTATCAATGGGAATAGTGTCAGGGGTCTTCGAGGTTTGCCTTCAAACAAGCAGCCATCTAAGTGAGGAGTCAACTAAGTCCACATGGAAGAAGCACACCAGCTTGAGTGATCCAAAGATGACAATTACAAAACTCAAATATGGTGATGAGAAAAGCATCAGAGCAAGAATTATGAAAACATAATTTATGGAGGGCTATAGAGGACAGTGAGAGCCCAAAACTCATCTGCAGAGTACCTGGAAGACTGAGCCACTGGCAGATGTACTCTAGCCTCAGGCAAGAATGGTGATCAGCCTTACTATCAACCAGAATTTGAGGGAAGAGGGATATTGAAGGGTAGGGGAAATAAGAGAGAGATTATGTCAAAAAAGTCCAGGAAGGACTGAATTTGGTCTGGTGCAAATATCTCTTACTGGTTCCATGACAGAAATTTCTTCCCTGGCTTTTTGATTATTGGGGCGTCTTTGCCTTCTTACGTATTATTAGTGTTTTCTTCTGTACACTATTATGTTTTCACTCTTATCATCTTAGCGTGATTTTGTTTTCTATAGCTTTATGTTGTGAAATCACTTGAATGCATAATGATAATAATGGGTACAAGGGGATATAGGTAATACAGGGGTGTGGGGGGGAGATAAGGAGGGAAAGAGAACTTTGAGAGTAACTAATGAAGATGGGAGGGGAAGGGAGCGCTAGAACGGATTGTGGTAGCATGAATCATCTTAAAGACAATATGAACATGGGGAAGGGAACAGCTCTAAAATTGATGTTGGGGTGATTGTACAATTATCCGTGAGATGACTCAGTGATTAAACTATTGAATTATATGATATTTAAGTACTTGAGAATAAAACTCGGCAAAAATCAAGACTCTGTTATGCTCTATTTAAATTTGTTCTACTTTTTAATATTTTCCACTTGTTTGTGATTGAGGTTTTTTACTTTGTTATTCTTATCAGTTTTACTTGTCTGTTTGTTTTTAAATGGTCTTTCTTTGTATGAAATCCAGAATATGTAAATCTATAGAGATAATAACTGTATTAATGGTTCTTTGGGGAGTGTGGCTGAGTAGGTTGCGAGGAAATAAGGAGCTAATAAGGAGGAGTACAAGAATGAAGAAAATGTTCTAAAACTTATTGTGATGGTAATTTTACAACTTTCTTGATGTGCCTGAACTATTGAGTTGTATAATATGCAAATTGCATGCCAATAAAACTGTTGGGGGGAAATCTGCCATTGAGTTACAATATTGAAGAATTTTGTGAACAAAACTATCATTAATGGCATTATGTCATTAATAGGATAATATCCATATGTGTTCATGGATATTGGATAGTATTGGATAGTATTGGATATTGGATAGTTCATGTTAATTGGATAGTACTCAAAATTTCCATCAATTTCTAATGCAAAGATAAGGAAGTTGAACACTTTTAGCAATTTCTAAAGTCTGAAATTGATCAAACAAGAATCAATTGATAATAACTAAAGATTGGAATGTGAAAGTTGGAAACACTTTGGAAAATATGATCTTGATGATAGAAATAATGCCAGAGATCACATAATAGAATTTTGCAAGACCAATGATTTATTCTATGCAAATCTCTTTTTTTTCCCCCACCAGAAATAGAATTTATGTTCCTGGACCTCACCAGATGAATCTCAGAGGAATCAAATTGACCTCATCTTGTGATCAGCCTTACTATCAGAAGAGTAAGAGATGATGGAGAAGCTCAATATCATCAGCCAGAACAATGTCAAAGACAGATTGTGGAACAATCAATTGTTCATATGCAAATTCAAGTTGAAATGATAGAAAATTAAAATAAGTCCATGAAAGCCAAAATATGACTTTGAGTTTAGCTTCATGAATTTATATGACATCTCAAAAAAGATATTTCCTCGCTGAACATTTATGACCAAAGACCAGATATATAGCACTACACATGAAGAAACTAAAAGGTCATAAAAAGACAGGAAAGAAAGAAAAGATCCAAGTAGATATCAAAAGAGACTCAGAAACTAGCATTTGAACATAGAACAGCCAAAGCTAATGGGAAATTGATGAAGTAAAATAGATGAACAGAAGATTTCAAAGCGCAACTCAAGAAAACAAAATAAAGCTTTACAATTAAGTGGACAAAGACACCTGGATAAACAATCTGGAGGAGAAAACAATGGGACCTACGGTTTCAGGGGGTCCTGGGAGGGGGTGTGAGGGGGAAAGGAAGTGGTGTTAACAAACTCAGAGACATGGGAACAACAAGTGATCCAAAATCAGTGGCAAGGAGGGTGTAAGAGGCCTGGTAGGGCTTGATCAAGGGTAATGTAACTGAGAGGGAATACTGAAACCCAAATAAAGGGTGAGCATGATAGCGGGACAAGAGGAAAGTAAAAGGAAATAGAGGAAAGAACTAGGTATTTGTGGAGGTCTAGATGCAGGTATGTACATATGTAAATATGCTTATTTATGATGATGGGCAAATAGATCTATGTGCATATATTTATAGGGTTAGTAGTAAGGCAGCAGATGGACATTAGGCCTCCACTCAAGTACTCCCTCAATGCAAGAACACTTTGCTCTATTAAACTGGCACTCCCTGATGCTCACCTTCCTGACACAATTGCTGAAGACAAAGCAGCTGCATAAGCAAATGTGGTGAAGAAAGCTGATGGTGCCCAGCTATCAAAAATATAGCATCTGGCATCTTAAAGACTTGAAGGTAAACAAGAGGCCATCTAGCTGAAGAAGCAGCCAAACCCACATGGAAGGAGCACACCAGCCTGTGTGATCACGAGGTGTTTAAGGGATCGGGTTTCAGGCATCAAAGAAGAAAAAAATCATACCATTGTGTGCTCACCTTGTAAGATATGACAAAATAATAATAATTTATAAATTATCAAGGGTTCTTGAGGGAGTGGGGAACCGGGGAGGGAGAGGGAAAAATGAGGAGATGCCAAGGGCTCAAGTAGAAAGCAAATGTTTTGAGAATGATGATGGCAACAAATGTACAAATGTACTTGACACAATGGATGGATGGATGGATTGTGATAAGAGATGTAAGAGGCCCCCAATAAAATGATTTTTAAAAACCCAGTTTACATATAACAAAAAGATTTTAGAAACAAAAGAGTTATAAAACAAAAAAGTGAAGAATACACTCAGCAATTCTCAAGTTGAAAGAACTGAAGAGAAAATTTAAGTCTTGAATGGAAATATGGAAGGATTCTATGGACAAAATATTGAATGATGCAAAACCCATCAAAAGAAGATTGAAAGAATACACAGAATCATTGCACTAAAAATAATTTGGCAATTTTCAAACATGCCAGGAAGCAGCAAATCATCAAAAACCCATAGTGCTGAAGGAAGAAGTCCAAGCCACACTACACTAGGTCCACGAGTTGAAGGAATACCAGTTAAAATCATTTAACAAATGAAAGCTGCCAAGCAACTGAAAGAGATGCATATTTTATCTTAATTTTATTTTCTCAAATTATCTACAAAGATGAAGAGGTTTATTCTGGCATTCTTCATTTCCTTTTGGCACTTTTTTATATCCATTTATAAAATGTTGAGCTTGAAGTACTAGAACTCACATACTTCCTGCAGGATTAAATATGCTTAAATTTATATTACATATAAATTAAATGTATGTAAATATAAGTATATATTACATTTATAGTTTATATATATATATATATACATATGAGTTCATGGCTTTCTATCACTCACTTGAATAATTTTATTATTTGATTGGCAGGTATACAAATATAAACACTAATCTCTAGCTTTCCCCTTTATTGACAATGTAAATATCTTTCATATGTAAAATTAGAACTTGATACCAACAAAGGCTTATTGCATGCAAAGTACTTGTACATCGCTCTGCTATGGATATAGATGGTCACAAATGCAAAAGCAGAACATTGAAATAAAATAAAATATTAATAGCATGATGCCCATCATCAGACTGGCCAAATAATTTTTCTGTGAATGAACCATGTACTTAGATAACACAAGGAAAGAAGCATGGATAGAGGAGAAAAGAGCAACATGCAGGCATGTTGAAAACCCAATATTAGAAGATTTCATATTATAGTAAGTATGTGCAGGGGCCACTTTTAAATCCCAGCTCATCAGAATAGTGGTAAAAAGTACCGTATGACTATTATGAGGGGTTAAGTTTACCAGTTTCTATGACACACAAAAAATGCCGAAAATATGGGGAACATGTATCTGATGATTGTCAGATCATGAAAATTTATTTGATAATTGATTACTTTTTCATTTTCCAAAAATAGACCCTATATATATGTAAAATATGTATATTATACATTTAGTAGTATCTTGCACTTAATAGATATTCAATAAATTACTATTAAATTGTGTTGATTTAAATTTTATCAGTTCCCAATTCTTTCATTGGGCCCTTAAGCCACATTAGTAACTTTAATATAATTATTCTAATGAATATCTCTTTGCTTATTCATAAAAGGCTTTCATATGGGTTAGAAAGAAAACAATTTTGCTTTTCTCAAACCAACCATGAAATCAAGAGCTTCTCTCTTGCCTTCTTTGAATCATCATTCTCCAGAATAAATTGCATTTGTTTATTCGTTTTTTGCAGATAACTCGGTAAACAAGCAATTATAGTAGAATCATTTCTTAATGAAAGGACAAAATCTTCCTCTATTCTTTCATATCTTGCACTAAAATTATGGTACTTTTCTCAAAAATTATATTCATAAATATGTATAGTCCTTTCGTCATTTTCTTATTTCCTTTAGGTTATAAAGTTTGGGTTTGTAAAAATTTGTTTTTCTTTTAGAAAACAGACAATTGTGCTTTTACCCGATTAGTACTAAACTTAGGATGCTTTGAAGTTGGCCTATGTGCATTGATATGCACACATGTGTATATATTTGCATTTTTGTGCAGAACCAACGAGCAGGATAATACAGCCCATTAAGCAAGCCGTTCTGGTCATAAAGCAAAGCACTGAAGGACTCTCAGTATGGAGGAGCAGTTGCCCTAATTTGTTTCTGATGCACTTATAAAACTGCAGGTTTGAAAAACTTCATTCAGTAAATTCCTTGTGAAACTGCAAAAAAAAAAGTTTTTTTAATTATATCTGGTCTTGAAGAGGTCTATAATAGTGATGTTTAGAAGTGAATAAAATATTTAGAGACTTTATGAACATTTTTGAACACCCACCTTGAATGCACAGACCATTTAGCCACACTGCTCTTGTTGTTAGGGGTTGACAAGTCAACTCCAATTCATAGTGACTCTGTACAATGGCACAATTCATGGCCCTGACTTGCTTCCTCCCCACAATCATTCTTACTTTTCAACCTACAGTTGCTGCGTTGATGTCCATCCATTTTGTCAAGGGTTTGATCTTCTTCACTTATCAACCAGGATGCTCTTTTCTAGGAACTGATCTCACTGGATAACAAGCCCAAAGACCAAAAAGTAAGGCCTCACCGTCCTCACCTCTAAAGAACTCTGTGCCTGTTCTGCTTGCAGCACACATTTGTTTGGCCTTCTGGGCCCACTGTACTTTCAATATTCTTCACCAGCAACATAGTTCAAATGCATCAACTCTTTGACTGTCTTCCTGACTCGTAGTCCCGCTTCCACATGCAAATGAAAAGACCATGGCGTGGGTCATGTGCACCTTAATCCTCAACGTGACATCTTTGCTCTTTAATATATATTTTTAACTTTTTATTTATTGTAAATTAGGTGAAGGTTCACCCCATGGATAATCAGTTTTACATTCAGCAATTCATATGGTTGGTTTTGATTCATCCACTGAAATCCCCTCAGGGCACCATCTTTCATTCTGCGTTCGCCCTGAGCTTTCTGTTCGCATCATTCCTTCTTTCTTAACCCTCTGAACTTTGATCTTGGATAAATGCTTCACTTTTTATCTTAAATGATGGATGATACTATTACATGAATGGGTTCAATTCCCAACCTAGAGAGTGACAGAAAGCCATACCCTTTAGGATCCCTCCTGTTTCCCTCTGTCCAGTAAGACTGGCCTATTTTGATTTAGAATGTTATTCAACATTTTATCCCTCTCTACCCAGAACTTTCTAATGTGATCCTTTTCTGATCATTTGGTTGTGGTAGCCAGGCACCATACTCTTAAAATGTCTTTTGCCATAGATTTTCCAATGCGATACATTATTTATTTTCTTGGCTGCTACTTTCATGAGTGTTGACTGTGGATCCAAGTAAAATGAAATCTTTGAAAACTTCAATATTTTCCCCTTTATTATGATTTTGTCCATTGAGCCAGTTGCGAGGGGCTTTGCTTTCTTTACATTTAGTTGCAATCAACTATGAAAGCTGCAGCCTCTCATCTTAATCAGTAAGTGATTCAAGTCCGTTTTGCTTTAAGCAAGCAAGATTGTGTCATCTGCATATCACAGCTTGTTAATGAACCATCCTCCAATTCTGATCCTGCATTCTTCTTCATATAGTTCAGCTTGTAATTATTTGTTCAGCACTGAGATTGAACAAGTTCGTTAAAAAGATACAACCCTGATTTTAAGCATTTTGTATCCCCTTGTTCTGTTTGAATGACTGCTCCTTGGTCTGTGTACAAATCGGACACGACCAATGAAATGTCCTGGAATTCCCACTCTTCTCAAGACTATCCATAGTTTGTGATGATCCACACGGCTGGATGCCTTGGTATAGTCAATGCAACACAAGTAAACATCTATTTGGTAGTGTCTGCCTTCAGCGAAGATCCATCTGACACCAGCACTGACATCTCATATCCTTTTCGGAATCGATCTTGAATTTCTGGCAGTTCATTGTCAATGCACTGTTACGAACATTTTTTAAATTCTTTAATGAAATGTTTACACTAATGTGATATTGTTCAATTCTTCTGTGTCACTTGTATTTGCAATGGGCACAAATATGGATTTCTTTCCATTGACTGTCCAGGGAGCTGTCTTCCAAACTTCTTAGAAAGGACAAATGTATGTATCCAGTGTTGCACTGGTTTGTTGAAATGTGTTCATTTGTAGTCCATCAGTTCCTGGAGCCTTGTTTATGTTTTAGTTATGCCAATGCCACTAGTGTCAAATTAACTTAGCCAACTTCATAAAGATAAATATTTCATGACATAATTATTGTTTATAATGAACATTTTCAGCATTTCTCAAACTAAAAAAGCTGAAGAAAAAATTAACTTTTCAAATTCATTATTGAAGAACTCTTTTAGCAAAATACAGAACAATGTAGGAAATATTAAAAAGGGTTGGGGGAAAAAAGGTTGGAAAGAATACACAGGGTCATTGTTCCAAAAAGGAACTACATAATGCTCAACCAATTTAAGAGGTTGCATATGAAGAATAATCAATTATATTGAAGGATCATTTGTTCATAGCAAATAACTTTGTTCAACAACACACAAGGCAACTATACACATGGACTTCTCCAGATGCAATACACAGAACATAAATTGACTACATTTATTGGAAGAGAAGATGGAGAAGCTCAATATCAGCAGCTAAAACCAAGCCAGATGCTGTTTGTAAAGGAGACCACCCAGTGTTCATATATAAGTTCAGGATAAGCTGAAGAAAATTAAAACAAATTCACAAAAGCCAAAATATGATCTTAAGTCTAATGTGCCTGAATTTTAAGACTATCACAAACACAGATTTGATGCAGTGATCACTAATGACAGAAGACCTGTTGAGCTGGGAGAGGACATCAAGACCATGATTTATGAAAAAAGCAAAAGTTCACTAAAAAGACAGGAAAGAAAGCAAAGATCGAAGTAGATGTGAGGAGAGACTCTGAAACTTGCTCTTAATCATAGAGTAGCCGAGGCAAATGGAAGAAATGACGAAGTAAAAGAGATTTTGAAAGAAAATTTCAAAGGGCAGCTGAAGAAGACAAAGCAAAATATTACAATAAAATGTGCAAAGATCCAGGGTTAGAAAACCCAAAGGAAGACTACACTCAATTCATCCTAAAGTGAAGGCACTAAGGGAAAAAAATCAAGTTCTGAGTTGTAACATGATTCTATGAACAAAATATTAAATGATGCAGAAAGCATCCAGAGAAGATGGAAAGAATTCAGTCATTGTACCAAAAAGAACTAGTGGACATTCCAGATAGGTAGCAGATGAGCAAGAACCAATGATGTTTAAGGAAGAAGTTCAAGCTGCATTGAAAGCATTAGCCAAAAACAAGGCTCCAGGAATTGATGGAATACCAGAGGAAATGTTTCCATAAGGAAAGGAAGCACTGGAAGCACTCATTCTTCTATGCTAGGAAATTTGGAAGACAGGTACTTGGACATCTAACTGGAAGAGATCCATATGTGTACCCATTATAAAAAAGGTGACTCAATAGAATGCTCAAATTATAGAACCATATAATTGATATCACATGCAAGTGAGGTTTCCCTGAAGATCATTCAACAATGGTTGCAGCAGAACATTGGCAAGGTTCAGGCTGGATTCAGAAAAGAATGAGGAATGAGGGATTTCATTACTGATGTCAGATGGATCCTGGCTGAAAGCCGAGAATACCAGAAAGATGCTTACCTTTGTTTTATTGACTATGCCAAGGCATCCAACTGGGTGGATCATTACAAACTGTGGAGGAGCAAAAGAAGAATGGGAATTCCAAGCACTGCATTGTATTCATGAAGAATTTATACATGGATCAAGAGGCAGTAGTGACAATAGAATAAGGGAATACTTACTCTGGATATAACAGGGTTATATCCCCTCACCATATTATTCAATCTGAATGTTGACCAAATCATCAGAGCAGCTGGCTTATATGAAGAAGAATGTGTCATCGGATGGGAGGAAGGCTTATTAACAACGTGTGATATACAGATGACACAACCTTGCTTGCTGGAAGTGAGGAGGACCTGAAGCACTTGTCGGATGAAGATCAATGATTACACCCTTCAGTATGGATTACAAGTCAATGTAAAGAAAAATTTATTTATATGTTTGTTTTGTTGTATTAGTGATCTAAAATTGATGGCAAGGAAGGCATAGGATGCTTGGGGGCGGGGGGGCTCGATCAAGGGCAATGTAGTCCAGTGGAATTGCCAAAACCTAAATGAAGGCTGAACATGATAGTGGGATGGGAGGAAAGTAAAAGGAAATAGAGGAAAGAACTGGGAGGCATAGGACAGTTATAGAAGTCTAAATAAAGGCATGTATATATGTAAACACATTTATATACAATGACAGGGGAATAGAGATATGTACTTATATTTATATATAAAGTATTAAGGTAGCAGATGGACATTGAGCCTCCACTCAAATACTCCCTCAACTCTAGAACAATTTGTTCTATTAACACGGCACTCTGTGATGTTCCCCTTTCCTGACACAATCTCTGAACACAAATGTGTGCATAAGCAAATGTGGTGAAGAAAGCTGATGGTGTTCAGCTATCAAAAGATACAGCATCTGGGGTCTTAAAGGCTTGAAGACAGATAAGCGGCCATCTAGCTGAGAAGCAACAAAGCCCACATGGAAGAAGCACACTGGCCTGTGTGATCATGAGGTGTAGGTGGATCAGGTATGAGGCATCAAAGACCCAAAACAAAACAAACAAAAAGAATATCAATGGGAATGAGGGGGAGAGCAGAGTGGAGACCCAAAACCCATCAGTAGTCAATTGGACACCCCCTGTCAGAATGGCCACAAGGAAGAGTCAGTCAGGATGCACTACAGCATCAATGAAACACACAATCTTCCTCTAGTCCTTAATGCTTCCCTCCCCCCGACTACCATGACCCCAATTCTGTCTTACCGATCTGACTAGACCAGAACATGTAAACTGGTACAGATAAGAGCTCGAAACACAGGGAATCCAGAACAGATAACCCCCCCAAGACCAATAAGGGGAGCAGCGATACTAGGAAGGTAAGGGTAGAGGAGGAGTAAGGAGGAACCAATCACAATGATGGATGTATGGCCCCCATTCCAGGGGGACGGACAGCAGAAAAGTGGGTGAAATGAGACAGCAGTCAGTGTAAAACATGAAAAAAAATAATAGTTTATAAATTATCAAAGGGGCATGGGGGAGGGAGGGAGTGAGGGAGGGAGAGGGAGAAAAGAAGGAAATGAGGACCTGATGCCAGGGGCTCAAGTAGAAAGAAAATGCTTTGAAAAAGATGATGACAACATATGTAATGGTGCGCTTGACAAAATGGATGCATGTATGGATTGTGATAAGAGCTGTAAGAGCCCCTAATAAAATAAAATTTAAATTTAAAAAAATATTTAAATGTTCACAACTGGGCCAAGAGGTAACATGATGACAAATGCAGAACAGCTGAAATTGTCAAGGGTTTTGTCTTGCTGGGATCCACAAACAGTGCTCATGGCAGCAGCAGTCAAGAGATCAAAGATGCATTGCACTGGGTAAATCTGTTACACAAGATCTCTTTAGAGTATTGAAAAGCAAGGGTGTCCCTTTGAGGGTTAAGGTGTGTCTGATGCGAGCCAGGGTATTACCCATGGCCTCATGTGCATGTGAAAGTTGGACATTGAATGAAGAAGATTAAAGAAGAATTGACCCGTTTGTGTTGTGGTGCTGGTGAAATTATTGAAAGTATCATGGACTGCTGAAAGGACAAATGGGTCTGTTTTGAAAGTACTGCCAGAATGCTTCTTCGAGGAAAGGATGGTGAGACTTTGTGTTACATACTTTTGACATGTGGTGAAGTTAGGCCAGTCCCTGGAGAAGGACATCGCGTTTGGTAAAGAAGAGGGGCCACCGATAAATAGAAAAGCCCTCAAAAGAGATGGATTGCCACTATGGCTGCAAAAACAGGCTCAAACACAGAAAGAATTGTGAGGCTGTGCAGGACCAGGCAATGTTTCATACTGCTGTGCCTAAGGTTTCCGTGTTGACACTAAACCACAAAGACAACTTCATGTCGACTCCGCTAATTACGAGAGTGCCTTCTGAAACTTAGGCGATGATTTCACAGAAAAATGGCCAGGAACGCTACACCAGTGAGTCCTTCACCCCCACCACGAGCTGTTATCCTCCCACTCATTCCCACCACCAACGAAGGGGAAGAAATCACTTTATAATCCTGATTTGGCTTCTTCTGACTTCTTTTAAATTTATGCTCTTGAAAAAAACCTTTAAAGAGCACCCTGTTTTTTTATTTTAAAAATTATATTTAAAAACACACACAAATTGCCTTGCATGGTTTAATTAAGGATCCTTCATTCATTAGGGATAGTATCATTATATATAAAGGAGTCTTGAATCTGATGGACTTCTATTGAAAAATAAAGTTTATATTTTTAATCTTTTACTTCCATTTGCCAGGAACTTCTTGAAGTCCTCCCATATGCTGAGTGAAGAAAGCCAATCCCCCAAATTCGCATTCAACAAATATATTGTAATATTCTATACATATGTGATTTATATAACATTTCTGAATGGATAAAGTACAGGAATAGAAATCATATTAGTAGTTTAAAAGACTAAACACTTGGTGGGGCATGCGCAGAAGGGAGAATATAGGTGGAAAGGAAGAACTGTGGATGTGCTTATTAAAAGGCTGTCTGAGAGGTCCTGGTGGTAACAGAACAGTTCTGTATCTTCACTGTGATGCTGGAGAGCAAACTGGCGCATGCAAAACAGTGGCCAAGAACTCAATAGACACCTAAAGGGTATAGTAAAGTAGAAAACCCAGACAACGTTGGTGAATTGCATCAATATCAATATATTGGTTGTGATATTGCAGTGTAATTTTGCTCAATAATAGCACTGAGGGATGTACATAAAACACCCTTCGGATCTTTCTGTACTGTTCGTTGTATACACATGTGAATCAATAATTATCTCACAATAAAAATTTTAATTAAATGAACTGTTTGAAAAGTATTTTATATAGACTTACAGATCTTAAATAAGAATGAATGACAATCATCAAGGAATACCTTCTATATCTGCAGCAAATTAAATCCTGCTACTACAAGATGCGATGTAGACTGTTGTGATGTTATCTCTAGCCCATGTAATTTTCACTTGGCTAGTTGACAACGTGGGTAGACGATAGGCTCATGGTTCGCACAAATGACTGTATTGTGTCTCATTAAGGATCATAACTACCAATCAACCTCATCACGAAAGTGCTGTTTCAGTGTTCATATGGCAATTTAATTTGTACAATGGTGAAAAGATGAATAATTGTATTATGTTCATCACAGCATTTACCACTATGAAGAGGGGAACTACATCCCTTAGGCTGTTGTGAATGAGTCGGTTCTGTAATTTTGCCTCTGAGATCTGAAAAGAGAGACAGCAAGCTAGGAAAGAAGCATGGGATGATAAGGGAAGTCTCCGCGCTTGAGTCAAACTCCTCTGGCTTTGAGTTCCATTCCTACTCATCTGTAAAAGAAGAGTCGTCATTTTTCTCTCTGTTCACCTTATTGGGGGGGTGCACAATCTAAGATGCATAACACATAGTAGTCGATAACTGGTAGCTATTTTTAACTGATGGATAAAAATCCATGCGATTCTGGTATTCCGATTTAATTTAATCCTAAATGACTTGTGAATTGCACTTGGGTTGTGCTATCTGCAAAGAGTACTGACTATGTCATGAACTGCCGGAAACACAAGTCTGTCTCAGAGGAAGGACAAGCACACTGCTCTGTTGAAGAGACCAGGGTGAGACTCATCTTAAGAAAAGACCAATTACTCGGAAACAAAAAAATACCATGTTTGGCAAAGTAGAGGATCAGCAAGGATGAAGCCCCTTCAGTGGTATGGATTGACACAATAGCTTCCAGAACAATGGAGATCGTGCAGGACAGGGCTACGTTTTATTTTGCTGCACATGCTGTTCCCATGCAATGGAGCCAACTGGACAGTCACAGCAGCAGCAACATGTGTTGCTAGTGGACACATTAAGTTATTTCATGGTGTTCCATTCTGCTGAGATATGTCTGAGATATGACAACCCCATGGCTTTCCACTCCAGGGTCTGAAAAAATTTAAGAACTAGACATGAATATATTTATCACCACTGGATATGGATTAGAATATGGATTGGACCTACTCCCAAATGGATTTAAGATGTTCACTGCACTAAGTTCAGAGCTGTACAGGAAAGAACTGGGTTTGCAGAAAAATATTTATGTTGCCAGTTATAACGACCACTTCATCGCAGTTTCCTTAAGTCAAGAAGCCATAAAATTAGACCTAGAAAGAAAAACCCTCTGAAAGAAAAACCCACGTCATTCTCCCACACTATCTCATGGGCAGGCGAGCCCGAAGGGGAGGAAGTCCAAACGGGGCTGAGATATATATACATTTTCTAAGGATCTCACCACTCCTCATCAAAGAAAAGATCAAAGTTCTATTTACACTGCTTCTGAGTGCACATTCCTATATTATGGGCATCAGTAGAGATGATGTGAGGACAAGAACATGAGTCCTGTTGAATCTTTTATTAAACTTCTGTTTTATAGCCAAATCAGAGGAATGAATAAATATTGGCATTAGTGATTCTCTGCAAAACATTCCCTTCCAACCAGTATCTATATCCATGAGTAATCTGATTTATTATATTTTGATTCATCGTATGGTTTAAAAGTAGTTATCTGATTCTTTTTAATATACAGATTTGTTTCTATTTTGATCTTGCCTTGATACTATATAACACAGACCTTAATTATTAAGGAAAATTTACCATTTGTCTGACATTATATTAAATCTTTCTACAGTGACAACTATAATTTAATCATGGCTTGAGGCTGTCTTAGGTTGAGAATTATTTGCCAGCTGGCAAGACCAGAGATTTATTTTCTAAACCATCACACACTATTCTTTCTACATTTTACTTACAATATAAACTATTTGTCCTATAACTAATTTTCTCTTGTAGCACCTTACCCCATATCTAGACACACCTAATTGCAAATTTCAACATTTTATTTATACAAGTTGTTAGCTCAATGCAGATATCCACTCATTGCATTTTCTTTTCCCCAATATGACAGACAGTTTTGCCAATTCATCCTGAACTACAATGTAAACACTCTTTTTCCAAATGCCAATAAAGCTATTCCCACTTTATTTCACCATCTCATCCCCAAATCAATGCTACAACTTAAGTTACAGTAGTGCCCCACTTCCAATTTTCAATTATATCAAATGAAAAATCCAGGCTTTGGTAGCAAAATTATATATTTGAAAAAAGTATGGAGGAAAATCCATTGCAATAGGAAAACTTTCTGAATATAAAATCAGCAAACATCTCAAGAATTAAAAAGCTTAGTATTTTATAAAGGAATCTGAGCGAAGGGAACAGGTACAAGGAAGTACAGGAGACTTACCTTGAGGTCAGTCAATTTTCTTGGAGAGACTCTTACAGAGCAATAGTGTGTTGGCTTAGGCTTAAGGTAAACTAAAATTAAGAAACTTGAGGAAAACAAAACCATAAAAGGCCACTGCCATCAAGTCAATTTTAATATACTGCAATCCTATAAAGATATTGAAGATATGCATCTTTGGGTTTTCTGAGACTGTACGTCTTCACAGGCAAAACCTCCTCATTTATTTCCCATGAAACTGGTGAAAAGTTTGAACTGTGAGCATGTGATTAAAACTCAAAAAACTCACTGACAATGCTGAAAATATTTCAAAATGGTTGCAAGCAGTACATAATGGGAAAATGCTGGAAGTTCAAGCTGGATTCCAGAGAGGATAAGGTAGAATGAAGGCAGTAATGATATCAGATGGATCTTGGCTAGGAGCACAGAATACCAGAAAGATGTTTACTTTTGTTTTATTGACTGTACAAAACATCTGACTGTGCGGATCATACCAAATTAAGGTAGGCATTGTGGAGAATGGAAGCTCCATTCTCCAACACTGAATTGTGATATTGGGGAACCTGTTCATAGACAAAGAAATAGTCCTTCAAACAGAAAAAAGTGAGGCTGCATGCTTCAAATTTGGGAAAGGTGTGAGTTATGTTTCTATCCTGTCCCCATATTTATTCAGTTTATATACTGAGCAATCAGTCTATGAATACCACATTTGAAAGGACTAGACATCAGGATTGGAGGAAGTTTAATTAACAACTTTAATACGCAGCTGGAACAACCTTGCTTGCTGAAAACAAAGAGAACTTAAAACACTTAGAAATGAAAGTAAAACCCTACAGTTTTCAGGATGGAGTTCATGAATTCCGCCTCAGCATAAAGAAAAACCATCCTCATAACTGGAACAATAAGCAGTAGCATGATAAATGGAGAAAAGTTTGAAGTTATCAAGGACTTCATTTCACTGAAATCCGTAATCAGTGTCTATGGATGTAGCAGTGGGGGAAAATGTATTGCTAGGGGCAAATCTTTGTCAAAAGGCCTCTTTAAAGTGTTAACATGCAAAGATGTCACTTTGAAGATTAAGGTGCACCTGACTCAAGCCATGACATTTTCAATTCCCTATATGGATGTAATAGCTGGACGGTGAATAAGGAAGACACAAATGGTGTCTTGAAAGAATGGTGCTGGCAAAGAAAATTGAGTATCCGGTGGGCTGCCAGAAACATGAGCAGATCTACTTGGAATTACACCGTGTGGATGCTCCTCACAAACAAGGATGTCAAGGCTTTGCCTCGTATGCCTTAGACATGTCATCTGGAGGGACTCGTCCCTGGAGAAAAAGATGAACCTTGGTCAGGTAGAGGGTCCGCAGAAAAGAGGAAATGCCTCAGCAGGATGGACCGACACCTGAGTACAGCCCTGGCTTCCAACAGAGCAATGTTGGTGAGGACGGGGCAGTACTGGGCAACGTTGCCCTCTGTCGTCTTTCTGTTGGGTTTAGGTCTCTAGGCATTGGACGGACTCACCTAACAATATGAATGACGATGCCTTGTCATTCTTTAAAGGACACTTGCTAGTCTTATTGGGAAAGGTAGTAGTAGAGATCAATTGGTTTAAGTACTGTAGTCAACTGAATCTCCAAAAAAATAGGACAAGTATTTTCCATCTTTTTTAGCAGTTTCTCAGGCTCAGGGCAAGCTGCATTCAGGAGCCTGTGGGAAGAAGAGAACCCTCACTAAAGTTTGTAAAGACAAAGCAGGGGGTAAGAAATGGGCCATTTTGAACACTTGTTCAACGGCTTTCCATTCTTATTTCTTGCTAAAAAAAAAACCCACCTGAAAACTTGGTATCATAAAACTTAAGTTTCCAAAGATTGTCAATTTGGGCTGGGTTCTGCTGGATGCTCCTTTACCTTGACTTCTCATGTTCATGCAATCAGCTGGTGGCTTTGCTGGAGCGTAATGCTAAGATGTTCTCAATCATTTATTTATCGGTTGGTTTGGGCTATTGATTTGGCCACATATCTCCAGCAAATTCACCCTGGCTTCTCTAGATGGAAGCAGAAAACATGTCTGTAACGAGAGCGTTGTGGTACGCCTTTGCCTGGCATCTGCTCACTTAATATTTGGTAATATCCCATCAGTCGAAACACTGCCAACCCCAAGTCTAGAGGCAATGTGGAAGGGGACCACACAGGGTAAGTATAAAGGGAGGCACGATTGATCAGGGGTGGGGTGGGCGGTGCGGTGTTATTGAAATGATTTATCACAATGTTTTAAATATATTAGTATAGGGATATTATCTAATATTTATTGAAAAAGCCCTAGTGGTACAGTTGAATGTTTGACTGCTGAACAGGAAGGTGGTAGTTTGAACTGAGGGACAGCTCCCCAGGAAAGGGACCAGGTCATCTGCATCAGAAGCACTACAAGCAAGAACCCCGTGGAGAGGCTCGCTCTGCCGCACAGGCCACTGGAAGTCACAGTTTACTCAGTGGCACCCAACAGCAACAATATTCGCGACAGGTTGTGTTAGAAAAATGCTGAACCACATTCAAGCTCAGCTAAAGGTCAGAATGAAGGTTAAGCTTCTTGTGAAAAGACCTGGATGTAAATTCCCATGCTGCCATTTCGGAGAGTGTGAAGTTCGGTCTACGAATCATTCCTGGGCCCGATTTCTTCATCTGTAAATTAGCAATAATAACCTTATAGAGTTATTTTGAATATGAAATGATATTTTTCAATTAGAAAGCACCATGAAAAGGAAACAGGCTAAATTAATAAAAAGGGAATCTGGATTGTCTTTAGGCAAACCTAGATCTCCTTTGTTAATTTTTTTGGGGGGGCGGGGGGGTGGGGGTACTATGACAATGATCCAAACGGAATGATAGGTTAATTTGGCTATAAGGAGCTTTCTACCTCTTATAAGCAGAATCATAATAAACATTTAACTTAACAGCTTTTGAAAAATCATCTTTCTTCGCTTAAGGTCTTTTACATTTTTGTCCTGGTAGCTACTGAATAGCTTCTTGTCTTTTGGGGTCAGATTTGGAACATGAATAAATCGATCCTTGCTTTTTCGCTTCCCCTGTCATTCTCAACTAGATTCATCGGTATTTTGAAGTATGCTCACATTTACAATAGATTTTAGCTTGTCTCTCACGCCAGTTTTCACTCCTTTTCCATCACATCTCTTCCTATTTACCCATTAAAATGCCACCGCAGCATGTGATCCTGTCTGTGATACAGCGGCTTTCATGCATCACTGTCAAAGTGCTTCCACGACAGTGTATTTCTTTTAACCGGTGGCAGAGATTTGAAGAACACTTAAAAAATTACTTGATTCTCTATGACAGCATCTACTATCTCCATAAAGAATTTAGAGCATTTTATGAAGCCTCATCTTTCAGTAAATACTCGGTAAACATTCGTTCACTTCTGTCAGCATTTAGGGAGCACTTACCACGTACATGTCAGAATGCCAAAGGAATGAGTCAGAAGATTTGCCTGCCAGAGACGTAGCGTCTGAGGAAGAATGGTAAGGCATCAC
>NW_022103928.1:31712720-31714254 GCF_000313985.2 Echinops telfairi | reverse complement strand
GCACTTACCACGTACATGTCAGAATGCCAAAGGAATGAGTCAGAAGATTTGCCTGCCAGAGACGTAGCGTCTGAGGAAGAATGGTAAGGCATCACGGCAGACAATTCTAACAGAGCTGACCCTGGGGGGCCAGCACCCCCAGGAGATGCCAGAGCAATGTGCCATCATAAGAAACCCTTATCCAGTCATTAACATTGCCCAGCCTTGCCAAATCACAAAAATTAGGCAAAAGCTTTATTAACATGAAATCAAAACAAGGCTTGGCCGTTTGTGTGATTTAGCTTTTGATTATTTACATTTCATTTTATTTGCCTTTGCAGTGTTCTGCTTCCGAACACTTTTAAATCTGTCTTTTTAATTCTACGTAAATGTAAATGCATGGGATATCTTCACTGTGCTCAATTTTTGCTTTAATTTGTTTATTCTTTTGTTTTAATGGTAGAAATCTAAACTAAATATAGAGTACTGTGTGTGTGTGCTCATTTTCTCAATACACACTGAGCTTCACAGTCTACTTTGTATTTTCATGATGTAGCTTGATTGTGTTAATGTGACAAATACTTCACTTAGCTTATCTGAGTAATTCTAGTGTAAGGTGGCCCATCATCTGTCATCTTTACTGCTTTTTCCACTTGTGTCTTTTCTTGCTGTGTGCAAGTGTGTGTGTGTGTGTGTGTGTGAGAGAGAGAGAGTGTGCGTGTGTGTGTGTGTGTGTGTTCACACAACTCAAGTGAGCTGAGTGGTTTGTTGAGAGGAAACCAATTCACAAGGCAAAGGAGGAAGGGAGAGTGAGAGCATTTATTGAATACTAGGACCCAAGGAGCCCTGGTGACATGGAGGTGACACATCGGCGGGGATCCAATAGATTAGAGACCACCAGCCACTCCGCAGGAGAAAGGCAGGGCTTTCTGCTCCTGTCAAGAGTTACGGTCTCAGAAACGCACGAGGGCAGTTACACCCGGCCCGGTAGGGTCGCTCTGAGTCGACATGGACTCGGGGGCAGTGAGTTTAGTTTGGAGCGCAGCAAGGAAGAGAGAGTGGATCTTGTCCATCCAACTCTGCCTTCCTGCTGTAAGAGGGGGATTTTGTGGGCAAGGCTTGGAGAAGGGGATAGTCTATTCTGGAGCAAGCCAACATGAGATGGGCCATCGGGTTCTCAGATTGTTCTCCGGAGGGATTGATAGTCCTTGTTCCAGCTCTAGGCATTGTGAATGAGTTCTGAACTTCAAACGGAGTGGGCTGATTTCTAGCTTCTAGAGGGAAACAGCAAAGGGATGTCTATTTATTACAGAACAATTCTAATAAATTGAAAGACTGAAGCAAAGGAAAACAAAGTCCATGGAGTGTGGCACTGTGTGCGTGTGTGAGCGCGTGCATGCGTGTGTGTGAACATACTGGTGTTACCAGGAAGAACTGGCGGCCTCAGACCCTTTCTCAGCTTTTGTCAAGCTTGCTAGAAAAGTACTCAGATGGGAGACAGGAACAAGGTCTGAACTGAGTAAGTAAATCTATTTAAGGGTTACATCCAACACAG
>NW_022103928.1:31710157-31711946 GCF_000313985.2 Echinops telfairi | reverse complement strand
GACTAGGAAGTAAGTATACCTGCTCCTTGACTTAAGAGGTAGTTGATTATGACTAGTTATACTTACAACCGCCTGTTTGTAGAACATCGAATAAGTAGTATGTGCTGCATATAATGTGGCAGTGTGTACTTTCTGGGTGTTCTCATTCTCGGGTCTTCCCCTGCAGATGTACACTGATATAGTTCATGGTGATATGAAGAGCTGGAGTTTTTTGGTTTCATTTTCCTAAACTAAATCGAGATTTGAGTTAACGGAAAGCACCGACTCAAATACTGATCACATTGCTAAAGCAGATTTGGGTGGCAGGAAGATGTTATTGCAAAATATACGAAGGAAAAGAAAAAGAAAAAAAAATGACAGACAGCTCTCACTAATTTTCTGACAAGAATTCCCATTTCCTATTCGTACAGATAATCCCGATGATTCAGAACATTCCACAGTGAAGTCATTACCACTCAAAAGATACCAGTGTTATATAATACTTCTTCACTGCTGAGTAAAATTTTTTAATTTGTATATTTTTAATGCAGATATATATTAACTATATATCTATAAATTCATGTGTCATTTTCCAATCCCCAAGGACTAATAAATATCATATTTATGAAGATATTGATCATAAAAGGCAGTAATCGTTGTGATGGTTAGGGATTATGTCAACTAGACATTCTTGGGTAAGGGTAGGGGCAGAGCTCAACCTATCAATTGAATCGCATCCTGATGACACCTCAGTGGCGTCATAAGCCCTTTTGGGTGAGAGAAAGACCTAGGAGAGGCGAACCCTCTTTGGCCCTTTGCCTTCTGTTGTAGCTGGATCTTGGATCTGGTTCCTCAATCTACTGTTGTGTGGCCTGCCGATTCCAGCAGTCATCCCTGGACGTTAGACGATGACCTAAGATGTGTCTGCATCGTCCTCCTGCTGCCTGTTCATCAGCTGCCGTGTGTCAGAAGCCTGACTTGAATGAGACTGAACTTACCTATTTCTACAACTGTGTAAGCCATTTCTTGATATAAATCTCTTCTGGTTTAACACCATATACAAGGGTCAATGGTTTTGTTTCTCCAACTTAACACAATAGTAAAGACAAATGAAATGAAATAGATATTCGACTTATGTTAGAACCACCTTCTCATGGATTCTTGATTTAAATTGGAAACTGCCTAAATTGGGGTCATAAACAGCTATCTTCAAATTTGTTTTACTTCTCATTCTATTATCTTAGGAAAGTTAATAACATACTCTAAGACTCTTTTTTCTTCAATTATAACATGTGGATAATGCATGGGTCTCATACTGAGAGAAAGAAATGACCTAATATGTGTAAATGTTCTAGAACTGTGTTAAACGCCTACAGTGAATAACTGCTAGGCTCTTCCTTGTTTGGACTGGTAATTTAAAATTCAAAGTATTCCTTCTTCATTTTAATGAAACACCACTTCTATCTTTCCCAGTGAAAACTAGTAATCATCTGTCTAAATAATGCTTTTGAAAAACTGGAATATACAAAACTGATTTTTCTAACTTGCTCCCATTAAGAGCATGCTCTGGATAAAGTGGACATTATTTGGTTTGGGATGCACAGGAATATCATTAGGAGAGGATGTCTATGGCATAGACAGGTGTATTACTGAGCTACTCACCAAAATATACAGTATTCAGGGGAAATGATAGCTGTGAAAATTAAGCTAACCCAGGAAACATAAAATATGAGGGGGTACCCTTCTCCTGCAAAAACCCAGAATTGTGCTGGGCAGAGCAGAGCTTTCATAGTAGACGTTTTTCCTGTTA
>NW_022103928.1:31707018-31709577 GCF_000313985.2 Echinops telfairi | reverse complement strand
GACTCACCTGACCTCACTCTGTGCGACTTCTTTTTGTTTCCTCAAATGCAGAAGGACACAAAAGGACAGAAATTTGATGATGTAGAAGAGGTGAAGAAATATAAAATGAGAGGTGCTGTCAGCCATCCAAACAGATGGGTTTGAAAATTGTTTCCAGGAATGGAATCACAGATTTGACAAATGTATTACATTTAATGGAGAGTACTTTGAAGGTGATACAATTGTTTTATAAAAATAGTTTAAATACGTAGCCTTGTGGGGGTGGTACCTCCTCATATATGAAGAAGCCACAGGTTGCAGAAGAAATGCCTTGAAGGTACCATAATAGTCACAAACAGGAACAGGACAGACAAGGTGATGTAAAATAACTTATGAAACCTACAAAATCTATTCCTCAGCTGTCTTTCAGATCACAAACTTCCTCCTCCTACACAAAAAACACCCTGGTGCAATGGGTTTAAGAAACATACACAACAAGGACCCTGTGAGAGATATGTGACCTAAATTGGTGGCTCCAGCATTAACTTGGGATCAAAACTGACTTTGGAATTTTCAGATGCCAAATTGGCCCCACACTGTGCACACACCCACTGCAAAGGGTTACCAGGAGGGAGATGGTAGAAACGATAGCACTTCACCAACTACCCAAGCCAGGAACCTTGCTCTAAGAAACATACCAACTCTTGAACAGCCCCACACAGATCACTTAGTTCATAAACTGGAACAGACTCGTTGCCCACGGGAGGGATGTCTCCCTTGCTGGTTGTTATGAAGGCAGGGTGGCCTATGGCTTAAGCCCCCCTATAAGGGAGGTGTCTACCTTTTAATACATGCCTTACAGCAATTATGACTTTCTAGTTTTGTATGCCCATACCAGTCTCAAAGAACATAATCCTAGAGGGCGGTTATAGAAAACAAAAATGAGTGAAAACATTTCTCAAATATTTTAGCAAAGAGGCAAAGAAACCAGGCTATTTAAGTCCTTCTCCATTGGATAAGTATGGTACCCTGACAGATGTGGAATCCCAGCATTTGTTTACACTATGTAAATGCAGGCAAAATGAGTGATGACAGTTTGAGAGACCCAGAAGGGAACAGTCTAAGTGGCTGCCATCGGGACAGGCTGGAATGTGTCCGCAGCTATAGGAGGTGCCTCTGGTGGGTGAGCCTAGCACTCTCTGAGGTGGGGCGGGGCGGGGGTGCAGCCGGGGCTGGGCCAGGGCAGTGGCGAGGCCTTTCCACCAGGTAGGTGGTGCCTGAGCCCCTAGTGGTGAGAAGACGCAGCTCAGCGGGTCAGGGTGGATGGAGGAACCTCAGTCACCCTGCACTGGTGTCTTCGGTCCCTGCCCTGAATCCAAGAGCACCCTCTCCTGGTCCACACTGTCGGTCCAGTTAGTACACATAGGCTTTGTTGGAAATGGTTTCCAATGTCTACCCGTAGTGTTTGCCCTCTGAGTCAGGCCAGTGGAAGAGGGGGCGGTTTGTATCCCATCTTGGCTTGGAAGAGACCGACCCCATGCCAGGGACAGTGCTGCCTCCTACGTGTCAGACTGGGAGGTGGTGCCAGGCCGCCTGGGGCGCTCGGATGCCCCACCTTCCCATAGTATGTGCTGCTCCTCCTCCCGGCTGGAGGGGACATGCTGGGGAGTGGACGCCTCCCTCTGCTGGTCACCAGGGTACCCGCTGCTCACCGAGTCGGAGGGCCTGGCCTCCACAGCCCTGGAAGAGGGCAGTCCTGGGGCCAGGATCTCCGTGAGGCACAACTTAAGGTCGACAAACCTGGCAGCAACAATTTTCTAGAACTGGCTAACCAGCTCGGTGACGCACAGACTCTCCTTCCCGTGGGACCTCCGAGCGGCTCAGACAAGGTCGTGAAAGATGGTATGTCTGCAGGGTGCCTGCCAAAGTAAGGGTGACTTCCCTCGGAATGAAAAAGTGTTGCTTCCTTTTTGAAAGAGTGTCGTCGGAAACACAGCAGGTCCAATACGCAGTCCACAGCCCAGATGCCGGGCTCCTGGCTGTTTGGATAGTATGTCAACCCCCTTTGGCCTTTGACACATGAGAACGGTGTTCCCTGCGACACACTGACTGTTTCGCCCCTACTGGCTGCGGAGCGCTCCACGTGGAGCCGGGGTGCTGCGTGGAGCACCCCCAAAGCAGCACCGCTTGTTGCCTCCCTGTAGCTCACCAGCAGGTTTTCCACCCTTAGCTCCGCGCACGTACTGCCCTGCTCGGCGGGTCTGATGGAAGATTTTAAGAACAGCATCAGACGACGGAGGCCCTCTAGCCTCCATCGTCCTTACAAAGCCCACCCGCTACCTTCTCAGGCTTGTATCTGCAGCAGAGCTCAGTGTTCCCGAGACCGACTCTTCTGCACCTACAGCCGCGGCAGAGAACGGGACCACAGGAGGGCGGCCGGACAGCTTGTCCAACAAGCCAGCTTCTTGCTCGATGGCTCTGCTCGGTGCTGCTTCATTAGGTCGCTTTCAAAGGTACCTTCTGCTGCCTCCAAGATCCTGAGCATCAGAAACAACTGCAAGCCCTGGTCGCACCAGGATC
>NW_022103928.1:31704968-31705934 GCF_000313985.2 Echinops telfairi | reverse complement strand
AAAGCTGAATCAGTGAACATATAAGCATGTCAGCACTGTCAGGGATCTCCACACAGCTGCTCCAGCACCCAGGGCTGCATCAGGGTAGGTCAATGTGGCTTCTCTTTGGGGATGTCTTGCAGGGAGTGACCCTTTCCAGCTGAAGCAGGGAACTGCTAAGGCAGCCTCACCCTCACCTGACCATCACAAAGCAAGAGATCTGAGAACTAGAAAGATGAGGCTCACTGAGCCATTTATCCTTCTGCCCTTCAATTAACCTCACATGTGTTTATCAGCCAGGTTGGCACAATAAACTAACTACCTCAGACCCTTATGCAGCAACCAATGAATTCTGCAAACCTAATAATTATCACTTCCATTCTATCTAGAAACATCTCATAAATACTCTCCTACAGGTATCCATCACAATATAGTACAGACAAGTAGCTTGAGATTTTTTATTACCAGATGAACTATCAACTATCACAACCCTACCCAACACCAACATGCCATTTTACCAGTAATTGGTCAATCCTAGAATCCTATCCTAAGGATTTATTTCATTGAATCATTTAAGTGCCAACTGTCTTAACTGGCTTCTAGACCCAGACCCTGAAAAGATCAACTACACCAGCGGTTCTCAACCTTCCTAATGCTGCCACCCTTTAATACAGTTCTTCATGTTGTGGTGACTCCCCCATAAAATTATTTTCATTGCTACTTCATAACTGTCATTTTGCTACTGTTCTGTAAATATCTGATATACAGAATGTATTTTCATTGTTACAAATGGAACATAATTAAAGCATACTGACTTATCACAAAAACAGTATGTAATTATATATTGTGAAATGTTTATTTCTAATGACCAATCAGTGAAATGTTGTCTTGAAGCATGGTGCAGCCTGGGTAACAGTCTACACACCAGGTACTCAGATGTGGCGTATCTGCATGTGGGCGGGCCAGCCTGGAGACGGATGGAGGAGC
>NW_022103928.1:31702992-31704036 GCF_000313985.2 Echinops telfairi | reverse complement strand
GTGATCCAAGGGATATGTAAAATGTACTAATGATAGCCTGATGATATTAAATCTGTGTTTGTTAATTAACTGAATGATATATCTGAATTTGAAGGTTATTTTCTATAGTGCATTTCTATATGTTAGAACACCTGACAATAGGGCCCAACCAATAAAGGACCATCAGTAACTATAATTTTCAGAGGCTTATTTATCTAGAAAAGTAAGCTATAAGCATATGAAATGTTTTCCCCCCAAAGGAACTATTCAATATAATAATATTGGAGCTGTCATAAGAAAGTACATAATTAATAGTCAAGTACATTACACAGTGAGTGCTCTAGGAGCTCAGAAGATGATGAGGCCTGCCTCATCCATAGTAATATTTGCTAAATATCATGATCAATCAACCAAACGTTAGTTCCTAATCAGAGGTGTATTATCCTCAAGTATAGGACTATATGACATGGCATTGTGCTAAGGGGAAAAAATCATGAATTAAATATTTTTAACTAACATTTTAGGCTTCCTTGTCTAAATACTAGCCTCAAAGAAGTGAAGAAATTACTGTTATTAACAGTTTGAATGTCAATTGGAAATTTATATGTGAGACAGTTTTTAACCTGAAACTGAGATCAAATAAGAAGAAAGTAGGGATATTTTCTAAAACAATTTTCAAGATTAATTTCAGAGATTTTTAGCAGTGGTAACAAGCAAGGCAATGAAAGTGATTGCTACTATAGAAACAAGAGTTGTTGGCTGGTTCGGGCCACACTCGATATCTTTGATCATTACGTTGTCATTAGCTTCAGCTGCTGCCTTTTTGCCGCTTCAAATATATACTTACGTCTCTCTTTGTCTTTCACATTTCAGAAGAGCCACTGCACTGAGCATTTTCAATCTCTCCCATAAGTCAGTGTCTAGATTGCCTGCCTCCTTCTCTCTGTCCCCCCCTGCTGTCACCCTGCCACACAGAGACACCCTTCCTTTCACATGTCCCACTCCATAACAGCTTTAAACAGAAAAAAATGAAAAAGAATAAAGTGGCATGCTCTTAGAAGACAC
>NW_022103928.1:31695847-31702647 GCF_000313985.2 Echinops telfairi | reverse complement strand
TCAAGAGCACACTGTGGCTAGGCTTCAAGGAGGAAGCTCTTTGGTGGTACAAGTCAATGATGACTGTGCTGGTTGCACACCAAAATGCTGGAAGCTAAAGTCCATCTGAAGGCTCCTCGAAGGAAAGGCAGTGTTACTGGGAAATCCCAGGCAGAGCGATTTCATGATGGCACACATGGGCTTACCAGGAGTAGGAGTTAACTGGATGGCAAATGGTAACAATTAAAAGGCTGGCAAGCAGGTGCTCAGTGTGGGGTAACATGATTCTTGCCCTGATGTCGCTTCACAGCCATACTCAGAATCCCGTTTGGTGATGGGCTGCAACAAAGCTACCTGCGGGGGGACAATCTCTCCATTTGGTGCGGACCCTAAGGAAGTGAAGGACACAAAGGGAACGACATACGCACACCTGTGTCTACCGCAGCAACTTCTATAACAGCAAAAAGATGGAAACCACTTTTTTGAATGCTGTAGCATGGATAGACAAAATTTGGTACATTCATCCAACAGAATATTATGCAGTATTAAAAGCAATCATGAATCTGTTAAACTCCTTAAGACATGGACAAAATCAGAAAATATTTTGCTCAGCAAAGTTAGTCAATCCCTAAAAGATAAATATTTTATGATACTATTATTATAAAGAATAAAATAAATGGTTTTCACATAAAAAGGTAAGTAAGACCTTAAAGTCTACACGGAGGTGGGTCAAGGAGAAAGAAAGAATAGGAAACTGTGGAGAAAGGGAAAAGATACAGCATCTGGGGTCTGTAAGGCTTGAAGGTAAACAAGCGGCCATCCAGCTCGGAAGCAACAAACCCCACGTGGAAGAAGCACACCAGCCTGTGTGATCACGAGGTGTCAAAGGGATCAGGTATCAGCCAACAAAGAACAAAAAAATCATATCATTGTGAATGAGGGGGAGTGCTGAGTGAGACCCAAAGCCCATCTGTAGGTAATGGGATACCCCCTTAAAGAAGGGTCACAGGGAGGAGACAAGCCAGTCACCATGCAGTGTAGCAACAGTGAAACATACAACTTTCCTCTAGTTCTTAAATGCTTCCTCCCCACCCCCACTATCATGATCCCAATTCTACCTTACAAATCCAGCTAGATGAGAGGATGGTACAGATAGGAACTGGAAACACAGGGAATCCAGGACAGATGATCCCTTCAGGACAAGTGGCGATACCAGAGGGTGGAGGGAGGGTGGAGTAGAAAGGGGAAACTGATTACAAGGATCTACATATAACCTCCTCCCTGAGAGGATGGATAACCGAAAAGTGGGTGAAGGGAGATGTCGGACAGTGTAAGACATGACAAAATAACAATAATTTATAAATTATCAAGGGTTCATGAGGGAGGGGTGAGCAGGGAGGGGGCAGAAAGGTGAGGAGCTGATACCAAGGGCTTAAGTGGAGAGCAAATATTTTGAAAATAATGAGGGCAATGAATATACAAATGCGCTTGACACAATTGATGTATGTATGGATTGTGATTAGAGTTGTATGAGACCCCAATAAAATGATTTTTTTTAATTACCTGGTGAATTTTTTCAAGAGTTCACATCCCCAGAAATTCTTCCAGAAAACCAGTCTCAGGAGACTCTGTTTATGAGGAGAGAACAGGAAAAGTACCAGGCAGCTCAACCCAACCCAAACTGATGACTTAGAGGATTTCAAGTTTAAGATACTCAGCTCTTAGGTGGTTTGTATTTTAGCAAAAAAACAAAACTGAAAGTCGTTGTCCAAGTGTTGGAATAATAATGCAGAAGTTCACATTGCCAAAAGACATTTCCAATTAAGATTCTGTATTGAGTGAGCAGATTTCAGATAAGTTGTCTTGCCTCTATAATCATTGTAAAACTAAATAGGAAAAAATGGAAACTACCCATTTTCCCACAAATGAAAAAACCACTAATAATATTCATGTCTTGCAAACATTTCTGTACATGAAATGCGTCAAATATTAGGTACATGTTTACACACGTACACCCCAAAAGTGGCATCACACTTCACACCATAGCAGGTCACGTGCTTTTTCACTTCTGCAGTGCGATGGGGGGAAGAGTGGGGCTTTCGTGTGTGTCAGAGAAACCTCATTTCAAAATCACAGCCTTCTCTTCATTCATTCACTCATCAAATTAATTCTTTTTATTTTTCTTTTAAAAATCATTTTATTGGGGGATCATACAACTCCAATTCCTCTTTTCTAGCTTTTAAAAAGCATTTACGTGAACGTGGTATCAAAAAGAGGTAGGATGAGCCTCTACCAAAATCCACTGGGAAAGGAGAGAATGGCCAACATTGAAGGGGGGCTAGGATGTGGTAAGATAAAATTCCAGGACGGAAGTTTTAGAGAGAGAAAAGAGCGACGGAGCATCGCCTTCAGGTGTCAATTGAGGAACATGCGGATAATGTCCCTCCCCCTTCCTGGGAGAAAATAATCATTCCTTGGAGAGATGCTGGACAAAGAAGGTCCTCGATAGAAAACCAGGTGTCTCCTGGGATGAGGAGGAAGCACATTCAGGGAATGTTCATTATCAACTGACTGGTAGAAGATTTGATCCCTGTCCCAGAGTTTGACCTAACCCCTCTCTTCCAGGATATGTGAATTTATTTTCCTTTTCATAGATTTTCTAGTAGCAAAGCCTAAAATCTCAAGTCATGGAGCTTGAATATTACCTTCTGATGACTTCCTTTGGGACAGTGTTGCTCAATAAATCGGGTACCAAACGTCTTGAGAGCTGAACGGGAAGCAAATCCAAAGTGGGACTCTTCAGGGGAACCTGTGTATAAACACTGACACGGCTCTCACATGCATTCTTGATTGGGTCCATCGCCAGTCTATACTTGGGTCTGACACTGCGTCTATAATGTCAGTAAACGTGAAAACCATCGTTTGAAGGGGTGTCAGGGCAATTATGGATTGAGCAATCAGCTGCTCTGTAACTCACGCTAACATATTTTGGTCCTTAAACTCTCTCCCCGCAACAGAGCTTCAAGCACGTTAGCCCAAAGGGAAACCGTAAGAGGAACACACACATATTTGTATCCTTGTTTGAGTTTTCCCTGTGGCGTTGTGGGTTATGCTTTCAGCTGCTAACCACAAAGTCTGTGGATCAAGTCCACCAGATGCTCCATCGGAGAAAACGAGGCTTTTTACTCCCATAAACAGAGTAAAAAAGTATTGGAAACCCAGGGGGACAGTTCTACTCTGTCCTATGGGGTCACTCCGAGTCAGAATCCACTCAATGGCTGTGAGTTTCACTTTTTGAGTTTATGAGTGTTCTCAAATCATTCTCCTGAGCTAGTCAACAAATTTTTATTGGGCATCTACTACATATTAAGTTCATGTTAATTCATGGCTGTGCTATTCAACTTTCTTCTTCCTTTTCTACACCATTTTGTAGCAACAGAAAACATGCTGGGACATTCCATCTTTTCTTTATCAAACTGTATTTCTCTAACTAAAAACCCACTGAGACAAAGGCCTCATTTTTCTATCTACTGAATTAATCCTAGGATTAAAATTTAATCCCTCAAAGAATACGTTTCTGGTACAATGTTCAGTATCTCTTGGATCTCGGATCTCTGCTGCCCGGCCCTCAATATTCTCCAAGTTCTGACCATGAGATCTTCGAAGTGATTACTGAGGTAGAGAGCTCTCAGTGCCCATTGGAAAGGTTACCAGAAGCGCTAAGCATGAAACATAGAACCCTCAGTTGTAGAGTCCTTTAGCCTTTTCTCTCTGTGATGGTTAATTCTATGTGGCAACTTGGCTAGGCTATTTTACCAGACACTAATCTAGGTGTCAATGGGAAAGTATTTTGAGTATAGGGTTAACATCAAAACAGTGAACTTTAAGTAAAGGAGATTGCCTTTGATAATGTAGATGAGAGTCATCTGATCCAAGAGCAAATTCTGAGATTTCCAAAGAAAGAAATTCTACCTCAAGACTGCCATCAACTCTTGTCAAGTCTCCAATCTGCTGGACTGGCCTATGTGTTTCAGACTTCCCGCACTCATCACCATGGTAGCCAATTCTAAAAATAAATACATCTTACTCATTCAGTTTTTGTGTAGATCCCTTATCTTCAGCTGACCTCTGGGCTGGAAAGAATTCCTATCTAGGAGCAAGCACCTTGACCTGAGGACCATCCAAGTCTACTGAAACGACTTTCAGATCAGACCTCAGATAACAAGCCCATAGAAACCCTATCTAGAAGGAGTGTCCCACTCCCTTGATTCTCCTCCCCCTCCCCTGGGAGCTTCTTGGCTGGCAAGGGTGCTGAGCCATACTGGATACTCCACCCCTCCAGGAATTTTCTCTCTTAGTCCTATCCTGGCCACAGTTTTCTCCTCTCCTCTTTTACTATCATTTTCTTTTTTCTGTTTATCCCTTCTTTTATCTTCCTTTCTTCTTTCCTTTTCCTTAATTTATTTTTTTTACTATAACCTTCTTTTTCACCCTTCATGATGCCCTGTTTTATTGTCTTTTGTTGTCATTTCATCTTTCTGTGTTCTTTTTACTTTCTTTTCATTGTTAGTTAACAAATCATTTTTTCTTAATGTTGTTTGGCTGACTCCCCATGCTCATGTGTTTATCTATTTTTAAACTATTTTCTGTTTTGGCTGTTATTATTTTTTGTCGTATGTTTTTTCTGGACTTTATTTTTTTCTTGCCCCATCCCTCTGGAGGCAGCAACCATGGCCACAAGGCCCAGCCACACCCACACTGTACTTAGTCCGGAGTCATGACCCACCCCGGTGCCACCGGATCACCAATAGATAGACAAAACTCAGACAAACCTGCCCTCAACTCCGGGATACGAACAGTACACGGAGAATTGCATACACACTCACATTTTTTCTTACACCAATCAGGAGACAGCTGGTGAGCAGTTAACGTCTCACTCATGTACAACCATCCATTAAATAAAAATACTGCAACACCACAGTGTCCAAGAGACAACAAGCAATTTCAGTTTATGTGACTAAAATGGCTCAAACAAATGGCCAATCTGCCGAGTCAGAAGACCTTTCTCAGTCTTAATGGGCGTTGGAACTACCTGGTAAGAATAGTGTTAAGACTCCTTCAGTGGACTAAGATAAAGGTTAATTAAACTGAAAATGCACAAAAAAGTCTTTAGAAGAATTCAAGAAAAAATTACAAGAACAAACAAAACCAAACAATTAGAAATTGCAGAAGGTAGGCATGTTAGGTTGGATTTTCTAGAAAAGCAAACCAGTGACACTTATATATGGTTGTACACAGGAAGCTATGTCTTTCAACATTTGACTTAGGCAGTTGTAGAAAGGAGTAAGTCCAGTCTGGTTCAAGTCCATGGGTCAGAGAATAAGCTGGAGGCATCTCCTGACCTATGTTGCTTCAGGGGCCTGATGAATCAGGTACACAAAGCAGGGAGGATGTGAATGTAAAGCCAAATGAATCTAAGGTCAGCAGTCCTGGGACTGGCAGGAGATTGTAGAAGCAGATTTAGGATCCACATCCAGCAAAAGATATGCACTCCAGGGCAGGCAATGCACAGAGAAGACGGTAGAGCTGGCCCCACCATGAAACACGATGCTCCTCACTGACCCACAGCACTACAAGGGACAGCACTGGAGACACAGTGCAGGAATTGTGCCCGGTCTGACCACCCCACACCGAAGCGAAACACGGGGGAGCGCAACAGAGCAGCAAGGGGAGCAAAGCAATGAAGTCCTGAGGACTCCCAAAAATAGACCTCAGAATCGGTGGGCAGGGCGTGACACTTCACCTGACCCAATTGGAAAACCTTCAGAAGGGTCAGCAGACAGTCCTGGAACTATTCATAGGCTTTTTTCTAATTCTTTTTCTCATGTCTATCGTTATAGGATAGGCAAGATAACCAATCCTGAGGAGAAAACAATGGGACTGATGGCTCCCAGGGGACATGGGAGAAGAGGAGGGGGGAGAAAGGGAAGGGGGAGCCAACAAACCCAGAGACGAGGGAACATTAAGAGATCTAAAATTGATGGTGAGGAGGGGCGGAGGGTGTAGAATGCCTGATTGGGGTTTGATCAAGCCCAACATAGAGGAGAGAAAGGACTGAGAGTCGAATGAAGGTTGAACATGACAGTGGGACAGGCGGACAGTAAAAAGAAATAGAGGAAAGAACTAGGAGGCAAAAGACATTTATAGAGGTATAAATATAGACATGCACATATGTAAATATTTAATATATAATGATAGAGATATAGGTCTATGTACATATATTTAAATGTTAAACAGTAAGGTAGCAGATGGGCATTGGGTCTCTACTCAAGTACTCCCTCGAAGCAAGAACACTTTGTTCTAATAACCTGGCATTTTGTGATGCTCACCTTCCTGACATGATCGCTGAAGTCAAAATGGATGCATAAGCAAAGGTGGTGAAGAAGGCTGATGGTGCCTAGCTATTAAAAGATATAGAGTCTGGGGTCTTAAAGGTTTGAAGTTAAACAAGTGGCAATCTAGCTGAGATGCAATGAAGCCCACATGGAAGAAGCACACCAGCCTGTATGGTCACGAGGTGTTGCCAGGATCAGGTATCAGGCATCAGACAACCCAAAACAAATATACTGATGCAAATGATGGGTGTCAGAGTGAAGACCCAAAGCCCATCTATAGACAGTTGGACATTCCCTCACAGAAGGGTCACAAGGAAGGGATGAGTCAACCAGGGTGCAGCATGGCACTGACAAAACAAACAACATTCCGCTAGTTCTTTAATGCTTCCTCCACCCCACTAACATGACCCCATACCTTACAAATCC
>NW_022103928.1:31694893-31695612 GCF_000313985.2 Echinops telfairi | reverse complement strand
ATGATGGCAACATATGTACCAATGTGTTTGACACAATTGCTGTATGGATTGTTACAAGAGCTGTAAGAGCCCCCAATAAAATGATTTATTAATAATAAAAAAAGAGAAATGTGAGCTTACTTCCCCCACAGTGTCAATCTTTACTAAGATAGGTCACACTCCAAATGAAACCTCCTTCAATTGTATCAAGGATGTGACCAGATTAAGGAAGTGTCTCCCTAGCAATTAAGAAAATGTTTGTATTATAGCCAATCACCCGAGATAAAGTGTAGTTTTCTGCTTTTGAAGCCCTGTGAATCATTCCAGTGCCCCCCAGGGGAAACACCTTGAGAAGCAAAAAATCCATCATCCTACTTTGGAAAAAACACGGCAGAGATCTCGAGGCAGGCATGCGGGCAATTATACCATTTACATTAGCCATGCAAAAGATGAAATACCCAGGAATAAATCTAACCAGAGCAACAAAAACTCTGTACAATGAAAGCTACCTAACAAGAATATCTCGTGTTTATAGACAAGAAGATTTAACAGTGTGAAAATAGCAATACTTCTTAAAGCAATGTACAGATATAACATGATTCTGGTCAAGTTTCTAAAATTATCCTTCAAGGAGATGGAAAATCTAATCACCAAATTTGTATGGAAAGAAAAGAGAACTTGGATAAGCAAAGCACTACTGAAGAACGAAGGAGGAGTCTTGCTTCCTGATATCTAAATCT
>NW_022103928.1:31692841-31694422 GCF_000313985.2 Echinops telfairi | reverse complement strand
GTCAGGTCCAACCATAGCAGCTTTAGGCACACCAGAAGGCCAGGCTGCCTAGACCTGGGCCCTCCTCACAACGGTTCCTGTGCCTGAGCCTGTTGTTGCAGCCACTGTGTCAGTCCATCTCCTAGAGAGCTCTAACACTGAGCATACACTGTCAAACGATGAACACCCATCAGCAGTGGAAGACAAACTAGATGGTTAATACCTTCTAAACATTAGACACTACATGCATCAAAAAATTTCACCAAAAGAGAACCTACAGACTGAGCAGCAAAAAAATGGGCAATACCATAAAGGACTAATATCAATTTTTTATGTAAAACTTCAACACCCCAATAAGAAAAATACAAATAATCTGACTTTAAAATGATCCACGGATATGAATAGACACTTCATCTAAGAGGATATTCTGGCAGCCAAAAATTATAAAGAAATACTCGTGGTCATTATCCATTTGAGAGATGCAAATCTAAACAACAATGATGTTTCAGTTCAAACCTGTATTCATAGAAAAGCTCAAAAACACAGTAAACAACAAATGCTGGCAAGGCTGCTGAAAGACTAGAACAGTCATCCACAAATATCATATGACCCACCAATCCTTCTACTTTGTATGTGTCCTAGAGAACTAAGAAACATGACATGAACATGCACACTCATGTGTGCATCCCAGCACTATTCACAATAGCAAAGAAAATAACCTAAATTTCCATCAGTGGAAGAATGGGAAAATAATTTTTTGTAGATTGACAGTGGGTTACTACCCAATGATAAATCCAAAAAACATCTCTTAACATGAATGAATGAACCTGGCGGGCATTATGTTGAGCGAAATTAACAGTCAATCACAAAAGGACAAATATTGTATGAGACCAGCGTTACCAAATGTGAAGGAAAGTTTCACACTTACAGAAATGTTCTTTGACGGTTCCTAGAGGTAGGGAGGAAGGAAGAGTGAGGAAGTTATGGACTAGAGGGAAAAGAATGTACAATAAGCGGATGGTTGGTAAAATAAATAATGGATGAAGATAGACAAAAGAAAACAAAATATCCACAGATCCAAGGTCCTACGACAATGGGAAGGGGACAGCATCTGGACCTGATCTAATTGTTTATAAGTCTGAATTGAGACACTTCCTGTGGTCATCCATTGTGGATTGTCATTTTACATTTCCTGTGAAATACTAAGGAGCTGACTCTTATCCTACTGATGTCCGTTTATTACAAAATCTCTATGTCAACTATTTTGTCACTTGTTCAAACAGCAGCCATCACTACCCCATGCCACTGTGCATGCAAGATGGGAGGCAAGCACTTGTTTGATGACTACATCTTTTATGTCCTATTACATTCCTGTCTGCATTCTTTAGCAATTCCTCCTTGTAATTCAATGTATTGATCAAAAATGTTTCTGTCCGCTGAGAGAAATGGAACTACAAGTCTGCCTTTTGTTTGTTTCTGCTTCTTAATGGTTTGTACTCTTACATTATTCATGTACCCAGAGGCTCTGTTGATGGCCACATTTTTATAAATCCCCCAAATAAATAAGTAATAGCCTATTTAGAAGAGCTACTTTGGTTTACC
>NW_022103928.1:31688536-31691816 GCF_000313985.2 Echinops telfairi | reverse complement strand
AAACTTCTACTAAATCATCCCCTTGCCCCATTTCCACCATAGACAATGGAGTAGACTACCATTCTATTAGGCTATGCATTTTCAATGCAGTAGTTTCTCATTTAAAACAATTCACATCACATCAGGCCATTTCCTTTCTTTGTGTTCTGTTTAATTTACCTATAATTCCAACAGTAAATCTCCATGACTGTGCAGCCATTTCTACAAATTGTCCTTAATTTGATGATATGAGGAAGACTTTGGGATTTCTCAGTTCCTCTCAGCCTGTCCTTCACTTCATCACACACATTTTATGCACATTCCTTTTCCTTTCCTCTTTCCTTTACAGGGAAAACCACTAAACTTTCCCATAGTTTCACTTTGGCTTAAGATCAATATTTCGACGAAAATTCATATCTTTGATATATAGCATTTCACTAGGAGAGTATAAGAAGCCATATATTATTTTGTTCTTGAGAAAAATGGGAATCTGATCTGGAGATTACTTGCTAAGTGGTTGTGAGGATTTATTTGAATTCCCCTAAGAACCTGTTAGTGTATAATTTGTTGCAGAGGATTTATGGCTCTCCCAGGAGACTTTGTTCAGGGCAGGAGAGCATTTGCCGACACCTCAGAGAAGTGCCTCTGTCCCCGAGCTTGCCGCCTATTCACGATGGGGCTGTCGTGCGTGGTCTTCCTGAGAAAGATTGGACCTCTCGGCCCAGACTGGGCTCTTAGAGAATATGTCAGCTTCCTTGCTTCTGAAGATATGCTTACACTCAAATGCCTCGTATTTTACAACACAGCCCAAGTCACCCCAATTATTAACTGTCCTCTCAAATCTCTGCGATGAGAATTCCTTATACAAAAACAACAGCAACACACCCACACTTCTGGGTTTTCTGGATCACATAATATAATGTAACACATTTTTTTTATTTCATTAGATATCTATCACTCAGAATATATTTATACGAGTCAAGATTCCTATTTTTCAAATATGTCTTACATTAAAAAAAATAAAGCTAGAGTTGCATAGCTTTATTTAGATTCATTTTTGTCAAATTAAATTTAGCGAGGTCTAATAGGCACACCCACGTTCATCGCTGCACTATTCACAATAGCCAGACGAAATCAACCTAACTGTCCATCATGAGAAGAGCGGATAAAGAAACTCTGCTATGTACACGATGGAATACTATGCATTGCTAAAAAACACTGACAAAACCATGAAGCACCTCATGACATGGAGGGACCTGGAAAACATGCTGCGTGACACTAGCCAATCACAAAAGGACGACTACTATGTGAGACAATTGATATACGATAAAAGTTCTCCTACCGAAGGGAACAAATTTTGGAGGCTGTGGGTGGGGGAAAGAAGGCAATGAATGAGACCAGGGGTCGGCAAACTGGCTCAAGAGCCATCTGCAGCTCTTTTGGTACCTAGATGTGGCTCTGAAGTAAAATTAAAAATCTTTAAAGGATATTATTAAGATAATGGAGATTTCACTTGTTTGTAAAATATATTTCAGACTTTTGCGTAATTTTTTAGTTGTTGGGAGAGACAGGATTGGCTTTTCCTTCTCAAAAATTTGCCAACACGGCTAGACTAGACTGCTGCTGGGTGTTGACTTAAAAGACATGGAAAATGTGACCCTAAAGAAAGGGGGGGAGGGACCAGGTGAGGGGTGGGCTACGGGAGGATGTAGCTAATGGTGTGGATTACTGAATGTAAAAATTGATGGTCCGAAATGTAAACCCCCACCTAATTTATAATTTAAAATATATTTTCAAATAAATAAATGTGAAGGAGGTGGTCTAGTTCTTTTTCTGATGTTATGTTTATTGCCCCAAAGTACAGTCAGACTTCAGTAATTCTGGGGAGAGACATGTTAGTCCCTATTCTGATGGCAACCACTAAATTAAATTTAAGCATTCCTCTTGCTGTTGGATTAAAGGGAAAAAAGTGTCCTAATCTGAAAATACTTATTCACATTAAACGAGTTCAAGAGATTTGGAAACAGTCATAATATTCCAAATAAAAGGTGTCAATTCTGATTATAATTAATTATGCTGCACATACTAAAGTTAAGAAAACCTTAAGAGGTTTAGTTCATTCAATTAAATTCCACTGAAACTGTTAGCTAAAAGATTATTTCTTGTCATGGGTTTGCTTATACCACTTCAACATTTTCAACATGTTGCTTTTTAAAATACATACACCCTCTGTGGAAAGCGATCTGGCGATATTTAAAGCAAATGGAAATTGAGCTACCTTATGACCCACCTATCCCTCGACTGGGCACATGCCCAGAAGAGATAAGAAATAAACCATGACCAGTCATCTGTGCTCCAATATTTATTGCGGTGCAATTCACAATCGCGAAGAACTGGAAACAATCTAAATTCCCATCAATAGACAAGTGGATTCATAACTCTGGCACATACACACGATGAAGTACTACACAACACTAAGAGGCACTGATAATTACATGAACCAGGTCATTTCATGGGAGTTGGAAGAAATCGTGCTAAGCGAAGTTAGCCAATCACAGAAGAACAAGTACAATGTGAGTCACCTGAGGTAAGTACAGTCAGCACAGCACTGTAGATATAGAAGAAAAGCCCCTTATCTCACACTATATGAGTTGAGGTACAGGCAGTCAAGAGGAGGTAGGAGCAAACCCAAGGAGGTACATGTTAATCCAACACAAAGAAGGGGGAGGTGGGGAGGGAGAGGGATGAAAGGCAGGGGGGGAGTAGAAGATGGTAGGGGGTGGAGCAGAGCACTATCCCACCTAGGAAGAGAGTAACCATGTCTCCACAGAATAGGAGTGTGCATACAGACCCCACCACGGTGCACCAAACCTTGACAGCAACGTAACCACGTGGAGAAATGCATGAACAGAGTGCGCTACAGGGCCGACCCCAATCAGTGCCAAACTCACCCCCTCCCTAGACGTATGTGCTACAGAGAACAACACTAAACCTGCAGGTTGGGGAGAGGGGCCGGCCTGCCACGCCCACACGGAAGCAAACCAAGGACAAAGAGCAAGGGACGGCCTAGACCCCATATCGGCACACCAATCCCAGAGGACCATGCCCTGCGTGGAGCTGCTAAGGCACAAGAGGACTGTAGGGCTGACAGCACCTGAAGACCTGTTGTTCACTCACTGGAGCACACTGCGACGGAGGACAATACTGGGACCTACGGCGCGGACTTAGTCCAGTCTGAATCCCCCAGCAGCAGGGCAAACAAGAAGGGAACAGAACAGCAGTGGGAACAAAGAAAAGACCC
>NW_022103928.1:31683681-31685856 GCF_000313985.2 Echinops telfairi | reverse complement strand
AAAAAATAATTTCAATACCTCGCTTTGAAAAAATTCTATTTTGAGGGGTACCCCCTCATATATTAACTAACCAAATAAATAACTTGCACTTTTATTAGAATTCCTTGTAATTTTTAAAAGTCTAGAATCAGACATCACAATCTTATTCTTAGAGCTGCATATACTTATAAATAAAATACCAGCTACTAGCATACTGGCTCTAACTCATGGTGACCCTCATGCAGGTCAGAGTAAAACTTTGCTCCACCAGGTTTTTATTTCAGTGGCTGATTTTTCGCAAATAGACAGACTTCCAGTTCTTTCTTTCAGGTAGGCTTGAACCTCTAACCTTCAGTTAGCAACTGAGTGCACTTAGCTATTTATACCACTCAGGAGATTTATATAGATGGTTCTCCCTAAATCTTATTGAAACTGATGTCTTCCAGTGTTTCTCTTGCTTTATGTTTCCCTGTAGAGGGGTTCAGCTGAAGGCACATGCCAGACCTCTGACCTACTCCTCACTTCTCCCCCAGAGAACAGTGACTAGCCTGATGGGGAAATCTGAGAGAAGTCATTGAGAATGTTTAGCTAAAACCCTGGGTGGCTCCTCTGGTTTCTAATCTGTTTATAACACCAGGCAAGCTTCCAGATCTGCACTCGAGCCAAGTCACCAGTGTCTCAGCGCCAGCTCAGTTCCTGCAGAGAAGGCCCACAGCTACAGAGGATAGCTCAAAATTGAAGTGAAGTACAGATGCCAATAGTGGACCCGGATCAAAGTCATGTCCTCCAGTCCCGCCTTGTTAACCACGAATACAAGCCTGCCTTGTTCCATCCTTTGATTCTGCACTTTATTTCTATATTTGCTGTAAACCCCAGAGTGCAAAAAGATTCTAGGTCAGTAATCCTCCAGAAGATGACATAACATAATATAAGAAACTCCGTGATGGGATCTGCGTTGAGCAGCCAAGCGGCTGTGGGGTGATTTGAAATCCCCTGACACAGGTCACAGCCCTGATGCAACCAGAAGGAAATTTCCTTGGGGCGGACTACTTCCTATAAAAGTTGACACTCTAGAGAAGCTAGCTCGCTTCTTGTGGGTCTGGATCCTGCATGTGGCTTTCCGAACTCTGGTTCTATGGACGTAAGCAAACGGCCTCCTATATCACCTGCTGACCCTGGGAGCCCTCAGCAGCCTGCCCACTGACCTGCCATTTGGACTCATTGGACCCTACAGCCAGAAGCCTGGACTGATGGACATCAATTTATCCACCTCTGTGTCCACCTGCCTGCTTCATCCTACCACTTCCTGCTTTGTCCGCCCCACATCTCTCTCTTTGTTGATACAGATGTATCTTCGGTTATGTTTTCTCTAGAAAACCCAGCCTCATACAAAGGGAGTATCATTTATGGATCCTCAGTTTCCACATCTCGGTATAGGGATCAAAAACCTTGAAGAAAATAGGCAGAGGAGGAAAATCAATTTACAGTCTCAGAAAACACACAGGTGCAATTCTCTGTCCTGTAGGGTTGCTGTGAGTCAGAATCGACTCAATGGCCATGGCCTTGTTTTCAGAGCGGGACATAGAATCGCACTGAAATGAGAGAGAAAGAACTGAACGGAGGCTAGAACACTGCACACGCATAGCGTGTCTCGAGCTCAAGAATCCCTGTCTTCCTGTGGTCTCCAAATGACCCTGAATTAGCTAACCACACAACCTCTGGTCATGGATTCACATTGGTAGAACTTACTCATGGTCTACCTCATGAAAGGATGGTAAATTTTATCACCAAACATACGGAAAGAAAGAAAGTCTTATCATACTGGGGAGATGCCATCAACCCCGATGAGATAATACAATTTTCTTATTAAGTTCTTTAAAATGTAAAAAGTTAAGAAGTAAATTTAGCAGACCTAAGCCTAAAATGTGTCTTTAGATATTACATTTGTTCAGGAAATTAAGGAAGAACAGATTGGTTTATAAACACAAGAGCATTTTAGAGAAAATTCATGGAAAAGGGTAGGAGTCATGAAAATTTTCCAGAAAATTTCTGAAGCACTTTGTTTAAGCAGCAGTATGTAGTAAACACTCAAAAAATTATAGATCTCCAAAATCAAACTCACTGCCATTGAGTCAATGCCGACTTCTAGGGAGCCTGTAAGCCAGGGCGGAACTGCCCTGTGGGATTCCAAGACTG
>NW_022103928.1:31680469-31682553 GCF_000313985.2 Echinops telfairi | reverse complement strand
CCCACCCCGCCACCCTGAAAGAAAGAAATAACAGAAATGTGGGTAAAGGGAGACAATAAATAACAGAATGTTATTTAATAACAGAAATGTGGGTAAAGGGAGACAATGGGTAAAGGGAGAGTGTAAGATATGAAAAAACAATATATGATTGATTAAGGATGCATGAGGGAGAGGCAAAAAGAGGCACTTATACCAATGGCTCAAGTAGAAAATGTTTTGGAAATGATGATGGCAACACATGTACAAATATGCTTGATACAATTGATGTAGGGAGTGTTATAAGAGCTGTAAGAGCCTCCAATAAAATGATTTTTTTAATAAGGTAAAATACCGTCCTTGTGCCTCAACTGCAGATGTACGGATGAATCTCTCAATTGAATGTAACAGCAGTTATAGTGAGGTGGCCTCTTCAGAAGAGAGATTCATTCACTTCGAACTAAACTGCTATGGATTTGACTCAGATCCCTGAGAAATTCAGAAAATTCTGATATCTAACCTATGGGTTCGTTTTGTGAGGATGCCAAGCTTGAGGCCAGGAGTCGAACAGCCCGTTCCTGTGAGCACCAACAGTGACGTGTCAATAGTCAGAATGACTACCTGGGGCCTTAGACTCGGCTCCCAGAAAGAGCTACTTCTTTGCCCAGGAGAGCCCAAGGGAATGAGACAAGACTCCTTCCTCTGCACTACCCTGTTAGCGTGAATCACCTGTTTTTTAACAGACAACACACACCTGGTGTGCTTTCAAGAAATTCTCCGAAGTTCCCGCCCGAAAGTCTCACTGTCTGAAACAACCCAGACTCCATCTGCGCACATCAACGCAAGGTAAGAAGTGGAAATGTTTCAGCAGGTCAAGTTAGCACCTGTCTTTGCGCTGCAATCCTGGTTAGAAAGTATGCTGCATCCTAACCGGACCCAGAGCTGCCCAGTGGAAACCGACTCATAGTGACCCTGTATTAGAGGTTAAACTATCAGGAAAATCTTTGGGAAACAGGTTCCGCATCCATCTTCTATAGAATGGCTGCTCAAGTTAAACTGACAGCCCTTTGGTTAGCATATCGGCCTAGCGCTTTAACCACTCTGCCACCAGGCCTCCTTTGAGGCTACATCCTGGAGAGGAAATGATGGATTTACAGGTGTAGTCTTCAGGGACATGACAGCTCAAAAAACAACGGTCTGTTCTTTGGGGAGAGTGGCAACAGAAGACAACAGAGTGAACAGAAATAATGAAACTGAATTGTACACTTAAAAGTAATTAATATGGTAAGCATGTATATATTTTACTGCAATAAAATAATAAAGGGAAATTACCTGCTTAAAATAAAAACAACATATTATAATAATGATGACTAGAGAAAAATGTGCAGTTTGATTTATGCAAATTGGGAAATTTTACCACATCACGTTTTATAAAGTAACCATTTTAGTTACTGCCACATCAGTTATAGCTCCATGGGTGTCAGAGTAAAAGCTGTCTTCTCCGTAGGGTTGACACTGGCTGATTTTCCTGAAGTAGATCTTCCACGACTTTCTACTGAGGCCCCTCCGGGTAGACTCACATTTGAAAGCTCTGGGTGAGTAGCTAATCACATTAACCATTATACCACCTGAGGACTAAAGTAATAATACGCCTATTTAATTAGTTGCATAATAAAATCCAAGAGCCCTGATAGTGCTACTGGGTAAACAGTGGACTGCCAAAAGCAAGGTCTTTGGTTCAAACCCACCAGCCACTCACAGAGAGAGAGAGAGAGAGGCTATCTGCTCCCATCAAGATTGACAGCCTCTGAAACTCTCTCTAGGGCTGCTGTGAGTTAGAATGGACTCGGTGGCAATGGGTTTCAGGTTTTTGTTATTTGTTTTTGTTTTAGTAAAATCTAAGGAATCTAAATGGCTTGCAGCCAACCATTAACCTCAAAGATGGCAGTTCAACCCCACACAGCGGCTCCATGGAAGAAAACCTGGAACTGCTTCCATAAAGAATCCAGCCCAAGGGACCCTTTGGAGCAGTTCTGTCCTGTCATGCATGAGGTCACCAGAAGTCAGCAGACCAGTCAAGGGCAGCTAACCTCAACACCACCATTGAC
>NW_022103928.1:31677545-31679335 GCF_000313985.2 Echinops telfairi | reverse complement strand
GTGTGGAATCTGCTGAAAAACACCTCTTGAAACTGTTAAAAAGCAAAGATGTCACTGTGAAGACTAAGGTACATATGAACCAAGCCATGCTAGCTTTAATCACCTCATATGCATGGAAAGGCTAAACAATAAGTAAGGAAAACTCAAAGAGAGTTGATGCCTTTGAAGTATGGTGTTGGCAAAAATATTGATTATGCCAAGAACTGCCAGAGACCTGAACAAATCTGGATTGAAAGAAGTAGCTTGCTTGCCCCTTGGAAGGAAGGATGGTGAGACTTTGTCTCATACTTTGGACATGTTATCAAGAAGGGTGCAAAGAAAGATGTAGTGGTCTGCTTCTATAAATATTTTCAGCCTCAGAAACCCTGTAAGGCATTTCTGTCCTATAGGGTCACCATGAGTTGGAATTAACTTGACAGCAATGGCTTTGGTCTGTAGTATTAAGGGACCAGTCCCTGGAGAAGGACATCATTCTTGGTAAAATGACCTCTACCATTGAGTCATTTCTTACAGAAAACCTTCAACTGGATGGATCGACACGAGACACCATGGATGAACAACGGGCTTAAACATAGGAAAGACTGCAAAGACACACAGGATCTTGCATTGTTTTGTTCTGCTATACTCATGTTGTTGTTGTTGTTGTTGTTGTTGTTAGGTCCCTTTGAGTCTGTTTCAATTCATAGTGACCCTTTGCACAACTGAAGAAACACTACCCAGACGTGTGCCTTCTTCACAATTGCTCATGGATGCACCTACTGCTGTGTCAATCCATCTTGTTGACGGTCCCCTTTTCACTGCGCCTCCACTTGCATGACGTCCTCCTCCAGGGATGAGTCTATCCTGATAATATGTCCAAAGAACGCGAGACAGGTCTCTCAAACCTAGTCTCTAAGGAGCATTCTGACTGTACTTCTGCCAAGACAGCTTGACTCATAAGGGTTGCCACTAATCGGGACTAACCACAACATATGGGAATTAATGAACAAGTTTATGCATGTGAAAAGAAATCATTTTGAACTCAGATTTGTTCAAAAAATAAAATTAAAAAGTTATTTTAATATGTATGACAATAAGCGGAGACTTTCATCACAGAGCTAACCACACACACACACATACCCTTAGGTCCCAACCCTATTAATCTAATCCTTAATTTGATAAGAAAGAATCTTATTTTAAATCTGTCAGAAAGGATACCAATCCTTCCTTTCCATTTTGACATATTTTCCTATCGTGCTTTTATCGATAAATGTTTACAACATCAAATGGAAGATAGTATCGCCTCAAAGGAAGTCGAAAGAATGGAATCAGTGTGAGCTTGTCAGGGGTGATCGCCTCAGAAACCCGGGTCTGGAGAACTCTTTACAAGGCGCAGAAGAGAAAGCTGACCTCCGTGCATGGGCCCCCAGCCCCCTTCACCTGCACTCACTCTAGAGCTGTGAGCACTCACTTTGCAGAAGGCTCCGGTTGACAATGGGAAAAGCCTAAATCCATTTTGGGTGTCCATTGAGTGCTTTCTGACCATGGACCCACCCACAATGTAGAAAAGGCTTTGCTCTCCCTCCGACAGAGTGTGTTCGCTGTGACTCCACTGAGCAGCGCAAACAAACAAAACCCCCAAATAACCCTCACTGCCATGCAGGCCGTTGTCACTCATGGTGACCCTGTAGGACAGCGTAGAACTGTCCTTGTGAGTTTCCAAGGTTGCAAATCTTGAAGGAGTAAAAAGTCTCATCTTTCTTTTATTTTTTTTAAATCATTTTATTAGGGGCTCATACAACTCTTATCAC
>NW_022103928.1:31675674-31676930 GCF_000313985.2 Echinops telfairi | reverse complement strand
CGAGAAAGTTGGGGCTTTCTACCCCTTTACAATTTGCAGTCTTGTAAAGCCACAGGGGCAGTTCTACCCTCTCCTACAGGATCACTATGAGTTGAAATCCACTAAAAGTAGTGAGCTTGAGTTTTGTCCTTAAACGTTGTCCTGTTTAAGACTTAACCAATGGATCTCTCTATAAACCATATTTGGGCTCTTTTTGCCCCTAAAACATAATCTATTAAACCAAATTGTTATTAATAATGTGTCACAAGCCACAGTCGTACTTTGGTATCCAAATCTCTGGAGTACCCTACTGAGGCAGAGACAAAGCACTGCTCCAGAGATAAAGAAACCTATGGAATGTGTAGAAGCCCCTGGTGACCTTCAACCCCACCCCACTTCCTCATTCTACTTCTGTAACCTGCATCCTATCAGCTGGCCAGCTCTGTCCCCCACAACACTGTGGAGCCCCTGGTTGCTGCTTCTGTATGATCTTGCTGGCTGGCTTACTCAACCAACCATACACCACCCCAGGAATCCACTCCCCTTCATAGTAAAATGCTCCCAGACTGGGAGGTCGGGCTCACTGTCTGCATAGGAATCCACTGAGCCAAGTGTGGACACAATAAAGTCCTCCCTTTTGTTATTACCCACTTGGCATGGGCAGCTTCTGCAGAGCAAATCCAGTAACACTACGACAAGATGAAAGTTTTAATAAAGGAACAGATTATGCAGAGGTGACTGTGTGAGGATGAGAGCCAAAAATAAGTCCTAAGACTAAAAGACTCATTGCACATGCTATAGCTTACAGATTAATAAATCTAAAAAATCTTCTTCTAGTGGTTTCTAGAAGAAAAAAAAATGTTTTCTCTGCATGGAAATACAAACTCTCTATTAGAGGTATTTAATGACCGCCGAATTTTGTTTGTAACTAAAAGCATACCAAAACTCATTACCATTGAGTCGATGCCGACTCATAGAGCCCCTGTGAGCTCCCAGGACTGCAGTACAAAGCCCGTCTTCCTCCTGTGCAATGGCTTATCCTTTGGACCTGCTGACTTGCGGTTAGCAGCCCACAAAGTAGCCACTGCACCACCAGGACTCCCCACCTGGAAGCATGGGGGAGGGGAGGGGCAGAAAGACCGGGTGGCATTGAAAAAGACAATTCTCTGTGGATTTAGAAGCCAAAGATTTCAGGAGAAGAAATTCTGGTAAAAACCATTCCACTAGATATGGCACAGAAACGTTCTATGAGCTTTGATGAAGTGATGTGGTCTTTA
>NW_022103928.1:31673550-31674710 GCF_000313985.2 Echinops telfairi | reverse complement strand
TATCTTGCAAGCTGAAGCAGGGAACTGCTAAGGCAGCTGCACCCGGTGCAACCATCACAAAACAAGAGACCCGAGAACTAGAAAGGCGAGGCTTCACAACCCATTTATCCTTCCACCTTTCAACCAGCCCCACATGTGATTATCGGCCAGGCTGGCACAATTAACTAACTCAATGAGGGAGGGGGAAAATGACGACCTGATGCCAGGGGCTTAAGTGGAGAGCAAATGTTTTGAGAACGCTGAAGGCAATAAATGTACACATGCGCTTTACACAATTGATGTATGTATGGATTGTGATGAGTTGTATGAGCCCCTAATAAAATGATTTTTTTTAAGTTTTAATACAGGCTCACAAATACTATGTGCTAGAATATTGTAGCTACAACACCAAAACAAACAAACAAAAAAAGACAAAATAAGTGACTATAAAAACCCTGGCAGCCCACTAAATGCATAAATTCCTAGGGCGAGGCCCAGGCACTCTGGCAGGAATCAGATCCAATCCAGGGATGCATATGGTAGCCAGCTAAAAAGGAGTGGGAAAGAATGTAAAAAAAAAAAAAGGACAAGGATAGTGGGTGAACAGGACACTAACCCATCCAGGAGGGTACTGTTCATGTTTCCACAGGAAAGGGAAAGAGGGACCAGACCTCAACCTGGTATGCCAAGCCTTGAGGGCAATATACCAGCATGCAGCAGTGAACTATCAGAGAGGTCAGCGGGGCCAGCCCCCCCATCTATGTTGACCCCCTGCTCAGAAGATGGCACTACAGAGGACAGCACTAAAGATACAGCCCGGGGTGAGTGGCAGGTATGCCCAGACCACACTGGAGCAAACTAAGAGGGAAACTAAGAGAGAGTGCACTGCACCCTGGCCCACCGAACCCCAAGGACCACACTCTTGCTGGGAGCAGCCAAGGCACAAAGAGGACCACAGGGCAGGCCCCACAATGAAACAAAATGTCTGCTCACGGATCCACAGAGCAGCAAGGGACAGCACTGGAGATACAATGCAGGAATTGTGCACTGTATGGACACACACACCCCTCCCCCAACACAGGGAAGAAAAACAAGGGGAGTGCAACAGAGCAGGAAGGGGAGGAAAGCAATGAAGTTCCGAGGAATCCAGAAAATAGACTTCAGACTCAGAGGGAAGAGCT
>NW_022103928.1:31670458-31671588 GCF_000313985.2 Echinops telfairi | reverse complement strand
TCTGTCTACTGACATCAAAAACAGTGTTCCAGAAAATTAAAGGTATCTAAATATTATTTGCTGAATTTTCACTGGAACCTAATATTTCTGCTCTGATGTCTGATGCTTCTTTGCCAGTGGGAATGCCACTGGAAAACTGTGCCATGAATGTGTGATTCTTCTATAGGACCCCTGGCAGCATAAGGGTTAGAGTTGGGCGTAACTGCAAGGTCAGCAGTTAAAAACCACCAGCTGCTATATTGGAGAAAGAAGAGGCTCTCCTCTCCTCTAAGGATTTGCAGCCTCAGAAACCTGTAGGAGCAATTCTACCATGTCTTGTAAGCTGGAATTCACTGGAATTACTAGCACTCGGCTCCACTTTAAGTCTGGTGTCTTTACTTGTTTGGCCAAGAAAATTGTCTCTTTGCTCAATATGGACTGCTGTTTGAGTGTGGCACAGATCCTGCTTATTATAGACCTATGCATATATTTTACCCATCAGATGTGAATAACAGACAGAGCTTTGTTGAGAAACGAATTGGAGGCAGTGTGGCCAAAAGGACATAGACTCCAAATTTAGATGATGAAACTTAAATCCTTTTTGTCAACTATATTCCATCTGACCTTAGCAAGGCACTTAACCTCTATAAACCTCACTTCCTCATATATGATACAGGTATGATAACCCTTGCTCTTTAGGGTTATCAGAAAAATTAGAAGAGACAACATAATTCACTGTTTAGCATTAAAAAAAAAAAAGTTTTGGAGGAAATAGAGGAAAGAACTCGGAAGCAAAGGGCATTTATAGAGGTCTAAATACAAGCATGTACATATGTAAATATATTGATATATAATGATAGGGAAATGGATCTATGTACTTACATGTTAAGTATCAAGGTAGTAGATGGACATTGGGCCTCTCCTCAAGTACTCCCTCAATGCAAGAATACTTTGTTCTAATAACCTGGCATTCCGTGTTGCTCACCTTCCCAATACGATCGCTGAAGACAAATGGGTATAAAGCAAATGTGATGAAGTAAGCTGATGGTGCCTGGCTATCAAAATATATAGCAACTGGAGTCTTAAAGGCTTGAAGATAAACAAGCAGCCATCTAGCTGAGAAGCAATAAAGTCCACATGGAAGAAGCACA
>NW_022103928.1:31665628-31668002 GCF_000313985.2 Echinops telfairi | reverse complement strand
CATCGGTCCCGTTGTTTTCTCCTCCGGATAGTTTATCCCACCTATCTTATCTAGAGAGACATGCAGAGACAATAATGAGCACAAAGTAAGCACAGTATAAGACATACCAAAATAATAATAATTTATAAATTATCAAGGGTTCATGAAGGGGGACTGGGGAGGGAGAGGGGTAAAATGAGGAGTTGGTACCAAGGGCTCAGGTAGAAAGCAAATGTTTTGAGAAAGATGAGAAAGCAAATGGACAAATGTGCTTGACACTGTAGATGTATGTATGGATTGTGATAATAGTTGTATGACCGCCCCCAATAAGATGATTAAAAAAAAGTTCCAGTCAATTTTGACCCATGGTAGCCTCCTATGGATCAGAGTAAAATTGTGCTCCATCGGATGTTCAATGACTGCTTTGGTGGAAGTAAATCACCTGTGCTTTCTTCCAGGGGGCTTTGGAGTGGACTGGAATTTTCAGCATTTGCGTTACAGCAAGCACATGAACTTTGCACCCTTCAGGAACTCCACTTGGGGTCAAGGACTCTGATAAATATGGAATGCTATCAAGACATAGTAATATTACTAGTAAATATATTAAATAACTTATGTGTTCAGTGAATAATCATGTATTTTTATTTCAATTTCTCTTACTTTTATGCATTAAAACTCCATAAATTCGAGGTCTGAATTAACTGAATATCTGTAAGCTTGGGTTTGCTATGGGTGTTGTCTGTGTGCTACATAAGTTAAACTTGCTGCTCTCAGAGATCTCCTTTTGAATTTGGGAGAGAAAGAAGAAACAGTTACAATATAACCTGATGAATCCACCTAAGGTTTTCCAATTGTGATGTAGACAGTTAATGAGTAGGAACCCAGTCAGCTAAAGGCAGAGTCAAACTTACTGATATTATACCAAAAAATGTAAAATCATATTCCTGAGCAAAAGGGGGAAATCACTGGCCTCAGCTTCCACTTTGCAAGTTGCCCTTCCCCCCATAATCACCTGACTGTAAGCACTGAGATACACAGACGGCAGGGAGCACATTGTAGTGAGTGCAGAGAGCTACAAGGCTGTACAAATAGATACTGGGAATTAAGTAATTGGTTCCGTGCATTTAATAGATTACATTGGAGGAAATTATTCTCCTCTGAATTAGAATTGACTATTACTTAGTGTTTAAAATATGACCTTTGAACAACAACAGACAAAGACTTAAACTGCAATTAACACTAAAACAGCTGATCTTTAAAAGATAAAATGTTAAATTATCTATGTAAAGCTTGGGATACAACTAGCATGAAATGCACAAGGGTCTATAATAAGCAGGATCTGTGCCACAATCAAACAGCAGTCCATATTGAGCAAAGAGACAATTTTCTTGGGCACACAAGAATTAAAGATTACCATCACATTATTCACCATTTATGATTTGCCTTTTAAATCATGCTTAAGTTACCTACAGAGTACTGGTAAAATATTCTTAGTGTGCCTATGACTCCAATTCTTGATACCTGATTAATGTATTGTCTATTAAAGTGATGTATTAAAGAAGTCCTCTGGGTTTTATGGTATTCCCTGGACAAGAGCAACCAGAAGGGGCCATGAATTATTTATTGTCTCTTCTAAACGAAGTCTCTAGTTCCCACCAAACATTTCCCTGTATAGGTCTGTAAGAAGGTAGGGGAAGATACTAGTAAGATTCACTTGTGATTAATTGCAAATGGGATTCCCGGGAGTGACATCCTGTTGTGTGTAGACTGGGCCCTCTGAGAAGCAGGAGAAGGGATAGCATGACTAACAGGAGCCAGGGATGGAGCACACAGCCTCTGGACCTGGGAGCCCTATACCTTGAACCTCCTGGATCCAGAAGACAGCTATTGGAGCACCAGTAGCGGAAGCCAGAGCATGGGACAGAGGGATGGACTTGCTAAGCTCTGGAGAAAGTAAAGCTGGGCGCTTTTGTACAGGAGGCTGGCTGGTGGAGTCCGTTGTCTCTGGGCACGCCATTGGGGACTTTGGGCTTGCTTTACCCAGAAAGTAGAGCTGAGTGCCTTCGGGCTGAGGAGTGGGGTGTCTCCAGGTACTGCATTCAGGAGGTTGGGCTTGCTGACCCACAGAGCTTCAGCAGAATGCTTCAGGCTACGGCTTACCCCACTGGGCATTTATTAGCAGACCTGAAGGAACTCTGTGTTATGTTCTGAGAAACAACTTACTTACTCCTGGCTATTCCAACTTGCTAACTTCTTTAATAAACCCTTTAATCATGAGGTTTTTTTAGTCATTGCCATGGATATTAGAAAATAGGGGAGGGGATAGGGGAATAAAATAGAAGACATTAATTTAACCAAAATAGAACAACCCGATGATGCTAGTGTTCAGTGTAAA
>NW_022103928.1:31662795-31664593 GCF_000313985.2 Echinops telfairi | reverse complement strand
CCCTAACTTTTGTATGTTTTCTTCTGCAGATTATACCCTCTTGAACCTGTATGTGATGTAAGATAAGAGCCGGTCTCTACATTCTCTTACAGACTGTTTGGGGAAGAACGTGGCATTAGGATTGGAGGAAAGCTTACTAACCACTTGAAATACACAGATGACACCCTTTGCTTGCTAAAAGTGAGATCTGAACGACTTGCTGACGAAGATCAAGGATTACAGCCTTCAGTATGGATTATAACTCTCTATAAAGAAAACCCAAATCCACACAACTGTATCTTACTTGGATCCATAATCTATCCTCATGGAAGCAGCAGTCAGGAAAGGAAAGGCTGCCCTGCATTGAGTAAATCAGCTGTACAAGGTGTGTCATTAAAGTATCCAAGAGCAAAGATATCGCACCAAGGACGAAGGTGCATGTGACCACGCCATGGTATTCCAATTGTCTTACAGGCATGTGAAAGTCGGACAGTGAATACGGAAGCCCTTGATGTATTTAAATTAGGGTGCTAGTGAGGAATATCGACAGTACCATAGACTGCCAAAAAAGCAAACACATCTGTCTTGCAAACTTTGCAGTTAGAATACTGTTCAGAAGCAAAGACAGCGAGACTCCATCAACCGCACTTCGGACATGTTATCTAGATGTCCTGGAAAAGGGCATCATGCTTGGTAACGTGGAAGAGCAGTAAAAAGTATTCGTTGATGTTGTGGCCGCAACAATGAGCTGAAACATTCCAATCTGAAGCGAGCGGAGGACTGTGCAGTGAGTGTGTCCTTCTGCTGTTCACAGGGTTGATATAAGACAGGACGGGCTTGGCAGTACCTAACAACAACCGCATGAACTTTCTAGATGCTGCAGATTGCTAGCTGAAAGGTTGACATTTCAAGAGCACTCAGAGTTGCCACCAATAAAATGTCTGCTGATCAACTTGCAAAAGATTCATCAAGGAAAATCCTATGAGACCGTTTCCTCTGACAGCGAGTCTCCATGGTTTTGAATCAATTGAATAGCAACTTTTATTCGTAATGCATACATATCTTATTCTGCAAATAACATCATTACAATGTGCTGAAATACAGAAAAGGACTCTCTAATTCTGCCTCCTGGAGCTTTGGAGTAGCATTCAATTACCCTTCACACTAGGTAAGTCACCATCTAAACAAACTGCAACAAAAGCATTAGAGAGGAATAGCATACTTAGAGATCAGACCTGTCATCTAAATAAAGACCTCTGGTCATTCAACAAAATGTAAGGCATGAAGGGAACCATCCGACCCCGGCAGTAAACTATGAAGCATGAGCCTATGTGAATAGCACTGAACGTGTTAATCAAATAAAGTGAACAACAAAGTTTATCTGACACATGTTTAATGATATACATAATTGGCACGGGGCTGCATGCTAATTATGCATACATCATAAGTAGTTCATCTAAATGACTATAATTAGAATGACTTTTGCACAGCCAAACCTAGCATTTGGAGGTGGCACACAAGGGGGCCCAAAGGAAATCTGTTCTGAAATTCCTGTGTCAGCCATGGGGGCTGCAAACAGACAGGGCCTCGTCTCAAAACTTCCTCTTTTTCAAAAAAATGTTAACATTTTGATTTGAAGGAAAGATTATGAAGCAAATTGGTTTCCCACCCACCCATTCACCCACCTTTTGTGTCCTAACATCAATTACAGGGCCCACAATTTTTTTTTTAACATTTTATTAGGGGCTCATACAACTGTTATCCCAATCCATACACACATCAATTGTGTAAAGCACATTTGTACATCGTTTCTCAAAAC
>NW_022103928.1:31660525-31662241 GCF_000313985.2 Echinops telfairi | reverse complement strand
AAAGCAAGCGACCTGAGAACTAGAACTGTTCGCTCCAGGAACAGATGGTGTCTTGGCCATTTATCTCTCGGCCCTTCAATTAACCCCACATGAGTTTATCAGCCAGGTTGGCACAATACACTTTAACTAACTCACTGCTATTCCATCCATTCTGACTCTGAGTGACCTTATTTGGCAACATAAAAGTGTCCATTTTGGTTTCCAAGGCTGTCGATCTTGGTGGGAGCAGAAAGCCTCCACTTTCTCCTCTGGAGAAGCTAGTGAGTGCCAACTACTGGCCTTCTGGTCAGCCGCCCAACATGTTAACCGCCCACAGAGCCGCCAAGGCTCCTTCTGTAGCAGTTCAAACCCATCAGCTGCTTCTTGGGAAAGCGATTAGACGTTTTTCTCCTCTGTAGATTTACAACTCTTAAAACCCTGAGTTGTTCTCCTGTGTCATCTGGGGTTGCTAGGAATCACCATGGACTCAGTGGCAGTGAGTCTTGTATTCCTCGAGGGTTATTTCATTTTGCTTCACTTCCTTCCTTCTCTCTTCTGCCTTGGGAGCTTGATCACTGGCCGAAGCCTATTCCTTTGATCTCATGTGCTGGTGTTATTATTCACCTGGTATGCCTCTACTGCTTGGTTGAAATAATGATTTGGGGATACATCCTTCTCTGTATCTTTTAGCATAGGTTCCCAAACTACCACCCCTTTTTCAGAAAGGAAAAAAAAAAGTGACTCAGCGCTGGCCTGGCGATTAAAAACTAGAGCCCTCCAAGATAAAGTGTAGTTTGTCTGCTTTGACAGGCCCTTTGGACTCCCAGTACACCCCGCAGGGCAGTACTGCTAACTGTTGGGGACACTAACAGAACTAAACTCCCTCTTTGGGAGTCAGGCCACTGCTGCTTAAGATGACCACATGGAGCCGGGCAAGGAGGGTGGGGGGTGGGAACAACAAGTAGAAAACCAAACTTGGGCTACCATCGATTCTGCAAGTTTCTTCATGTTATTTTTGATGTTTTCGTGGGGTGACTGAAACTTGCAACTGCTTATGCTAGTATATAACTACAGACTCTCATTGGTAGGGTTATTTTTTAAAGTTACGATGCATCATTTTATCATCATTAAAAATGTTCATAATAATTTTTAAGTGTTCACTATAGTGTCCAATACATTGATACCAAAAGAAACAAAAACAATGCTTCCATCAAGTCATTTCAGATACATAATGACTCTATCTGGGGTTTCTAAGGTTGTAAATCTTTATAGGAGCTTCTGCTTTCGCTCCAGGAACAGATGGTGACTTGCCATTCCCCTGCTGACCTGCCAGGGCCAGCGGCATTCCTCATAAAGAGAAAATCCAAGATGGCAGTCTAGGCAGATACACTATCCAGACCTTTTGACAACAAAAACTCAAGAAATCAAGTGAAATGATAATGGGTGCCACCCTGGAACCCAGTATTTCAAAGGAAAAGATGAAGAAGCACATCGAATACCAATGGAAGGAAGAGACTTCACAAAGCAACGCGCTGTCACCACTTGGCCACATTTCAATTTTTGCAAGCAGTGTCTCCATTGAAGCAAGAATCAAATAACCAAGTGTGATTGTCCAGCCCTGTGTCAGCACCCACATCTGTAACTGGCGATCAGAAAAGGATGACCTCTCCCCTTATGGAGTGCATAGTTTATTGTGCCAACCTGACCGATAAACACATGTGGGGTTAATTGAAGGGC
>NW_022103928.1:31631719-31660176 GCF_000313985.2 Echinops telfairi | reverse complement strand
AGCACTGGGTTGGGATGCTTTCTTGATGTACACTTACCCTTTATATAAAACTCTTTCTTATACATATGAGTTTCTGTGGATTTGTTTCTCTAATGTACCCAGACTAACACACCTTACTTTGCACAAACTCCTGCTGACAAAAGACATGCCACCACTCACCCACCTGGCCAGCCTGTCAAACTGCACTATCACCTCAGCCCCATTCAAGTTGAAAGTTAGGCCACCTCCTTTTTCTTTATCTTTCTAACTTCCTTCTCTCCTCCCTACTTGGTTTCTTTTAAGAAATTTCTTATCTTATTTTCACATGCTGTCTTCCTTCATCCTGTGTGTTTTCTTCTTTGACTTTTCCTTCTCACAACTCAGCGCCCCGCCCCACCCCCTTTTATTTTTTATCTCACCGAGCTGGTGTTGATTCCCAGACCTGCAGTCAGGAGCACCTTCACGCCCTCCTCCACTGGCCTGGAGAGTAGGGCACTCTACCTAGAAGTGAGCTCTTTGTCCCTGTGGCCATAGTGTTGGGTAGTTTACAATTGTGTCAGGTTTTTTAGGTCGTTTCCTTTTTTTCCCTAGCTCTTTCTTCTCCCCAAGTTTTGTTGTTGTTGTTTTATGCTTCTAGCTTTTTAAACTATGGCTGAGCAGATGCCAAATTACCTGAACCTATGGCACAAGATCCTTCCCACCAGTCGTCAGGACGGTATGGAATTGGAATCTCCTTGCCTTTGGGGAGCCTGAAGAAGTGAGACATGGCCTCCACCATTTTCTCAGTCCTGTAAGGCAGACTTGGGCCAGGTGAATCTTGGTCCTTGAAGTCACATCCTTCTTCTCAACACTTTAAAGAGGTCTGGCAGCAGATTCCCATAATTCTATGCTTTGTTTGATCTCGTGGGTGCTGTTTCTATGAGCATGGATTGTGGATCCCAGAAAGATGAAATCCTTGATAACGTCAAACTTTTCTCCGTTAGCATGATGCTACCTCTTGGTCCAGCAGTGAGGCTTTGGGTTTTATTCACAGTGATTTGCAATCCTTGCTGGACACTGTCATCTTTGCTCTTCATCAGCAAGTCCCTCCAGTCCTCCACACTTTCAACAAACAAGGTTGTGTCATTGCTTGTCATGGGTTGTTAGAAAACCTTCCTCCAATTTTGATACTGCATTCTTCTCGACATAATCCAGCTGCTCTGATTCTTTGCTCAGCACACAAATTTAGTAAGTATGGTGAGAGGATACAATCCTGGCAGACATCTTTCTTGATTTTAAACCATACGGTATTCTCCTGTTCTGTTTGGACAACTGCTTCTTTATCTGTATACAGGTTCTACACGAGCACAATTTAGCGTTCTGAAATTCCCTATCTTCTCAAGTCACTCCATAGTTTTTTATGATCCACACAGTTGAATGCCTTTGCATAGTCGATGAAACACAAGTAAACATCTCTCTGATATTCTCTGCTTTCAGGCAAGATCCTTTGGCATTAGCCATGATATCCCCATTCCACATCCTTTTCTGAATCCAACCTGAAACACTGACTTAAAAAAAATTATATATTTGAACTATGGCATTTGTTGCTGAAGAATATTGAAAGTACCATGGACTGCCAAAAGAACAAACAAATCTGCTTTGGAAGAATACAACCCAAATGCTCCTAGGGCCAAGATGGTGAGAATCTGTCATGTGTATTTTGGACATGCTATCAGGAGAAACCAGTCCCTGGAGAAGGACCTCATGCTTGGTAAAGTAGAGAGGCAGAAAAACAAACAGGAAAGTCCTCAATGGAGTGGATTGACCCACCGCTTCACAATGGGCTCAAATATAAGAACAATTGTAAGGGTGCTATAGGACCGGGCAGCATTTCATCCTGTTGTACAGTCTCTATGGGCTGCAATGGACTCAATGAGACCTAACAACAGCAATAAGAAGGTCAGTTACACTAGAGAGGGGGGCACTCCGTAGAAAAATCCATCATACAAGGCCGAAAAGGCAGCATCTGCCCAGACACAACGCTGAGAAGGCAGAAAGGGTAAAGAGAAATGGTACACAAGGGAGTGTACCAGGGGGAGTGGGATTAATGGTCTTACATCGTGGGACTTGCGATTCATCTCAGAAGACAATTTGTTGATCAATTATTGAATGAAAAATCAATTATTAAATGGAAAACAAACTTGTTTTGTAAACTTTCATCTAATTGACAATGATATATGTTTTTATATACATATATGTTTAAATATATTAATAGAGAGAAAATATATCTTCCAACTAGACATTTTTCATATGTATAATTAAATAAAGTCAATAAAGATAAAACATGAGTCAGGCCTACCGTATATATTATACATACCATTCAATACTTCGCATGTAACTTGCATATTAATATGAAAACAATACGGATTTTCTTTGAGGCATCAATACCTCCAAACATTTCTCCCTCTAGCAACTTTGTTTAAAATTTTCAAGAAAAAATTGGTTTGCACACTGACCAGTTAATACATAGACACACATACCTATACACAACGAGAAAGAGATTAATTTCCCATATGTTAAATATGTTGAATAAAACCAAATGAAACTACTGGAAGACAAAGAGAAACACCCTCTGATTTCCAAACCTTTATTTTTATGGGACAGATAAGAATACACTGCATTGCAAACTATATGAAATTACAGAAATTACAAAATACAGTAGCTCTCTGGACTATAGAAAAGGAAAAGTACAAATCAGTGACGAATCTGACACCTGGAATTAGGAAGACAGTGGTCCCGTGACAGAAACAGGGGCTGCGATGCATCTTTCGGGAAATAGTGACTGTGACATCAGCAAGCTGAGTGTGATTCGTGACAGAAATCCTAGCACGAAGTGTTCAGTCCAAAGCCCAAAGCTTGGAAACAAAATTCCCTGGTAAAGTCAAATCTAGACGCTGGCTTCGGGGTCACATCCCCCACATGAAGGTACCAGAAGGACTTTAAAAAATGTTTTTTGTTTGTTTAGTTGGACTTTTAAACATACATTAAACATGACGGGCCTCAGGATAGAAACAAGTCTTGAAGAGCACCTTAAAGAAGACACACAGTTGTTGCTGCAAGGAAGAAGTAAGAGAGAAAAAGAAGGATAGCAGAGATAAACGTGCAAGATCACAGAAGTTAAGGAAAAGGCAAAAGCACATGGTACACAGTGTCAAGAACACTGCCACTCAACTCATCTCGTTAAAATATCGCCTCTGCTTGTTGTCCTTTCCCACATACACTCCCCTGCTCCAGGGCCGACACACAAACATTCAGTGGTGCTCTACTATCTACTACATTCCTTTTAAACCCACCCTTTCACCAGAGGGTGGTGCTCAAACTAAGACATGCAAGTTCCTCTGACGGTTGTCTAGCTCAGCACAGAGATCCGAGAGGATGAACTTGGAAACCAGTCTACCTTGATTCTAACACCAGCTCCATGGCTGTCTCCGTGAGGCAACGGTCACATCGTGCTACACTGCAGTGAGCATCATTAACCTCTCTTGAAATAAATAAAAACCAATTCCCATCGAGTTAACTTTTATTCATGCTGATTCCATGTGTATCCGAGTAGAAATGTCTGTCCGCTGTAAGTTTCAGTGGCTGAGTTTTCAGGGGTACAAGTGCAAAATCCAATCCCACACCCACTGCTATTGAGTTATTTCCAAATCCTATCAACTCCGTAGACGACTTCCAAGACTGTAAATCTTTACAGAAGCAGTCAACCTCAGCTTTCTCCCATGGACCAGCTGGTGGGCTTGAACAACCGACCTTTTGGCTATAAATCCAATGTTTACCCAGCAGAAGATACCAAACCTTTTTCCAAGTTACCTCTAGGTTGATTCAACCTTCCACCTGTTGGGTTTGAAGCTGAGTGTATTAACTATCCACACCACCCAAGACTCCTTTAAATAAATATTTAGCACCCATCTAAATGGGAAAAAGATGAGGCTTTCTATTCCTGTAAAGAGTAACAATTTCAAAATCCTACAGGGGCAGTGCTACCCTGTCTTATAGGGTCGCTGTGCGTCACAATTGATCCGATAGCAATGAGTTTGTTTTTCATTTTTGACCCATCTAAATTGATTAATATGCAGCTTCTATGAGCTAGCACAGAGAGTTCTTAAAATGTTATCTGGCATGTAGTACTTCTGATTTAATATCTATTATCCATAATAACATCATCATCATCATAGATTATAACTTTTCAAGGCTATTATCAAATTTCTCCTTACTTGATCTCATTTTTTACTGTAGACTTTTTCTAGTACAGCCCCATTTGGTTTTTTGTATTCCTTCTTGAAATTGTATCCTATTTGTCCACCATAACTATTTTCACAGATCATTAATAGTTGCTACTCTTTTGGATCTTGAATTCAAACCTAATTGATCATGCTTATTATCAAAACAAATATAGGGTGGTTTTATTTTATTCATTCTTTAAGTTAGCATTAAAACCTTGTGAGGCATCATTAGTCCCAAATGCCAGCTAACAGCGAACATCCTGAAACAAGGACACCTCTAAACAGAATTGAATTTTAGATACAACTCTCTAATAACGATCTATAAGAATCTGACACTTGACTAAATCTATTAGCCTCATAAGTCTCTGTTGTAAGGAGCGACTACTAAGACCAATCTTCATAGCATTATTTCAGAAATCACATGTGATTTCTCATGGAAGCATAGTAAGTCCTCAATAACATTTAAGCATTCACAATACAAACCAAAGCAACAATTCTAACAAACACTGACTGTGCAGTATTGATTGATGATTGACTCTCTTACATGGGAAGTAGGTTTGGTGTTTAATAAAATAAGGATTTCTCTTCAACAGTCGAATTAAATCAGGTGGGAAAAGCTGCCAGAATAAATGGATGGTCTGCAGTCATCAGGCTTTCAGATCAGGCACAGCACAGAGACTGAAAAATGGAGCAAAGGATGCACCTGGATTTCAACTGCACATGAACTGTGTAAGTTGTCGTCGCCATGAGGAGGAAATGAGAATGCACACTGTTACCCATCAATGAAGTAAGTCAAGGCAGAGAAAACGGAAGCTTAGCTAGCTCCACTCCTGGCAAGATGTGAGGAGGAATTTCGAGGAGTGCGTGACTGCACAGGCAGTGAACTATTGAAAGTGGCCCTGACAGTCAAAGTCTCTCTGACTCTCACTAACTGACCTTTTCTGGATAAGAAGGTGGTGGAAGACGCTGATAGGATTCACCTGTTAATAATTGTTAACAAGAGTCATTGGATTGCCATCCTGCTGAAGATGAAATGAACCCTCTAAGATGTAGGAGAGAGGATCTCACTACTAGCAAGAGCCAGAAATGAGCAAGTCTGCTGGACCCAAGATATCAGCACAAGGACCTTCTTGATCCAGAACAGTGTTGTGAATGGCAGAACAGTGACACAGACAAAGATTGAAGCTACACACACAAAATGCATTCGTTGTGCTTAATAGAGAGGGACTGCATTTGCCTGCCTGAGAACTTTCATATACGTTTGGTTGGTCTCAAGGAAGCAGAGATAACCAAGCTAACAAATCAAACATTGCGTGTCCACATGAAGAGCAGTTGCTGGAGAAGCTCTTCTGCCTCCTGGCAACGCTGTGTGTGTCGGAGCGAACAGGGCCCCGCGCGGCTGTCAGTGGCTGATTCTTCAGAAGTAGACCAGATAACCAGGCCTTTCTTCTGAGATGCCTTGGGTTGAACTCAAACCTCCAACCTTTCAGTTATCAGTCAACCAGTTAACGGTTTGCATCACCCAGGGACTACAAAGCAACCTGTGGGTCGCAACCCCTTTGGGGGTCAAACAGCCATTTCACAGGGATCGTCTAAGACCATCGGAAAACACAGATTTCCAATGGTCTTAGGAACTGAGACACCGCTCCTCTCCAGGAGGATCTCCCCACATGCAGACACGCCCACATAGGAGGACCCCGCGTGAAGACTGTTACCCATGCTACATGGCAAAATTTAATTTGCTTGTCATTAGAAATAAATATTTCACAATATATAATTACATATTGTTTTGTGATTCATGACTATGCTTTAATTACGTATGTTCAATTTGTAACCATGAAAATACATCCTGCATATCAGATATTTACATTGTGATTCGTAACAGTAGCAAAATTACAGTGATGAAGTAGCAATGAAAATAAATTTTATGTTTGGGGGTCACCACAACATGAGGAACTGTATTAAAGGGTCGCAGCATTAGGAAGGTTGAGAACCACTGCTATAAGAACGTATATTCTTCTTTATGATATGTCTGGAAATTATAGTAATGATGACTATTTTTAAAAGACTCAAACCCTTTAGCATAATCAGAAAAGCAGGAGCCCTAACAAGACAGGCCTTAGTCCACAAAGTAATATCCTTGCTCTTCAACTTCAAAGCAGCCGTTCTCCACCTCTGGATTGCGACCCCTTTGGGAGTCGAATGACCTTTTCACAGGGGTGGCTCAATTCATAACAGTAGCAAAATTCCAGTTATGAAGTAGCAATGAACATATTTTATGGTTGGGGGTCACCACAATATGAGAAACTGTATTCAAGGGTGGCGGCATTAAGAAGGTTGAGTACCACTGCTTTAAAGAGATCTTGTGCGGCAGACTTACCCAATGCAATGCACCATTTGATCTGACGGTTGCTCCCATGAGCATTGATGGTGGATCCCATCAAGATAAAATCCCTGACAACTTCACTTTTTCTCCTTTCTTATGATCTGCCCTATGGGTCCAGTTGTGAGGATTTTGATTTTTTTTTTTTTACATTGAGTTGTATTCCATGCCGAAGGTCACCACCTTGGAACTTCAGCAGCAAGTGCTTCAAGTCCTTCTCATTGTCAACAACGTTTGTGTTATCACACAGAGAAAGTTGTTAATGAACCTTCCTCCAATCCCGATGCTGCGTTCCTCTTCATACAACCCAGCTTCACTGATTTTTCCAACTTGCAGATTGAATCTGTACATTGAAAGGCTGCAGCCCTGAATAAAAACCATGCAGAATTCCCTTGCTGTTCACAGAACTGCCTCTCAATCCATATACAGGTTCCCATGTGCACAATTAAGTGTTCTAGAATTCCAGTTCTTCTCAGTGTTAGGTTTAGTTTGTATGGTACACACAGCTGAATGTCTTTGAATAATCAATAAAGCATATCAAGTAAACATAAACATCTCTCAGCTTTAAGTCAGCTGACCTCAGCAATGACATCTTTGTCCCAAGTCCTCTTCTGAACATAGCCTGAACCTACAGCAGCTCCGTCAATGTACTGCTGCAACTACTCTTGGAAGCTCTTCAGCAAAATTGTACACACTGTGATATTAATGATATTTTTCTATAAATTGCTCGTGTTGTTGAGTCACCTTTCTTTGGAACAGGTATAAAGATGGGTCTCTTCTAGTCCACTAGTAGTTGTCTCCCAACACAGTTGAGTGAGTGCTTCCAGTGCTTCAGCAGCTTGTTGAAACATTTTGAATTGTATTCTGTAAATTCCCGGAACCTTGTCATTGGCTAATGCCTTCAGTGCAGATGGACTTTTTCCCTCAATACCAATGGTTTTTAATAATTCTACCTTTTGACATGATTGAATACAAGTTCTTTTTGGTTGAGTGACTCTACGTATTCTTTCCATCTTTTTTTGATGCTTCCTGCATCATTCAATATTTTGCCCATAGAATCTTTCAGTATTGAAAACTAAGGTTTGGTTTTTATATTCTTGAGTTCTTTAAGATACACTCTGCTGGAACATGTTCACTTTGGTTGATCCTGCTGATATTTGAAATACCAGTAACATAGCTTCCAGCATCACAGCAACACACAAACAACCACAGAATAATAAACCACAGACACGTGGTGGTTCTCACCCATGTATATCCCTTCCAATTAGGTAGCAAATCAATAATTTGCTATACTTTCTCACAGTTCCTATCTTCCCTCCAGAACGCATATCTCAGGGAAGCTACTATCAGTTAGTAAGTTCAAACCCCAGAGTGACTCTTAAGAGGTCCAGCAGTGACCTCCATCAGTTAAAAAAAAATTAAGAGGGAAAAAATGATTCTCCAGAATGTCAAACAAAGCCAAGAACTAGCATTACCTGGAAGGTTAACTTGGGCACATTTTTAAATGTGTCACAGCCTCATGTCTCCATCTTAATATGAGGGTCAGACTAGATGTAGGAGCACTGGTGGCTTAAAATCTTCAATAAGTCTTAGATGTACTAAGGAGGGGGAAATGTACTCTAATTGTATGTGAATCTCTTTTGAAGGAATATCAGGAAAAGCAAAAGTTCAATGGCTTGAACTTGGCTGTGGATTTCCCTGAATTCCCAAAGACCATGGCCAACCTCTAACCCTCAGTAACATCTCAGTGTAGGTATGGAAGACATAGGCTACAGGACTATGAACTACAGAATACACTGGGTATCACAATTCCAATTGGAAGCCTGACAAGCTCTGGAATGCCAACAAAGGAGCACGTCATGGAATTACAAGGTTTTTGCCCAAATGAGAAGAAGGATGGGCAATAGTCACAGAAAAGTCAAGGCCCTAGAATTTTCTGAACCAAAGAGTGGACAAAATTGGCTCAACTTATCTAAAAATATGACCTTTGTTTTGAGCTACAAGAATCATGTTGATGTAGTTATGAGTTGCAGAAGCGTGACCAGTACTAATATTGGCTATTCCCAGGTGCACAGAACACCCATCCTCCCATCAGTCCCTCATCCTGGGAGTGCTCCAAGAAAGCTGGTGCAAATCTAACTGGAAGCTCCTGTGGCTGTTGAGACATTTCCAGAAAAGAGGAAGCACAGACTACAGCTCCCCAGCCCTCACCCAGCAACAATTCCATCTAGAACCAGTCTGCTATCTGCATACCTCAAATTATTCTACCTGGCAATGCTGAGATTCTAAACCAGCCAAAGTACTTTCTCCTGAGAACAAGTGTAGGCACGATTCCTCTGTGACTTATAATGGTGCTTCCAGGCCCTGTGGGACAGCCCAGTAAAATAGCCATGGTAAGCACTATTTTTTGACTGTCTGTCAGAGTGACTAATCATATCTCTTTGCTCTGTTCGCCACCTCATTTCCAAGTGACTTCTTTTTCCTGTAATTCATAAATCTTGACTTTCATGGGAGGCTTCTATATGATACTTTATCAAATGCCTTCTGAGGGCCCCTGCACAAAACATAACCAGTGCTTGGACTTCTTTCTCTCAGCTATTTATTTCTTCAGGAATGGAATCGATTTTTTTTTAAGTAGAGACACACGCCTGGGCTGGGAGGGTTCTTGGATATACAATGCCTTCCCTCCAAGGATCCCAAAGCACTTCATACTCTATATAACTCACCTTCATAAGGTGCTTTCTCTGAAAGGGGGGTAAAATTCTAAATCCTCCCTTCTGTATGAAAATCTACATTTTTGAAACCCTTTTAATAGCATCTTCCAAAAACAATCCTAACTCCAAATTCATGGAATACTGTTTTGCCTCCAGAAATTGGAAATAAAAAACAGACATTAAGAAAACTCCTCAGCGATAGAAGCCCCTTCCTCTAATTATATTCTGATTTCCTTTTGGTTGCCTTCTTCCAGGAAATAAGAGGCTTTGTCTGCAGCAGACTTGTTATAGGTTGAATCGCTGCACACCGACCGACTCTTGTAAAACCAACCAACCAAATGTGTTGGGAAACAGCACAGAAACCCATCGGGTCTAACCCGATAGAGAAACAGGGCTCTCTTTGTTACATTGATGAGGTCATATTCATACAAAGGGCTTCAGCAACCTAATCATTGATGTCAGGTAAAACCAAGCCACATCAACCTCACTGTCACCAAACTGATGCCAACTCAGAGCCGCTCTGGAGAACAGAGGAGAACCACCCCTGTGAGTGTGTGAGCTGGTAGCTCTTTACAGGAGTAGAAAGCCCTGTCTTTCTCCTGAGGAGTGACTGGTGGTATCAAACTGATAACCTTGGGGGTCAAAGCCCAGCATAAGCAGAGACGGGTAAGTGCAAGCCGGAGGAAAGTGGGGAGGATGGTTGTCATGTGAATACAGTCCAAGGATAAAGATCTTCCACAGCCCACAGACAGAGCCTTCTTCTAGAGCCAGTGCCTGGGATTCAGACTTAGAGACTCCTGAACTGTGTGAAAATAAAAGTCTGCTCATTCAAGTCACCCACTTCTTTGACCAGCACCAACCCAGGACGAATTGTAACCTGAAGACCACAGCCCAGACTGCCCTGCTCCCCTTTCCTACGCCCTACCTAACTCCACCGCATGCATCTTGAAAACACTGAGTATCTGGGGATATGAACTCTTGCTTATCTTAATAATAATAATAAAACATCGCTGAATCTTTTTTATTATTAAAAACTAATTCTAGCTAATTGAGACCCTGTGTTTATCAAAGTACAATGATGCTCCATAGGCTCCCCAAAGCTTCCCTGTTGCAGGATCATCAGCTCTTTCTTCTAAGGTGCCACCGAGTGGACTGGAACACCCAACCTTCTGATTAGCAGCTGAGCATGTTAGCCATTTGAAGCATTCAGGGACTCCTCTTGATTCACAGAATCCTAGACTCACAGGGATATAGAACGCTTTATAAAACATTTTTTCATATTGTTTATTTGAGTCATATGTTTAAAGAATTAATCCATCAAGCATGACACTGGGCATTGAGGTAAATGCTGAGAAGTAGATACAAAAAGCTCTGCTATCAAGGTGTGCGTCCGGGTTGTAGCCATCCACCACACTTATTCCATCTGTATGCTAGGCAAATCATCAGAGAACCTGGATTCTATGAAGAAAAATGTGGCAGCAGGATTGGGAGAAGGTTTATCAACAATATATAGGTGACATAACCTTGCTTGCTGAAAGGGAGGAGGACTTGAAGCTCTTGCTGATGAAGATCAAGGACTGCAGCCTTGAACATGGATTGCATCTCAATGTAAAGAAACCCCAACTCCTGCCACCTGGATGGAGAGGTAACCCGATAAAAGAGCAAAGGTGTCAAAGATTCCTTCTGGTTTGAATCCACAAATCAATGCTCCTGGAAGCAAAAGCCGAGAGATCAAGCAATGCATTGCACAAGATCGCTTTAAAATGTCAAAAAGCAAGGGTGTTACTTTGCACCTGACCCAAGCCATGCTATTCTCAATCCACCTCATAGGCATGTGACAGGTGGACGTCGAGTTAGGCAGATCAGGAAATGATAGATGGACTTGAATTCTAGCATTGACAAAGGATATGGAAAGTCTCATGGACTGCCGAAAGAATTACTATATCCTCCCTGGAAGAGGTACAGCCAAAATGTTCCTCGCACGCAAGAATGGTGAGAGTCAACCTCACTTCCTTCGGACGGGTTATCCAGAGAAAGAAGTTCCTGGACAAAGACATAATGCTTAGTTAAGTAGAGAGGAATCAAAAAAAAAAAAAAAGAGGAAGAAGACTCCACAGATGGATTGACACAGTGGCTACAGCAGTGGGCCGGAACATGACACTTCGGAAGGCAGCAGAGGACCGGCCGGCCGTGTTTCATGCTCTTGGACATAAGGGTGTTAAGAGTCGGAACCACCTTGATGGCCCCTGACAACATCAGGATGCTCCCATCTTAGCATCACAGGGGAAAGGAAGCAGAACGGCCAATTACAATCTGTTATGGTAATCTCTGGGGCATGTGAGAAGAACAGAGTAATGTAAGAACAACAGAAGAAGCCAGGCTAGACACCTAAGTCAGTTCCTTACCAATGCTTCTGATTAACATCTGAATTGCTTCAAATTACTCCTGTGATACGTCCTCCATTCCCCACTTTGCTCACTCTTCCAAAGCTCAGTGCCTAACCTTTCATGTCACATACTCACACGCACACTTTCATGTCACCGCATTCACATCCACGAGACACCACTGAGAAGATCTTCTGGGAGCTTGGCGATCTACTTCCGTAATATTAAACACGGAAAGCGCCACAGAGCACAGATCCGCTTGGACACACACAGAGGCGCTGTGAATGAGAATTGAGGGACAGCAACTGGCTTGGGGAAGGGTCTTCTTCCTGAACTATTCATGCCGGAGTGTCCGTATGGAGGATGAGACAAGTGTGCCTACACGTCCAAACATGCTGGGCTACGGTTAATCCTCTCAGTTATTTCGCATTTTAAAAATGACAAGTCACTTAAACTTCTGACAAAGGAACTTGAGAGGTGGGTTTTTGGGGGCGGGGGTGGCAATGTGTGTGTTTTTAACATTCTTTTTTTAAAAGCTTCTACTTCGGCCTTTATCTGACCTGGATAAGAACATGACAATAGGCTCATAATTCGGGGGCCAATTTTCCTTAAATCCCTTTTCCATAAGATATTGAGCCCTTTTGGTATTAGGAAGCTTCAGAATTCTGTTCTCAGAAAGAAAGGGCGGGGGTGGGGGAGCTGCATAAATTGAGGCATTCTTACAATGAGGTTTGGTCTAATAGCTCCTTGATCATGACTTCTCAGTAGCTTTCGCGGTCCTGACTGATTGGGCCGTTCTCAGTGAGATCTATAACAACGGCAACCATTCATCCAGCCTCTGTTCAGGTTCTGTCTGTGCTGCTTTTATTAAAGTCCTTTGTGGAGTTTTAGAATTTGGCTTTAAAAATCAGTGAGAGCTAATGCTGAAGTGACGAGCTGAGGAGAACTTTTAAAAGCAAGTCGCTTCAACTGCATTTTCAGGCATCGCAGGATTAAGAGGTGGGAGAGGGGTGGCAATAGGAGAAAATAATACTGAATCCCACTTGTCTCAATTTTCTGCTTAACCCCAGTGTCTAGGAGGAAAAGTGTATATTTTTCTAAAGCCTTTTCACAGCATGAAAAGCATTTGCCTTCTGATATTTTCCCCATCGATTTAGATGACAAGTGGATCATTTAATATGTTTATTTGGGAAGAAAGCTACTTGTCTAAAACATCATTCATGTAGTTAGCTTAAAACACAAACCAGCCCCATTGCCACTGAGTTGATGCCAACGTACTGTAACCCTATAGCACAGAGTAGAACCCTCCAAAGGGCTTCCAAGCCTGGACATTTTTCAGAAGCGCCCATGGCTTGCAATTGTCCATCTTTCGATGAGCAGCGGAACTGCTTCACCTCTGGGCCACCAGGACTCCTTGTACTTAGCTTGATGGTAAGTGTGCAGACACACTACATTGACCAAAGTCTGCTTGTCTACTATCTGACTGCATATACATTTGAAGTCCCATAAGGTTTTTATTTATTTACTTATTTATTTCATTTAAAGAGAAAGTAGTCTCCGCTTCTATATTATAGCCACCTAACAGCTTTAGAGGCCCCAAACCACGACGCTTGTAGTGCTGGACCAGGGGTAGGACACAGGTAAATGAGATAGAGGACACAGCTAAGGATGTCAGTTCCCAGGCTTTGCCCGGCCGGCAAGCGGGGGTGGTAGCAGAGGTTGTGGACCCTAGGCTGATAGCTCAGCATCCATGCTCCCTTCCTCTGGGCCCCGGCCTGCTCCTGCCTCTCAGACGTTGATGCTGCAGGTGCTTAATCCTTCGACCTCTGCCAGGAGCTCCAGCAGCAGAGCAGAAGCAGCAGGGACGAGAAAAACCGGGAGGAGACTTAAATAATAAAATGTGGCCCATCAGTCATTCCCATCAAAGTCCTCCGAGTCCCATCCTGGTCTTCATAACCATTGCCTTTGGAGTAGAAAGGTTTTTATCTAACAGAAAGAATTACCTGTTGACTAGAGTTTGGGTATCTCTGCCCTACAGTCTGCCATGAACCTCACATAAAATCTTGGTCAGGCTAAGCTCTTCAAGTGAATATTATTATAATAAAAAACTGCAATCTGTGAAATGAAAGACTATCCTCTGAGGCTAAACCAAGAACACAAAACACCCAAAAAAGGGGGCTGTTCATACAAAAAATATTTCTCTCAAAATTCTTTACTCTTGCTTGAGTTATCCTTAAAACAAACTCTATATTGGTAATGACTAATATGTTTATCGTAATTATACCCCATTTTAGCTATCAAGAAAAAAATAATCTAAAGCATGTTGAGATGATATGTAAATGTTTGTTTTTAAGATGCAAAAATTTAACAAGAATTGATTGACAAGGAACTAAATGTGGCATAGGTGATGAGGGAAGTAAAAAAGACGTGGAAGCTTAAAGAGAGGTTATGAATCCGGTGAGGTAAATAACCCTTCGTGGGATGGGAGGATCTAAAGGGATGCCTCAGTCTCAGTGGAGATTAAAGCAAAGGCTCAGATGGAAGAGCAGTTGGCCTTCCAAGAAAGGGCTGGCGGAGATTTATGGGGAACGCATCGGACAAGAGAAGTGCTCAAGTGGTGAAGAGTGAATTCACGAATGAAACACAGAGAAAGTCCTTTTAGCTTTGAGCACACATTTTCTAAGAAGCTGGGTCAACAAGGCATAAGTAGACATGGATCAAATTCTTATGTATTAAGAACTAGATTTAAGTTTAACAAAACTTTATGTTCAAAAATGGCTTCAGTGGTAAGGCTCACAACAATCACAGCAGTTCCGCTTGTGCAGCAGTGGATAAACACATGTAGAGACAACAAATAACAAAGCATGGCGAAGAGTGATTACAGAAAGAAAAATAAATATAACTTTTTATTCGAATACTTTTTTACTTATATCTCATTATTCATCAGTTCCTCAGACCCCGCTCATTTAAATCTGAACTCAAAATTTATAGTCCCCAAGCAATTAGAACCTCTATCACATGGATCTTGTCTGTAAACAAAAAATACCAGAAGCATATTTATCTGTTCTTTATTGACTATGCAAAGGCATTAGACTGCTTGGGTCATAATAAATCAGGGATAATATTGGGAAGAAGATTTTTCCAGTGTCCTTAACTGTGTTCCCGTGGAACCTGTGCATGGCTCAGGAGGCAGCCCTTTGAAGAGAATAAGGAGATACTGAATGGTTTAAAATCAGGAAAGATGTGCATCGGGGCTGTGTTCTTTCACCATACTTATTCAATCTGTATGCTGAACTAATGATCCCAGAAGACAGGCTAGATGAAGAGGAATGAGGCATAGGATTGAGAAACCCTCGTTAAGAACCTGCGATATGTGTATGACACAACCTTGTTGGTTGCAAATGAGGAGGACTTGCAGCACATGCTGATGAAGGTCAAGAACTGGAGAGTTCAGCTTGAATTAAAGCTTAACAAGAAAATCCTCACAACTGGACCAGTAAACAGATTATGATAAAAAAAGAGAGAAGTTGTTAACGCATGATAAATCCTGATATTGTAGAGGATTTAATTTTACTTGGACCTAGAATCAACAGCCATAATACAGCAGTTAAGAAATCAAATAGCAGATTACATTAGGCAAGTTTGCTGAAAAATATCTCTTTAAAGTTTTAAGGAGCAAAGATGCTACTTTGAAAAGTAAGGTTCGAGGACCTGATGCCGGGGGCTTAAGTGGAGAGCAGATGTTTTGAGAATGATGAGGGCAATGAATGTACCAATGTGCTTTACAGAATTGATGTATGTATGGATTGTGATAAAAGTCATATGAGCCCCTAATAAAACGTTTAAAAAAAAAGAAATCAAAGGGAGGGCGGGGGAGAATGAGGAGCTAATAACAAGGACTTAAATAGAAACTAAATGTTTATAAAATAGTGATGGCAACATATGTACAAATATGCTTGATACAGTTGATATATGGGTTGTTATATAAGAGCTGTAAGAGCCCCCAATAAAATGATTGTTAAAAAAGAAAAGTAAGGTTCACCTACTCCAATCCCAATACATGGTATTTTGTCAATGTTTTCATATGCATGGAAAGGTGGACCTATTAATGAGGGAGACACACACGAAAAAGACTCGATGCATTTGGACCATGGTGTTTGTGATGTTCGGTTCTGTGTCAACTTGGTCCGGCCAGCATTCTCAGTAGTTTAGCAGTTGAGGCCCCCTCAGGATGAACTATAACATAAGGTAATCAACTCCACGATGAGATCCTCTGTGAGCAGCCAAGCAATTGTGGGAAATTTGTGGTTGTTTATTGTTAGGCGCCATCCAGTCAATTCCAACTCGTCACAACCCTACGCACAACACAAAGAAGCACTGTCCAATCCAGTGTCATCCTCGAGATTGCTATATCTGAGCCCACTGTGTCAATCCATCTTGTCCGGGGCTTTCCTCTTTGCCGTGCATCTACTGTACTAAGCATCATGTCCTTTTCCAGGGATGGATCTCTCTGAATAACAAGTACATGAGAAAAAGTCTCCTCGTCTTGCCTCTGAAGATCGGTTTGGTCATCCTCCTTCCATGAGGACTTTGTTTGTTCTTTTGGCAGTCCCTGGTCCTTTCCATTTCTTCGCCAGCACCATGGATACTTTTCCAGGTCTCCTTACATCATGCCCAACTTTCACATGCGTATGAGGCGATTGGAATACCATGGCTTCGTTCAGTTGCACCTGAGTCCTCCAATAACAGTCTCTCTTTTCAACACTTTAAAGAGGTCCAGTGCAGTCATTGGACCTCTTAGCTGCTGCCTCCGTGAGCACTGATTGTAGATCCAAGCAAGATGGAAGTCTTGACAATTTACATCTTGTCTCCATTTATCCTAATATTTCCTCCCAGTTCTGAGGATTTTGGTTTTATTTACGTCAAGTAGCAGCCCACACTGAAGGCTGCAGCCCTTGATCTTCAGCAAGTGCTTATGTCCACCTCATTTTCAACAAGCAAACTGGCATCATCTGCATATAATGAGTGGTTAATAAGCTTCCCTCCGAACTGGTTGGTGTGATCTTTTTCATATAGTCCAATATCGGATTATCTGCTTAACATTGAATGAGTATGGTGAAAGGATGCAACTCTGGCACACACCTTTATTGCTTTTTAACATTCGCTATTCCCTTGTTCTGTTCACACAGAGAACGGCATGAGAACAATTAAGTGGTTTGGAATTCCCTTTCTCCTCAAGCTTATCCACAGTCTGTTATAATCATCGCAATGATATCCCTTGTTGCGTGTCTTCTTCTGAATCCAACCTTTAATTTCTGGCAGCTCTCTGTCAGTGAACTGCTGAAACCATGGTTGGATAATCATCAGCAGAATTTTATTTGCATGTGATTTCAGTAATATTGTTCTATATTCTGTGGCTTTTGTTGCATCACATTTCTTTGGAATAGGTACAGATACGGACACCTTCCAGTCAGTTGCCAAGTTATCTGTCTTCCATATTTCTTGGCATAAATGAATGAGAACCTCCAGTGTTTGATCAGCTTGGTGAAACATTGCACTTGGCAGTCTATAGATTCCTGTAGCCTTGTTTTTAAGTAATACCTTCAGTGCGGTTCTTAATAATACACTACCTCTTGAAATAGTTAAATGTCAGTTAATTATTTTTAATGATCATGTACTTTCCATCTTCTTTTGTACTTTCCACGGCTTTACTCATAGAATTTTTCAATAGTGCAATTTGAGATTTGCATTTTTTTCCTTCCGTTCTTTCAGTTTCAGATATACCATTTTTTTTTCCTTTTTGGTTTTTAACTCTTGGTCTTTGCACATTTCATTAAAACACTTTACTTTGTCTCCTCAAGTTGCCCTTTGAAAGTTTTTGTTCAGCTCCTTTATTGAATAATTTCTGTCATATGCTTTAGCTTCTCTGTGATCAGATCAAGGTTTGCCGTCTCTTCCAATGTCCTCTGGGGTCTTTTCTTTCCTGTGTTTTAAAGGACACCTTGCTTGCTTTAGGTATGATGTCCATGGTGCCATCAGGCCTTCTGTCCCTTGTGCTGAGTGAGTCACCTCTATTCTTGAGGTGGCCTCAGATTCAGGTGGGATGTACTTTTGCTCATATCTTGGCTCTCAGGAGCTTGTGTTCTTCTTCTTCAGCTTCAACCTGAACTTGTTGGTAGGTGTCACCAAGGCAGCTGCCACCCACAGAGACCCTATGCAGCCCCTCTACTTTACCAAACATGATATCCTTCTCCAGGGAGCGATGTCTTCTGATAACATACCCAAAGAGTGTAAGATGAAGTCTTGCCATCCTTGCCTCTAAAGAGCACTCTGGTTGTACTTATTCCAAGACATATCTGTTTGTCCTTTTGGTGGTCCAGCACCACAAATAAAGCACATCCATTCTTCTTTGGTCTTTCTTTTTCCGTGTCCAACTTTCACATGCATATGAGGCAACTGAAAAGACCATGGCTTGGGTCAGGTGCACATTCGTCCTCAAAGTCACATCCTTGCTTTCCAATACTCTAAAAAAGTCTTGTGCAGCAGATTCACCAATGCAACCTGTCTTTTGATGTCTTCATTGCCACTTCCATGAGCACTGATTGTGGATCCAAGCAAGACAAAATCCTAGACAGCTTTAACCTTTTCTCCATTGACCATGGCATTACCTATTATTGGTCCAATGGTGAGGACTCTGGTCTGCTTTACATTGAGCTGAACTTACACATAAGCAATGGTAATCTGTGCCACAGTCAGCCCTTGGCCTCATTTTACTGCTGATACTGCGTTTCCCCGTGGCCTCTTCCTACAGATGTAGTCTATCTGATCTCTGTGTATTCCACCTGAAGAAGTCTACATGTATAGTCACCATTTCAGTTGTTGAAAAAAAGTATTTTCTATCAACAAGCCATTCGTTTTGCAAAATTCTATCATGCACTCTCTGGCTTCATTCCTACCGCCAAAGCTATAGTTTTCACTACAATTCCTTCCTCTTTGTTTCTAATTTTTGCATTCCAATCATCAATAATTTTCAGGGTATCTTGATTACATGTTTGATGAGTTTCAGCGTGAAGATGTTGGTGAAATTCTTCAATATCTTCATCAGTAGCTTTAGTGCTTGGTGCACAAATATTAATAGCAGGTGTAATGACGGGATTTCCTTCTATGTGTATAGCTATCATCCTATCACTGACAACATTGTGCTTAAAGACAGAGCTTGAAATGTCCTTTTTGAGGATGACTGCAATGCCATTTCCTCTGTGAACCCAGTCAGAGATGTCAGCAGTGGTGGTCAGGCCCATTCAGTTCTTCTAGCCTCCTGCCTGGGGAGGCTGTGCTTCATGTGATCCGCTCCTCCTCTGGACAAATTGTTTCTTTGAATCTTTTGTTTTCTTCAAACGTTTCTGTTCCTGGTGTTAAGTATTCTACGCTCATACCTTAGATAGTTTAATATCAAAAGGGCAAAAACTTAATCTCTTAACACAACTTGAATTATGCTAGGGTCTTTTATGTCATTTTGTATTTTTCCCCGTTCTGGTGATGCCCATGCTTTCTATGCACTTATCCTAAATCCTCCTTTTTTAAGGCTTTTTTGTTTCAAAATCATTTTTATTGTCATTCTATGAAATAATGTGTACATTTTGAAAATTTTAAATTAGAAGTATTTCCAAATCTTCACATGACATGCATGTAATGCTTTTTAAAAAGGCATTTGGAATGTGTACTGCTTACCTATCTAATGAAATGATTGCCTCTGTGGAAGCCAAAGGAAGCATGATCATTCACCAGAAGCTCACAAGTGTAATAAGATGGAAATAATAAAAATCAGAAAATATGTGTGCTAATTTGTATTTTATTCTCTATGCAAAGCTATTGAATGTAACAAACAATGTAGAACATTGCAAACACTGGGAATTCCAGAACACTTAATTATGCTCGTGTGGAACCTATATGTAGACAAAGAGGTAGTCGTTTGAACAGAGAAAGGAGATACTTCATGGGTTTAAAATCAGAAAAAGTATGTGTCAAGGTTGTATCCTTACTTAAATATGGTGAGGCTGTAGCCATACTTATTCAATTTGTATGCTGAGTGAATAATTTTGAAGGCTGAATTGAGGATGAGGAGCATGGCATCAGGATTGGAGGAAAGCTCCTTAACAACCTATAATATGCAAACAAGACAACGTAGGTGCTGAAACTAAAGAGGACTTACAGCACTTACTAATGAAGATCAAAAGCTCATGTCTTGAACCTAGGTAATGAGGACTACAGTCTCAGGACACCCCAAGATTAATTGGCCTAACATCGTCCACAAAGACAATGCTGCACTTTGGTCTCCACGACCCCGAAATGAGGAGAATTCGATGGTGCCTGGCTACTCCCATTGAAGACTCTGAAAGGAATCTAAGTAGGAGGTCCTGAATAGTGTGGGAAGAACAGGTAGAGCAAAACAAAATGTCATAAAATAGACCAGACTTATTACGTCAACGGGATTATGCAACCCCCAAGACTATGGTCCTTAGTCATCCTCCAGGTCTAGGACTGAACTCATTCTTTGTTAGAATGAGCAACCATTTATGATCATAAAAAAATAATGCACCTAAGGACAAAGTACAGAGGGTCAGAAGAAGAAGAAATGGGAAAAGAGACACTAGGGAGAAAGTGAGGTAAGAGATAGAACTTTGAATAGATCGCAATGGATGCATTGAAACAAAATACATGTGAATTGTTGAACATAATCTTTCACCTAATTTACAGTAAAAAGTTGAAAATATATACTATACACACCATATACAAATAACCTTTTAAGACTTACAGAAATTTATATTGAAAAACCCAAGCTCACTGCAATCAAATCTATTTCAACTCATCGTGACCCTGTACAACTGAGTAGAACTGCCCCTGTGGGTTTCTGAGGTGCTGTCCATCTTTTAGGGGACCGAGAAGCTCATCTTTTTCCCACAGAGTGGTTGGGAGATTCCAACTGTTGACCTTCTGGTTAGTAGCCCGATAGGTAACCCACTACAACCCCCGTGTACAACACTCCAACTCTGTATTCTCCAAAGGTTAGTAAGTTCCAAAGACTCCAGGCCTCGGTGTGCACTATACCTCAATGTAAAGAAACAAACGCTTCACTCCTAGAGCAACAAACCACATGATCATAAACAGAGAATAGATTGAAGTTGTCGAGAAGTTCATTGTACTTGGATCCACAATCAATGCTCGTGGAAACGGCAGTCAAGAAATTAAGTGATATATTGTACTGGGCAACTTTGGGCAAAAGATCTCTTTAATACATTAAAGAAGTCATTTTAAGGACCTGCCCCACGCCATGGTGCTTTCAATGGACACATTTGCATGTGAAAGCGAGACAACGAGTAAAGAAGATGAAAGAAAAATTGATCCATTTGAATTGCGGTGTTAGCAAAGAATATTGACTATACCATCCATGGACTGCATGTACCAGAAGAGCAAACTAATCTGTCTGGGAAGAAGTATAGTTGGAATACTCCTTGGAAATGAAGATAGCAAGATATTGTATTTGTATTCTGGACATGTTATCAGGAGAGACCAGTCCCTGGAAAAGGACATCACACTTGGCTCAGCAAAAAAAGGAAGATCCTTAATGAGGTAGATTGACAGTGGTTACAACATTGGGCTCAAACACAGCAACAATTGTCAGGATGGTACAAGGGTGGGCAGTGTATTGTTTTGTTGAATATAGGACCATTATGAGCTGGAACCAATTCAATGGCACCGAACAACAACAATAATATATATTTGGAGACAATTCTCCCTGGGTTGTATTTTGAGTATGTTCCAACATGTCTTCTGGTACTATATTAGACAATGTTCTACTGCTTTCATAAAATTTTCCTCAGCCAATTTTTTTTTATAAAAGCATATCACTACATCCTTCTTTTAGATTGGAAACCCCACTGAAGCTTGTTTACCCCAGATGACCCTGCTGGTATTTGAAATACTAGTGACATCGCTTCTACTAGTGACACAGCTTCTACTAGAGACACACAAGCCACCACACCACAGTACCACACCCTGAGAGATGAGTGATCGTTTATAAGATCAGAGTCATTGGAAATTCAATTACAGAATGCGGTTCCACGCTAATTCACATGGGGTCAGCGTGCATTGGAATCAATGCAATTGCAATGCGTTTAGTTTTTGGTTTTGTCTTAGGGACTCCAGAGGAGTTCTTGGTTTTGCTAAAATTCACTATTTTGTATAAAAGGAGTGCTGATGGCAGTGTGGTTAGTAAGTGCTGGGCTGGTAGCAAAACTGGCTTTTCAAACGTGCCAACTGCTCTGAGGGGAAAGAGTAGCCTCTCTGCTCGAGCAAACATTTATAAAACCTGAACGTGTAGAGAATCACTAGGAGTGAGGATCAATGCAATGGCAGGGGTTTGAGACTTTGCATAACTGTCTTAGACTAAATAGAGGCAATAATAAGACTATCACTTATATATAATTCTTTCCACTCTAAGGATTATTACCAGAATTAAAATTTTTTCACAATAGTAAGCAACTGTAACATCCCCCTTGGTGATATTTTCTGGATTTGAATTTCTACAATTACACTGCTTACCTATATTTATTCCAGACAAAGAAGAAAACAGAGGCTGGGGAACCTGTCTTCCTAATGCCCAGAAGGAGCCTAAAATTTAGTCAGGACAGATTTCATGGGCAAGAGAGAGCTGACATATGGACTTTAGTTTGGAAAAATTGTTTAAATAGCTTTTCATAATTAGTACCATAGATAAGTATCAATAAACTATTAAAACTATTGACAAACTAAGAACAAACTATTATAATGGACAATTCTTTCAAAGAATATACATTCATCTGTTTTAACTTATGCCTCCATATTATTTTCTCCCTCTGTCTTTTACAATTCCCTGGAAGTAAAGAGTTAATTTTGTGCATTTAGTTTCTATAACTTGTATTATAAAAAGAATAAATATAGGTGCTTTGGCTTCCTGTTAAACAAACACCATGTCTTCGAGAGTTTGCATCCTTTCGCTCCCTTTCCAATTGAGCTTTAATTAAACCAGAAATCACACATATCAAAAAGCCTCCCATAATTTTAAATGCTTTCTGTTGATAGTAGGCCTCTCTGTGCACTCTTGCTTCAAGAACACTTACTATTCATCAATCATCATAACTAATGAGTACCTTCCTTGCAATAATATTCTACAAGACTGTATATAAAGATGACAGAAAATTGAAAACCCATCCTTAGTCTTTGATTACCTAACAGCTAACTGAGTATGCACAACATGTTCACAATGACAAAATATTTGGGGAGCGAAAGTCTTTCACCAAGAAGCAGAATAACCAGTAAGATCGAAGATAGACAAGGAAGAAAGCCCTGGTGATCTCCTTTCAAACATCAGACACGCCTTTGAATGATGGAGTTTTCTGAAGTAGATCCATATGGCTTTCTTCCAAGGTGCCTCTGGGGGGACTGGAACTATCACTCTTACAGTTAGAAGCCAAGTGCTGTGCACCACAATCATTTACACTCCCCAGAGACTCCTACATAGAAGTTCTTGTTATTCTTAGCTGCCAAATCCTAGTGACCCCATGGAAATACTACCTGGTCCCATCCCATTCCCATTATCAGTTGGAGTTGACACTGTTTTGTTGTTGTTGTTGTTTTCACAGCAAATAAACATTACAATCTGTACAGCAGCATCAACAACACACAAACTTCTGCTGACAAAATGGATGTGCCTAAAGACCGTTGGTTGGGAGTGAAACCTGAGAATTCTGCCACGGAACCAATAGGGCCTCATCTTACTAAGCCAGGCTTACTGGATTACCAAATAAGTGTCTTAAAAGTGTCCCTGTGTTCGTGCCTTCTTCTGCCCCTTCTCAATCTCCTCTATGATATTGTTTCTGCAGTGTGCGTTCTTGCGGAAATTCAAATCAGGTCATGCTTTTGCCACAGTTTGAACCTCGTCACTCTCTATTCATTGCTGCTACAGACTGTGCAAACTCACACAACCATATAAGTCAGACACATGTCGCACCAATTGGTTACATGTAAGAAAGAACAGCAGCATGTGCTATGTTATAAGTAGCAATTGACATTTGACCTCAGTGCTCAGTGTGGAGTGGTGACCCAAACAAACCCGCTGCTGTGGAGTCAGTTGTGACTTATATTGACCCTACAGGACAGCGTAAGACTGCCCCTAGGATTTCCAAGGCTGTAAATCTTTAAGGAAACGCACTACCCATCCACCTCCCATGGAGTTGCTGGTGGGTTCAAACCACTGACCTTTCAGCCAGCAGCCCAGTGCATAACCCACTGCACCATCAGGGCTTCTCCTGGAAGAGTGAAGTCAGAGGCCAACTGGAAAACAGTTGTTTGATCGGAGAGAGGAAGAAGCTACACAGTTCTTAGTGAGTATTGTACAGGAGGCACATGGATCTAGAATCACAAGATCTTTTAATTTTTCAAGAAAAATCTGGGTTTTTAAGGAAAATCTCTAAATTTCTCAGTGTTAAAAACTAATCCAATGGGTATAAAAGCATATAAGCTAACTTTATGCATATAACCCAGATGAAAAGTACACACAGGTACAGTCATTCATGTATACTGCACTGTTTGGAATCACTTAGTGTGGCCCTTCTAGTTATAATCTTTATAACTCCCACCTAATGAATGTTTAGGACTGGGGAAATGTGAGGTGCAGATATCTAATCAACGAGTTTAGATATCTGGTTAATCATATCAATAAAGCACAAGGCACCCTCGTTGGGGTGGGCCATGAAACTAACGTGCATGGAACTTTAACCTGGGATTAAATGTTGTCATCCAAATAGGCTTGCAAAGGACCATCCCAGAGGTATAAAGGGTGGTGTCCTTTTAACCTGAGATCCCTACACTGAAAGTTTACCCATGCCAGGAGCAGAGGGTGGGGACACTACAGATGGCAGGGCATGATAAGAAGCAGGGAAGAGAAACAGAACCAAAGTAGAACCAAAAGATCTACCAACAACAGAGACGTGAGCTTCTTGGCCCACAGGGCAAGAGAGCCGAATGCCTTTACAAAGAGGCTTGCTGTGCTGGTGAAGTAGGGAGCCTCTGGACATTTTCTGTAAGGGCTGAAAGGTCTTAGCAACATGTACTCAATCAGGACAGAAATCAAGGGACTTTCGGTCCAAGGGGTTGAGGGCCGGAGAGAAGCGTGCCTGCCGCACTAGTAAGATGAGACTATCCTGATCATAGAACTGTGACCCTGAGTCATTTCTGAGTGTGAAGTGCAATCTTTTACTTCCCTAAAATATATTATAAAATCATGTACGTTATCTATCAGTCCTATGTGGCTATTGCAAAAAATGAGCTCAACAGAACATATGGTGAGTGGGATGGTTGGTGCATGAACAGGTAAGAAGGGTGGGAGGGTGGAGGCATGGCTCACCTCATAGGAATCCTCCTTGAGCTGTTATTCTTGATCCTCTTTGTGAAGTTAGAGAAAGTTAAACAGATTTCAAGTCTTTTAAAGACAAGATGCCATTATTTTAAATCCATATGAAACAGTCTTTCTTCTAAGTATAGAGTAACTATACTGACTCCCGCAAGGAGATCTTAAGAAAGCAAAGTCTCCCAGGAGTATGGAAACTCTTAGTGCCTTCAATGGATGGTGGATTTTTCTCAAGACTCATCTTGAATCAGAACAAGAAAAATAAAAAAGGATTTTAGGTACTAAATGTCCTCTTTTTCTGAATAAAACTATATGCGAACAATGGAATATTATTTGACACCAGAAAAGAATGAACAACCTTGATTGTCTGTTGGATTTCCCATTTAACAACTAATATGCCTCAGAAAGATCATGTCTGAAATCCTAGATAACTTCCTGTGACTTAGAAATATACTATATCTGCATCTATTTTCCCTTGTACATAACAGGAAAGAGTTTCCCCTTCTCCAATCTTAAGTTCTAGAACCAATCTCCTTCCACAAAATGTCTATAGTGTTACATGTACAAAATGACTTACGGGCTAAATAAGTATAAATATAATAGATGCCACTTTAAAAGAGCATCGCTTACTGTTTGTTGATTTCCTATTACATGGTTAAATCCACTGCACTGAGTCCATTCCCATTCATATTGCTGTTAGACGCCCTCACGTCGGTTCCAACTCATAACTACACTCTATACGAGAGAAGGAAACACTGTCCAGTCCTAAGCCATGCTCACAATTGTTATGTTTGAGCCCATTGTTGCAGCCACTGTGTCATTCCATCTTATTGAAAATCTTCCTCTTTTTTGCTGCCCTTCTACTTTACAAAGTATGATGTACAACTCCAGGGACTGGTCTCTCTTAGTAACATGCTCAATATTCTTCACCAGCACCACAAGCCACATGCACAAATTCTTCTTCGGTCTTCTTTATTCAATGACCAACTTTTGAAACTATGGGCCAGGCGATCTTATATCGAGTTTCTGAAATGCTTTATCTTTATAGGAACAAAGAGTCTTGTCTTTCTTTTGAGGACAGATGGCTGGTGGATTTGAATTGCTGACCTTGGGATTCGCAGTCCAATGCCTGTAGTGCATAGTTGCCATTGTTGTTGCTGTTAGCTGCCATCAAGTTGGTTCCAGCCAATACTGACCCAATGCACAACAGAACAAAACACCACACATCACAACCATTCCCATGCTGGAGCCCATTGTTACAGCCACTGCATTAACCCATCTTGTTGAAGGCCTTCCTCTTTTTCACTGGCCCTACACTTGCCCAAGTATGAAATCCTTCTCCAGGGACTGGTCTCTCCTAAGAATATGTCCAAAATATGTAAGATGGAGTCTTGCCATCCTTGCCTCTAAGGAGGATGCTAGCTGTTCTTCTTCCAAGATGGACTTGTTTGTACTTTTAGCAGTCCCTGGTGCATTCAATATTCTTCTCCAGCAACACAATTCAAATGCATTGATTCTTCTCCAGTCTTTCTTATTCAATGCCCAACTTTCACATGCATGTGAGACAGTGGAAAATATTACGGCTTGAGTCAGGTACACCTTATTCCTCAAAGTAACATCCTCGTTTTTCAGGGCTCTCATGAGATGTGGTGCCAGCAGATTTACTCAAGGCAACACATTATTATATCTCTTGACTGCTACTTCCATGAGCAAGGGTGTGGTCAACTTCAACCTTGACAACTTCAACCTTTTCTCCAGTGATCATGATGTTACCTATTGATCCAGTTGTGAGGATTTTAGGTTTATTTACATTGAGTCAGAATCCAGAGTGAAGACCAGTATACTTGATCTTCATCAACAAATGCTTCAAGTTCTCCTCACTTTCAGCAAGCAAGGATGTGTCATTGGCATATGTCAGGTTTTTAATACACATTCCTCCAATCCTGGTGTCACATTCTTCATCATATAAGCCAGCCTCTTTGATTTGCTCAGCATACTGACTGAACAAGTATGGTGAGAGGATACAGGCCTGATGTACACCTTTCCTGATTTTAATCCATGCAGTATTTCCTTGTTCTGATCACACCACTGCTTCTTGGTCCATTTACAAGTTCTGCATGAGCACAAACAAGTGTTCTGGAATTTCCATTCTTCTTAAGGTTTGCCACAGTTATCTATATCCATTCTTCTCGAGGTCATTAATATTACGGTCCACACAGTCAAATACATAATGCACCAATGGGCTCAGGCATAGGAACAATTGTGAGGATGGTGCAGGACCATGCAGTGTTTCCTTTTCTGTGCTTAGGGTCGCTGTGGGTCAGAGTTGACTCAATGGTACCTAAAAATCACAACAACACAGTCAAAGGCCTTTGCATAGTCCATGAAACACAAGTAAATATCTTTCTTGTATTCTCTGCTTTGAGCCAAGATCCATCTAACATCAGCAATGATATCCTTTGTTCCACATCCTCTTCTGAATCTGGAATGAGCCCTGTCAATGTACTGCTACTACAACCCTTGTTGGGTGATCTTCAGCAAAATTCTGTTTGCATGTGATTTCAATGATATGATTCTATAACTTGAACACTCTGTTGGGTCACCTTTCTTTGGAATGGACACAAATATGGATCTCTTACAGTCAGTTGGTCAAGTAACTATCTTCCAAATTGTATGTGTAGACCAGTGAGTGCTTCCAGTGGTTCATCAGCTTGTTGAAATATTTCCATTGGTAGTCTACCAATTCCTGAAGCCTTGTTATTGGCTAATGCTTTCAGTGCAGCTTGAACTTCTTCCTTCAGCATCATTGTTTCTGGTCATAAGCTACCTTCTGAAATGGTGGAATGTCAACTAGTTCCTTTTGCTACAGTGACTCTGTATCCTTTCCATACTCTCTGGATGCTTCCTACATCATTCAATAATTTTCCCTACAGAATCTTTCAAGATTGTAACTCAAGGCTCAGATTTTTTCTACAGTTCTTTCAGTTTAAGATATGTTGAACAGGTTATTCCCTTTTCATTTCTAATTCTAGGTTTTTACATATTCCATTATAATATTTGGCATTGTCTTCTTGAGCTACCCTTTGACATTTTCTATTAGGCTCTCTGACTTTATACTTTCTTCAGGATTTTGGCTGCTCTAGATTGAGAGAAAGAGTCAGAGTCTCTTCTGACACCCACTCTGATCCGTTCATTCTGTCCAGTCTTTGGCGTGACCTTTTGATTTCTGCATGAAAAATGGTTTTAATTATCTCCCACAGCTCATCAATCTTATATCCTCTGTGTTCA
>NW_022103928.1:31626937-31631009 GCF_000313985.2 Echinops telfairi | reverse complement strand
CTCTCTAATGCTGAAGATATCTACCACTGTGATAGGCAGAATTCTCTAAGTAGAGAAACAAAACCAAAACACTTATGATTCATATATATATATATGAAGAGGTTTATACAATGAGAAGGAATATAGTGGCTAATTAGTATTTACAGCAGTACAGAGGGCTCAGTTCAACTCACTTTCGTGGGACAGTTAATAAGCTGAAAGTCCTTCAACTCACGTGGGCTACCAGTCCAAGGTCAAGGAAGCAGAAAGTAGAGTCTTCCCTCAGGCAAGACTGGCAGAGTTGGCCCCACAGGCAGCAGACAGCAGGGTGGGGCAGCAACAGTCGGTATCACTGAAAGCTTAGCAGGGCCAGGTTGGATCTGGAGCTCAAGTGATAGACACACCAGCAGCAGGGTGAAGCAGGTCTCAAAGGAGTCTCAAGCTCTAGTGACAGAATCCACAGGTTGGCTCGGCCCAATGCAGCAAAGCACTAGCTCAAGCAGCGGCATGCTGGTCCTATCACCAGGGAGGAAGAAAGACGGAATGACAGCCATGGAAAATGTTTATCTCGGTCGCCCTCCAATGAAGCTGTGACCTGATTAAACTCCACCCACATGTTCCTATGGAGGCCCAGTTGGCACAATAAACCTATCACAACCACTTCCAATGTTCCTAGATTCAGGCTTCTTCACATTCTGAGTGCTGGTCATTAGTAGAGTCTTGCAACTGTTCTCCTTACATGCATATGAAGATCCTGAAAGCTCCACTCCCAGAAGTTGAACCCAACTCATGCCACCATGGTCGACTCTACTCTGAAAAATTAGCTCCTCCTCGTTCACACTTCAAGTGTCCTCTGACCCCAGAGGCCTATCCTCTGGCATTATCTCAGACAAAGTTCTGTTTCCATTCATTAGGCCTTAATATCTGACAATGGCTTGAAGCTATGCATACAGTTTTCAGCAGCTACTTCCTCTGACGTGGGAAGCCAAGTCCTTCCTTGTTGCTTGTCCTTAGTCTGGAAGCTCCGCTGAAACCTGTTCACTTTGGGGGACCCTGCTGGCATTTGAAATACCAGCGACATGGCTTCCAGCATCCCAGCAACACACAAATATGACAAACTGTTAGGCATTGGAAAATACATTACAAACAATTTGGGGAAGGTGTCATAGGACAAAAAGTTAAAACAATTATTAAGTAGTGCAAGTTACATACAAAATGAGGAGCTCACCTTGTAAATGTTACGTAATTTCAAACGATATGATTATTTAACAATAGGATTATTAAATCACACTATGTTTTCTCTATTTTTAAGTTATTTTCAAATATTTTCCTGAGACAAAATGTGTCAGTTACTAAATACTGACAATGCTCTGGAATGTCTCATTATTATAAGTTGGCATTCTAAAACAACTCAGCAGTGTCCAATGTGCTGCTCAGACGCAGAGAAGATGAAAACGTGCTGAGCACTGCTGAGAGGCTCTTTGGCAGACAAGTAGACAGAGTTCCACGCATCCCCATAGGAGAAGTTCTTAAATGTCGTATTGCTAAGTAATGCCATAGAACTTTCGTACTTGAGGAATATTTAATATTCTTATACTTGTGCATCATTCTTGGTAAAGTATAGGAGCCATGAAAAGGAGGAACACTCTCAACAAGATGGGTTGACACAGTGGCGGCAACAACGGGCTCAAACATAACAACAACTGTGACAGCTTGCAGGGACAGACGGTGTTTCATTCCATTGTACATTGGGTCACTGTGGGTCAGGTCAATGTGGGTCGGAACACTCAGTGGCACCTAACAGCACCATAAGTTGTTCCAAAAGAAGCCAGAAGGCCATACAGTTACTGTGATACATTCAGCAAATAAAAACTTACCTAGTATTCTGCTGTTTTGTTCAAAAGTAAAGTACTATTGTACTATTCTTTAAATAATTTGATGAAAGAAAACTGAGGTTTTAATAAAGTCCAAATGTAATGTCCTAAATTATTTGGCACCATGTGGCTATAACATTTCACATTAAACTTAATGAGTATTCAATAATCTAAATACCTATCACGTATAGACTTCCTAAATAATTCTATTCTTATAATTTTCATATCACTTGCAGGGAATATTGCAGTGTGTTCTATATTTTCCCAAATTGGCTACATTACAATGGAATGGATATATAGTGAGAAATTTCATTTGCTTCCTAAAATATAATAATGATATTTGACTAAACAGATTCATAATATAAATTGTAGCCTATCTGGGTAAGCACCCTAAATAAAAAACATTGCTGGCATAGAAATAATTGCCATCTAGTAGTGGTACTGTTTCAGATAAACAAAAGCTATTACCTCAGGGAGTAAAACCTTGTACAAATTAAATGATTTCTACCAGTAGGCCAGGTTCATATAAAGAAACAGCACAGGAAAGGGAATGAACGACAGGTTGAAAGTCAGGGCCATGTCTTCCGTTTTTGGTTTTTAATCATTTTATCGGGGGCTCCTACAACTCTTATCACAATCTGTAAATCCATCCATGGTGTCAAGCACGTTTGTACATTTGTTGCCATCATCATTCTCAAAACATTTGCTTTCTGCTTGAGCCCTTGGTATCAGCTCCTCATTTTTCCCCTCCCTCCCCAGCTTCCCTCCCTCACAAACCCTTGAAAATTTACACTGTCCAATGTCTCATTTCACCCACTTTTCTGTTGTTCATCCCCCAGAAGGGGGTTATATAGAGATAGGTCCTTGTGATCGGTTCCCCTTCTCTACTCCACCTTCCCTCCACTTTCACCACTGGTCCTGAGGGGTTCATCTATCCTGGATTCCTGTGTGTCCAGCTCTGATCTGTACATCCTCTGGTCTAGCCGAATTGTAAGGAATAATTGGAATCATGATAGTGGGGGTGGGGGAAAGCATTAAAGAACTAGAGGAAAGTTGTAGGTTTCATCAATGTACTGCACCCTGAGTAGCTCGTCTCCTCCCGGAGACCCTTCTGTAAGGGGCTGTCCAGTTGCCTTTGGCTGGGCTTTGGGTCCTCACTCCGCACTGCCCCTCATTCCCATTGATATGACTTTTTGTTCTTTGATGCCTGCTATGTGATCCCAACAACACCACGTGATCACCAGGGCCATGTTTTCTAACGCATTTGTTCACCCCTTTATTTACGCATTTTATAGGGAGCGGTAGAAATTATACAAGAGCTCAATTTTCAACATGCAATGACATCTACTCTGAGTAAAACTCAAAATAATGATTCATGGATTTTGTAACATACCAAAGTGCTTCATTTCATGTGAGGAATGTCTTAACCCACTAACCCTAGCAGTAATCCCTCACAGTGAGAATTACCAGGAGGCGCTGGTCCCCGGGGGAGAACAGCATGTTGGTAAAGGAGAGGGTCACTGAAAAAGAGGAAGACCGTCATAAGATGGATTGGCCCAGCGGCTGCAGCAATGGGCTGAAGCATAGCAAGGACCAGAGGCTGGCACGGGGTCTGGCAGCCTTTCCTTCTGTCATCCACGGGGCAGCGATGAGTTGGAACTGACTGGGCAACAACCGCAGAGATGTAAATACAAGGACATATTATTTAGGTATCGAGTAGAAAGTGAGAGGGGAAAGTGCTGATGATGTTTCATAACCACCTCTTCCTGGGAAGGGAGCTGCCCTGATTTGAAATGTTTGCCAATATCTGTACTGTGAATGTTCCCACCTTGACCAATTCTGATGACAAACTAAGCATCACTGATTACGGACTTGAGAAGAACTCAACACAAATGACTCTCAAGGACACATGTGAGCCAGCGCCAGCGTAATTGAGATGTAATTCATTAATCTGGCCATTCTAGCCATAACCCCTTATGTCAATGGTTCTCAACCTACCTAATGCCGTGACCTTTAATACAGTTCCTCATGTGGTGGTGACCCCCTAACCATAAGAGTATTTTTGTTGCTACTTCATCACTGTAATTTTGCTACTGTTATGAATCAGGCGACCCCTGTGAAAGGGTCCTTCAACCCCCAAAGGGGTCGGGACCCACAGGTTGAGAACTGCTGCCTTATGTGATGTTTTATCAGTTCTAGCCTTTAGGCTTCTGGCTACA
>NW_022103928.1:31624280-31626097 GCF_000313985.2 Echinops telfairi | reverse complement strand
TAAAGAGTATGATCTAACTTGGCACAAGGTCTTACAGTTGCTATTATTCTGATCAACAAGTTAACACAGCTCAATTCTGCCTCAGCTATTTTAAACATGTGAAGGTTTGGTTTGTTTGTTTGTTTGTTTGTTTGTTTGTTTTTCATTATAACATAGCATAGTTACAATTAAGGGATCTGGAATCTGACTAGGTTAAAATATAACCATGTATCATTAGACAATGCATTTCATCATTCTGTGACTCCGTTTTCTTCTATATAAATAACCCCTTAAAATATGAGTATTTTTACATCCTAATTCCTAGAACCTATTAATATTTACCTTATAAGTTAAAAGGAGCTCTACACCTGTGATTAAGGTTTAAGGATATTAAAGTGGGGAGAGTACCCTCCATTAATCAGGTGGACCAAATCCAGCTACATGAGTTCTTGCAAGCAGGCAACCTTTCTGACTATCGACATAGAGCGATATAACTGCAGAAGAATGGTCCAGGAGATGCATCAATGCATGCATGCATTGAAGATGGAGGAACTGAAATAGGAACCAAGGAATATGGGTGGCCTTGAAAAACTAGAAAAGGGCAAAGAAGCAGATTTTCCTCTAGAATTTTCAAAAAGGAAAGCATTCCTCCTAACATCCTGATTTTGACCTCACAGGGCTTAGGTCAGACTTCTCATGTACAAAACTTTTAGATAAATAAATAAAATGTACTGCTTTAAGCAAGGGCCTTTTTGGTGTAGTGGCGGAAAGATGAGGTTATCTGCCCCCATGTAGATTTAACGTCTCAGAAACCCAAAGAGGGAGTTCTACTCTGTCCTATAGGGTCACTTTGAATCTTATTTGCTGGATGGCAGTGACATTTTTTTATTTTTGTGTCTTGGTTTATTGCTTGAAGCCCCTGACTTGGTGTAAATTAGTTGCAGCAGCAATAGGAAATGAATACACTGTGTTGTAGGGTTGTTTTAAGGATAAATGAGAAATTAAGGAAATGTGCTTTGAAGCCTTTCTGGCTCATAGTAAATGCTCAATACTTGTTAGTTTCTTTTATTACATCAGCTACTAGTAATAGCTGAATCTAAGCACCAGGAAAGAAAGCACAATATCTTTTCTATAATGTTTAATATTTTGCCAAGGCCTTTAGCTAGTTGGATATATGAGTTGTGCTTAACATTTTGAAACAAAAGTACTTGAGAGGATGTAAATGAATAGAGAATCCATCCATTGGGAATTTTAATCAATTCCATAGAAAGGCTGCACAATGGAAAACAATGCCTTTGTCAGAATTCTAGTTAAATTGGTCTGGATCCCAGTGATAGTTCTGGAAACCACACAAACCCGGGGGGACAATGCACTGAACACAGAGGTGACGTGGTTACCTGACAGAGTGTTTCTCTATAGACATGAACTTGATTTCTGGAGAGACCACAGGGATATTCTTACTCTGAAAGCTTTCTTTTGCTCGTCTCCATATTTTTCACGGATGTCTCTACGACAGATCCTTGGCTTCAGCCCAAATCAAACCAGGCATTTCTAAATGCCGAAAGTGGCCATGAAGTGCAACCGAGCTCCACACTACAGCCGCCCCAAAGATGAGCGGGAAGATAGTAGCCAAGTGCATTTTGATCCCGATGCCGGATGTCTGCCACGTTTGCCTCTCACGATGCTCTGATAGAGTTTCTCCATGGTATACAGCCTCAGAGATGATCCAAATCTGCCAAGAAACTGTTTATCTGTCCCACACAGGCTGACAGAGGCTTTGTCAATTTCCCCGGGATGGTTTAATCAGATGCCTTTGACTATGCGAGAGAGAATAAAGC
>NW_022103928.1:31620296-31623622 GCF_000313985.2 Echinops telfairi | reverse complement strand
TGCTTTGAGGACTGAGGTGCATCAGACCCAAGCCATAATATTTTCATGTGGCTCATATGCATGCATAATAATCCATTTATTCAGCTCAATGCCAGCTACTCAATTTCAACTCATAGTGACCCTGTAGGGCAGAGTAGGCCTGCTCTGCTCCACAGCTGTCAATCTGTACAGAAGCAAACAGCCACCCCTTTCTCTAGCGCGGTAACAAGTGGGTTTGTACCACTGACCTTTTGGTTAACAGCAGAGCATCTTAACCACTATATCACCAGGCCTTCTCTCTATAAACTTGGAAACCCTGTGCAGTACAGTTCTAACCTAATTATCTTGATGGCAATGTGTTTCAGTTATTCACCCTCATATGTGTGTGTGTGTGTGTATATGAAATCTGTTTGGAAGCGTCTGTTGCATGTGACCATCAAACATCAGAACGGTATTTGTGATATTATAAAACAAATATTTCTTAAGCAGACAAGTTTTATGAAGGACACAGGCCAGTGGCCAGGCTGACTTGGGAGAACTCTGAGGTGTTTCAGTCAGTAGCTGCGACCTTAATCCATTTATTCAGCTTTTTGCCCCTCAGATTCTCCTGGATGTGAAAAGATGATATAAAATATCTAGCAAAGGGTATTGAATTATTAGAGTACTACAAATGTGGAGTACTTGTGTTGGTCATATTTTTGTCCTAAGAACCCTTTGATAGACCCAAATGATTCCCATTTCTTGAACATCTGGTCCAAAATGATGTCTAAATAAGAAATCTCAAATTATGTAAAGATCCTTTGCCACTCTAAATGTTTTCTTTGATTCAAAATGTCTTCTGATATATTTTTGTTTCAATTAATAAATCATATTCTACAACAATATAGCGAGGAAAAGGCAAATTTATGGCATATGATGCAGAGTAAAACGACTCACACTGACAGCCTGACATTTCTTTCGAAGGAGCATTGATTCAGTGGATTAAGCACTGGGCGGCTAAGCACAAGGTTGGCTGCTCAAACTCACCAGATACATCCAAGGAAAAAGGTGAGGCAGTCTGCTCTTGCTATTAATCCATTCAATCTCAGTATGTTTCGGCGCATATCTTTCTAATACCGTACTTCTGTTCACTTGCAATTCTTTCCTTTACACAACAGAAACTGACAATGATTCAGATACACCAGAATGAACTAATATAGCACTTGATTTTTACTTACAAATTAAAAATGAGGAGTTAGTTAAACTCAACCATCTATCTCAACCCTGAACCTTGACTCTTCCTTTGCCTGCCTCTAGTTTGTTGTTATTGTTGCTGCATAGATACTGACTCATGGAGACCTAGTGTGTGCAAAATGGAATGCATGTATAGAGCTTTCATGGCAGTAAACAAAAAATTATCATTGCCATCAAGTCATTCAACTTTTAGTGACCGTATTGTGTTAGTCCAGGTTGACTAGAGAAACAAATCCAGTGACATTCACATGTTTGTAAGAGAGAGCTTTATATCAAAGAGTAATTTTATATTAAGTTAACATCCCAGCCCGGTCCAGATCAAGCCCATAGGTCTGATATTAGTCCATATGTTAGATACTTGTCTATAAATTCCTCTTCAGATTCACACACATACATGCAATAATGCTGACTGCAGGAAGATCACATGTTGGTGGGTAAAAAGTCTTGTGGATCCAGTGGTGGTGGAAGCATCTCAGCACTGGCTGCTATCAGTGTGGCTCCAAGTGGCTTGTCAACAGGAAAGTGATTCAAAGAGTGTGTGTGGCTCTCTTCCAGGGAGAAAGAGAGGGGGTTCCCAGAATCCTCATGAGAAGACCATGCCCACAAGGAGACATCATCAGGCTGTGACCTGATTTGCAGGCTAGACTCACTCCTTCACTCTTAATAGCCTCAGGTTGACAGGAGATTATGTAACTACCACAAATATAGAACAGAGTAGAACATGCTTTATGGGTTTCCTAGACTGGGACAGAAAGACTCATCTCACAGTGAAGCTGGTCATTGAGAATTACTGATCTTGCTGTTAGCAGTCCAATCCATAACCCACTACGACAGGGACTTCCTACCTTTTGAAAATGAATCATCAATCCTATCTTCCAAGGTGCTTTGAACTCTATCCAGTAGTGAAGCACTTCAGTATTCACTACAGCTAGCATTTAAAACAACAACAACAACCACTGTCGATGGGTCTATTCCAACTAATAGCAATCCTATAGGATACAACACAGTCCCACAATATTTGCAAATCTGGCTTGAAGGAGCAGACTGCCATGTCTTCCTCCTCGGGTGCCTCTGATGTGTTTGAATCTTTTGGTTAGGAGTCCAGCATTTAGCCACTGCACGACCCAAATCTCCTTTGCCTCTGTCACAGTGTCTTTCCCCAGCTCTCCGTACCTGTAGAGGGCACCATAACTTGAGCTTCTTTCCAAGGAGATGTAAATCCTTAGAGGGGTAGTAAACTTTGTCTGGTGAACATGAGGGTGAGTTTCAAGAGCTCTTGTTGTTGATGTTGATGTTGTTGTTGTTGTTGTTGTTAGGTGCCCTCAGGTTGGTTCCAACCTATGGTAACCTTATGCACAACAGAACAAAACACTGCCCTGTTCTGTGCCATCCTCACAATTGTTCCTATGCTTGAACCCCCTTGTCAATTCCTCTCATTGAGCGCCTTTCTCTTTTTTGCTATCCTTCCACTTTAGCAAACATGCTGTCCTTGACCAGAGACTGGTCTCTCCTGACAACATGTCCAAAGCAGGTGAGATGACGTCTCACCATTCTGGTTTCCAAGGAACTCTGACCAGTACCTCTTCTAAGAGAGATTTGATTGTCCTTTTAGCAGAATAAAGAGCATTAAAACAACAACAAACAAACAAAAAGAGTAATCCTTCCTGTAGGTCTCAATAGCATCCCCCATAGGTGCTAAGCCTCCATAGTAACAAACTGAGCGCATAAATATTTTTAGCCACCGAAGGGCAAAATAACATGCCTGCCTAGGATAGCTCTTTACTGTCTTCATGGGAGCTGCCTGTACACTATGGCCCTTTGAAGGAGAAAGCTCAGGGTTTGTTTTGTTTTGAATGATATTCTTATTGTGAATGTGAGGGGAGGGCAGGTTACATTTCAGACCATCAAATTGAAATGAAGGCTTCAAGCCACTCATCATACTTATAACTCATCCCGCCCCCTCTTCCCTGGTTTCTCTTCATCCCCTTATAAACCTTCACCCTCTTTCACCCAAGTCAGTACATATTCACGTTCTAGCCGATTGCTTCCTCTTCCCACCCTGAGCCTCCCTCCCTCTGGAACTTCCAAACTCTTTCCCCTTTGTTTGTTTGGGG
>NW_022103928.1:31598029-31619892 GCF_000313985.2 Echinops telfairi | reverse complement strand
AGGAAAGCCTAGAGTAGAAGGAGAGAAGCCTGGAGCAGCTTCCTCAGATTCCCTGTACCGCACAAGGTGCCATTTCTAGTAATACATTTCGGGGGGGAAATTTTTCTTAAAGGCAAGATAAAATTTAACTCAAACTTTTTGTCAACAACATATCTGTTTTGTATTGTTACTTTTTAACTTACAGAGAAATTACATCCTTTAGTTAATCTGGACGTTCTACGGGTTAAGCATTACACTGTGAACCAAAAGGTTGTTGATTCAGCACAATGGATATAAAGGAACAATAACTTAATTCATAATTTAAAAGTTAAGGTCCAGGCACCCCACCAGACCAGGTTGGGGGATATTCCTAAACATCAGCAGATAGACCTGGAACTATTTATAGGAGTTTTGCTTTGTTTGGGGTTTGGGGGTGTGTTTAGTTTTTTGGGGGGGAGGATGCTTTTGTTTTGTTGTGTCTATCTATTTAAGATAGGCGTGATAAGCAACCCTGAGGAGAAAGCAACAGATGGACATTTCCGGAGGGTGTGGGAGAGGAGGAGGTGGGGGGATGGGAGCGGTGAGCCAATAATGTCAAGGACAGGGGAACAACAAAGGATCTAAAATCAATGGCAAGGAGGGTGTAGAGTTCCTGGTGGTGTTTTATCAATCATAACTTAGCCAAAAGGAATTACTGAGAGGCAAATGAGGGGTGAGCATGATAGTGGGGCAGGAGGAAAGTAAAAGAAAATAGAGGAACGAATGAGGAAAAACTACACATAGAGGTATAAAAATAGACTTAGATATATGTAAATATATTAATACATAAAGATAGGAGTGTTGGACTATGTACATATATTTCTATGGTAATACATTAAGGTACCAGATGGATTTGGGCCTCTACTTAAGTCTTCACTCAACACAAGAACATTTTGTTCTAATAAGGTGGCACTGGACAGTACCCACCTTCCCGACACAATCACTAAAGACAAACTAGGTACATAAGCAAAAATGGTGAAGAAAGTGGGTGGTACCTGGCTATTAAAAGATATAGCATCTGGGGTCATAAAGGACTGAAGTCAAACAAGTGGCCAATTATCAGGGGAACAACTAAGCCTACATGGAAGAAGAACCCCAGCCTATGTGATCATGAGGGTCGATGGGAACAGGTATCAGAAGTTCAAAAACAATCACTTGGAAAGGGGTCAAAGTGGAGACCCAAAGCACATCTGTTGATAGTCAGACATTCTATATGATTGGACATCACACAGAAAGGATGATACGTCCACGGAACAGTACAGCCCTGACAAAACACACATTACTCTAGTTCTTTAATCCTTCCTCCCCCCACTATTATGACCTCAGTTTTACCTCCCAAATCCTGCTAGACCTCTGTCTGGACATTGGTACAAATAAGAGCTTTCGATACACAGAATCCAGGATAGACAAACCCCTTAGAAACTCCATGTATGTATGGAAAGGGAAGTGGGGTAGGGGGAACTGATAGCAATGATGGTGGTATAGCCTCCCTCAAGGGGGATGAATATCAGAATTGTAGGGAAAGGGATATATTGGACAGTGTTAGATATGTAAAAATAATAATATATATTAAGGGTTCACAAGGGTGAAAGGGTAGGCAAGGGAGGGAATAAAAAAGAGCTGATATTAAAGGGCTCAAAAAGAAAGTGTTTTGAAATTGATAACACCTGTACAAGTTCACATGACATAAGTGACTAATGGACTGCTATAATATATGTAAAAGTCCCCAATAAATGATTTATTAATTTTTTTAAGCTGTTTATATTTTAGTATAGCCAGAAAATAGTGGGATGTTACTGTCTAGGGTGTCAATGTATCATTCCATGGGCTGATGAGAATGGTGAGTTTTTGTTCCTAATATAAAATATACTTAATGACAATTGGGAGTCATGATCATACATTTGTATAGCTTAAAATTTTTTAGTTCTCTTTCCATGGTGTTTTCTAGTAGAATTGTATCATCTTAAAATGGTTCCCTCATCATGAATCTTGTCAGAACTGTTCATTCTGTAACACCGTGGATGGTCCCACTTTCCTGATCACTTCGTTACATCTGTGAAAGGTTGAAAATTTGAGTGTGTCGTGAATGTGACATTAAGTTGTGAATTAATGGGACTTATTATGTAACAACTTATCAATATATGAAGATATTGGTATTGATGTCCTCTTGTTTCACTTGATATTTTTGTCAACTTTGGCCTTTTAATCCATCTGATTTTTCCTTGGCTTTTTTTTTTTTTTTCATTTTAGTTCTGTAGTAAGGAAATAGAAAGAGGACAAAGACATCCTTCATAGATGTCCAGATCTGGAGTCTGCAATTTCTTTAATTAGTCACAATATCCCATATTGGGGTTGAGATGGAGAATTTTAGCTTATCAAATATATGTTTCCCATAAAAAGTAATTATGCTTATTGTGAAAACAAATGTCATTGATTCAATCAGAGAAAAGATTGTCTGAACTCTACTTTATGGTCTCTGGAATTCTAAGGAGTAGTTTGAGTCTCCCCAAGAGGAGCACTGTGAGTCGGAATCAGCTACATGTGTGAGTTCGGGGTTGAGCGAGTCTAATTTATGTGGTTATTGTCAGGTGCTGTCAATAGACTCCAGCCTACAGCAACCCATGTACAAAAACTGAAACATTGCCCCGTCCAGCATCAAGATTGTGTAAGTTCATTGTTGCAGCCACTGTTGTCAATGCATCTCATCAAGGGCCTTCCTCTTTCACACAGCCACTCCACTTTACCACGTGCGGGTCCTTCTCCAGAGACTAGTCTCTTCTGATAATGTGCTCAAAGTACTTGAGACAAAGTCCCACCATCCTAGCCTCTAAGGAACATTCTGGTTGTACTTCTACCAAGACACATCTATTTGCTCTTTGGGCAGGCCATGGTATTTTCAATATTCTATGATAACACCACAGTTCAAATGCATCCATTCTTATTTGATCTTCTTTATTCAATGTCCAACTTTCACGTGAGGCCATTGAAAGTACCATGGCCTGGGTCAGGGGTACCATGAAGTAACATATACTTGCTTCTCAACACTTCAAAGAGGTCTTGTGCTAGCTTAGTTAGTAAACCATGAGTCTGAGACTGAATAAAAAGAAAGAAAGAAAACTTAAACTTCAGGAAAAAACAACAACACTGCCATTAATAATAATTATATATTCATTTCATTATTTCTAATATAAAACTATTTCTAATTCATAATAAGGAAATATTAATAACTACAGAACAAAAATATTATAGATCAATAAAATACTAGATTATGCTATATGTTGTAGTTATGTTTTAACGTCCATAAGATGAAATTTAGGAAAGATTAGATAGGGGACACAAGGGGGCATTGATTCATGTCATGGAATTGTACATGTAGAAATGGAGTTGGTTAAAAATAAATAAATAAAAAGGAAATGGATAAGTGGAGAGCAAATGTTTTGAGAATGATGAGGGCAATGAATGTACAATTGTGCTTTACACAATTGATGTATGTATGGATTAATGTAAAAGTTGTATGAGCCCCTAATAAAATGATTAAAAGTTAAAAAAAAAAAAAAAGATGAAATTTAACTGATTTCTCACTGACTTTGAGTCAATTTTGACTCATCATCACCCTAGAGCAAACGGAAGGACTGTCCTTTTGGGTGTCTGAGGCTGTCAATCTTCAAGGGAGCAGAAAGCCTCATCTTTCTCCTGTGGAGCAGGTGGTGGTTTTGAATTGTTGACCTTGTTGTTAGCAGCTCAACAAGTAACCCACCACGCCACCAAGGCTTGTGGGCCTGTTCATCAGCCCTCTTGCCCAGATGTTAGAAGATAAAATTACTGAGAGGCCACAGCCTGGAGGTGTCTTTAGTCATTCTGTACGAAAAAGTACAGAAGACACAGTATAATTGAAGGTGCAAATAATTAATAAGCACATTTCATATTGTTGCTATTAGGCTAACCTTGCCTTGTTGCCTGGGATTTGCCTGTGTGGAGTAGTTGTTCTTGCTCACAAGTCAAGTAGGAGGAGATAATAATCAGGCTTAAAACCACACACACTGTTTTCCATTCCTATAGGTGTGTGCACTACCATTCATTTGAATATAGTAATTACCCCATTGGTTGCAGAGGGAGAGGAGAACGTCCTTCAACCAGAAGTCACTGGTTTGGCTCAGGTTAGAGCTACACTGAGTTTTATCTTTTTCAGCAAGAACTCAGCTTTACATGGTCTAAATGCAGGTGGGAGCATTTTCAAAGATGATGTTTAAATAACATCAGAGAAAACGTCTACTACTATAGAGGAGTTGATCCCTACAGATATCTTTGATAGCCTGATAAAAAGCAGTCTTATCAACTTCTCAAATCTGAACCTTCACACTCCTTGTCTAAACCCCACAGTGGGAGCTTCCCTTCAGTTATCACACACGCTTGAAAAAATAAACCTTTTTTTTTAAAAAAATAGACTTTACTAATCCAAACGAGTCTTCTCTCATATTACTTTAGAATAATAAAATCCTGCTATGTACATTTTTAAAAAGACCTTCTTTATTCATTCAATATTAACTTATTGCATGTCCTTGTACAGCATAAAATCCCAGTTAGTGCAATGGTTAGGCTGGTAAGTGAAAGGTTAGAGGTTCAAACTCACTAGGCATTCCATAAGCCCAAGAGTGTAGCAGTCTGCTTCTGCAAATATTTATGGCTTTGGAAGCTTGATAGGACAGTTCTACTGTGTCCTTTGGGTTTAATAACAGTTAAAATTGACTTGACCAAAATGAGTTTTTATATTTATTTGGGGTTGGGGTTGAAGTGTGTTTAGGTAGAGCATTTTGGAAAGGACAAATGAATGAGTATTTCACGATCAAAATTAAATACCACTTTGTTGGGTAAATAACTTTACTATTTCCCTATCAGTGCAATGAGAATAATAATGAAAATAGCTGCCTACCTATCTACTTAGGAGCTCTGTCATGTCGGAGTAGTTAAGCATTTGGCTGATAATCAAACCACCATCTGAACCACTTGCAGCTCTGTGAGAGAAATATGTGCCATCTGTTTCCCTAAAGATTATACCCTTGTAAGCCTATGGGGCAGTTCTACTCTGTCCTATAGGGTCTCTATAGGTCTCTATGGGGTCAATTGAGTTTTTTATGAGATTTACCTGAGTTCTTTTTCACCTTAGACTCTTTTAAATTTATATTTATTTTATTATTCATTTATAGTTTTCTGTGCAATATAGTCAGAAAATACATTTCATAACTTTGTTATGCGATGTGCATTATAAATCAAGACATGTTCTCTCGTTTGCCATCGAGTCGGTGCTGAGTCATAGTGAGTGGCCCCATCTCCAACAGAATCAAAGGAGGTCAATGTGGTAATACCTCTTTAACTATAGCAGGTGATGTGAAGGCTAGCTGCAGCTCATCGAAAGTGCTGCTGCTCTGAGTCAGAATAGACCCGATGGGTTGGGTTGTTGGCTTGGTGTATCCTTGCCTCGGGGTCATCTTTCAGGACACCAGGCTAAGGATGATTCTTCAGAAGATATACCCTAATTCTCAAGGTCTCTCTCTATATATTGTGCTCTCTCACCAGTCCACCTTTGATTTCTATTATAACAGACATTTTAAAGACACTGTCAAAAAAGAAAACAAGCATAAATTATTGAATGGAAATCTAATTTTCTATGTGAACTTTTCACTCAAACCGTAATAAAGTGCTAAAAACTTGAATTTGCTTGAATAAGTGAAAAAGACCACTGACTCCAACAGCTAGTATTTTGAAACAAAAGCATTCTTGTGTTGGGCGGGGGAGTTTTCTAAATAAGCTCAGGGGTAGATATACTGTGCTGCCATCTCCCTCTTTCCCAGCTTCTATCGACACTCTCCTCTCAGCTCATCGGTGGGTGAGTCTACACTCAGTCACTGCCCATTTGTGTGAGGTCCCAACATAAGTCGATAAGATGGTTGGAATCTACCTACTGGTTAAGATCACAGATATGGGAAGCACAGTCACTCAGGTACAAAATCAAGTTCATTAGTCGCTGTGTGACCTTGAGCATTTCCTTAGCCATTTATCAACTTTACTCCAATCCTGAGGAGCCGGGGTGGCATAGTGGTTATGTGCTGGGCTGTTAACCACCAAGTCAGCAGTGTGGAGCCACCAGCTGCTCCTCGGGAGAAAGATGAGGCTTTCTTTTCTACTCCTGTAAAGAGTTAGTTTTGGAAACCCACAGGGGGCAGTTCGACCCTGTCCTGTACGGGCTCTACAACTTGGAAACAACTCAGTGGCAGGGAGTTTGGTTTTTAAATTCCATTTCTGATTCTCAAGCTTCTTCTCACACACCTCCACCTCACCTCTCTGGGCTCCGTCTGTTTCCTAGTGTCATGCTGCCTTCAGGGAGAACCGCCATTTCTTCCTCTCAACCAGAGGTTCTCAACCTTCCTAATGCCACGACCCTTTCATACAGTTCCTCATGCGGTGGGGACCCCCAACCATAACATTATTTGCGTTGCTACTTCACCACTGTCATTTTGCTACTGTTATGAACGACAGATTGAGAACCGCCGCTCTAAACCACGTCCACTCACCATTGGCTTCATTCCAGGAACAAAATGAAGCCCCTGCTGCTAACAGAATGTTGAATGTTCAGTTCAGCCAGAGGCGCCTCAGAAGACAGGCCTGGCAATCTACCTCGGGAAAAACTAGCAATGGGACTTACCGAACCCAGGTCTACTCTGAGACCGATATCAGAATCGGCACTACAGCAACTGGCGGTGGGATCAAACGATGAGCAAAACTGGCTTCTTTGCTACCGCAGCCCTGTGTTGGTTCATAAGAGCCATCGGAACATAGTGGATTGCACATTACATTGTAGTCCAAAACCACCCGCATTGGCAGTTCTACTTTCTTATAAGGTCCTTAGGAATCAGGATCAACTCAGTACAAGTGAGTTTGATGTTGAAGCTTGGTGTTACTTCATTGTCTTTGCACAATGTCTTCTGCCCGGTCATAAAAATCCACCCTTCAGATCTCAGTTCGATCATTGTGTCTCCCATGAAGTTTTTCAAGGCTACTCTGCTACTACGGGTCCCCCTAAGGTATAAGAGAATTTTTGTGTCTCTTTTCCTTTTTATCACTTATGTCCACTTCTGGTTAGCAGTTCACTTGATTGACTTATGTATGCCCCATCTGGCCAAACCCTTAGGCATGTGTATTTGAAGGTAGAAGAAGGCAAGGTAGATATTTGTAGAATGACTGCATAGATTTCATTTTTCCACCATACACAGTCTGTCTTTTAAAAGGGTGACATAAAAATGATAGTATTGAATAATAAAAGTATTCTCCCTAATTAAAGTAGGAATTGTGTTTGCAGTTTAATTCATCCTAATTGAGGTCATGAGCTCCTTGGTGTCGTTGAGAGAGACTATGGTGCACACCCACGTTACTTGTTCTTCCTTTATTTTTTATTTCCTTACCAATTTTTAACCATTAAATCACCACTAGAAAAACATTTTCCACAAAATTTTAAATGGGTTATTTTATATATAAATAGAGTTAACAGTCAGTTCTGTGGAGACTTTCACAACTCAATAAAATAATCAAATATTGTTTGCTGCATTTGTGACCTTAATTCACTTTGTTTGCCTAATGTGCATTTCTTTTATGTATTTTTAACATCATTTTATTAGGGGCTCTTACAGCTCCTATAACAATCCATACATCCATTGTGTCGAGCACATTTGTACATATGTTGCCATCATCCTTTTCAAAACATTTTCTTTCTATTTGAGCCCTTGGTGTCAGCTCCTCATTTTTTTCCTTCCTCCCCCACCCTCCTACCCTTAGGAACCTTTGATAAATTATAATTTTTTTTATTTTTACATTTTACACTGTCTGCTGTCTCCCTAATGTTCATTTCAATGATTTCACTTAAAAACAAAGACTTCCCACAGATGTAAAACCTCAAGGAAATGTACCCTGAGCTTATCTAATGATTCTCAAGTTATCTCAAATATGCCAGGCCCGTGCTCAAGGATTATTAAATAAATTATCATATGCCTTTCCATTTAAAACAAGTCAAAATTTAACTGTGCAACTTGACATTTTAATTTATACCCATGAATCTAATCTCTTAGTCTTTGTGTCAAGTTCTCTCAAATATTGTTGTTATTCTTATTGTTAGGCATCACTAAGTAGATTCCAACTCCTAGCCACCCTGTGTGCAACAGAACACCACCCAGTCCTGTGTCACCCTCACAATCAATAGCCGTATGTTTGAGGCCTCTGTGGCAGCCTCCTCTGGCGATCCATCGAGTCAAGAGCTTCCCTCTTTTTCATGGCCCCTCCACCTTGCCAAGCACAATGTCCTTCCAGGGACTAGTCTCTCCTGACCTGTCCAAAGTACATGAGACCAGGTGCCCCCATCCTTACCTCTAAAGAACATTCTGGCTATATGTCTTCCAAGACAGATTTGTTTATTCTTTTGACAGTCTGGTACTTTCAATATTATTCACCAGCAACATAATTCAAATGCATTGATTCTTCTTTTGTCTCCTTATTCAGTTTCTAACTTTCACGTGCATATGAAATACCATGGCTTGGGTCAAGCATACCTTCATCCTCAACGTAACATCCTTGCTTTTCCACACTTTAAAGAGGCATTAAATGTTACATATACTTTAAAACATTAAATATAAGCAATCTGTTTTGAACAACCACAAAGTGGTAATACTATGGGCTTCATCATATGTTCTCTATCCTTGATTCCAAAGATCCCTGGTGGCAACGTCAGGTAAGCATTGGCCCACTGACTGCAAGGTCAGCAGTTCAAACTCATCAGTCACTTCAAGGGAGAAAGATGAGGCTATCTGCTCCCTTAATAATGTACAGCCTCCGTAAAACCCACATAAGATCGCAGTGATTTGGAAAGGGCTTGATGACAGTGAGTTGGGTTTAGTATCCTTAATTCCAAGGCTCTCTGACCATGTAGTAGATTAAGCATTGGGCTGCTAACCAGGAGATTGGCAGTTCAAACGTACGAACAAGATGAAACAGTCGGCTTCTATAAAGATGTATACCCTCAACACTATGGAACAGCTCTATGCTGTCTTATTGGGTCACTAGGAGTCAGAATCAACTTGATAGCTGTGCATATGGTGGCTGGTATACTTCATTCCAACCTGTTCATGGCTAAAGACACACAAATCCGTTGCCATCAAGTTAACACTGATGTGTGGTCACCCCACGTGCGTCAGAGTAAAACTGTGTTGTGTAACATTTTCAATGGTGACATTTTCTGAAATAGATAGCCAAGCCTTTCTTTCGGGTTACCTTTGGGGATAACTCAAATCTTCAAACATTCTGTAGCATCCAAGTATGTTAACTGTTTGGACCATCCAGGGACTCTATCTACTAATTAAGAACGTTGACCACCTCCATCAAACCGATGACTCGCTTCTCAGCTGGAGATGTGAGCAGAACCCTGAGCCATGACATTCGATGGCCCTGAAGAATTTTTTATGCCCATGCCTATCACAGTAAGCCTTTCAAAAGAAAGGGTGCCAAAGGAGCTCTGATCCAATGACTTTGCAACCTTTTCTGCTTTCGCGGAGTTGCTCTGGCCTTCGCCCTTGCCCGGCCACCTGCAGCATGATCGACTGATGGGGTTCATGAAATTCTGAGGTTGTGCCCAGGTACAGTCGTAAGTGCGCCAGGTTTAGCTTCTCTATTTATGGGCTCATTTTGAAGACTCTGTCCATAAGGATAACTTCCTAGGTCATTCTAATAACAGTTTTCATCTGTTTCATTGTCAAGTCAACACATGTGCCATCAAAATTCAAATCGTACAGTTGACTGCACTCTCACCTGCAACTTCCTGCTAAGTCCCAGACTGGAAAAGAAAGATGAGCATTCTTCTGTCTCCATTCCCAAATGACTTCTTCACTTGGAATTAATTAGTCTCAAAAAAAGAAAACATTCTTTCTTCATCTACAAAAGAATTCACTATAACCAAGTACTGAATAACCTCTTCAGTACTCTCTACAGACTCTCAGCACTTAGATGACTTTCAAAAGTTCCCTGGTGTGACCTTCTTTTAAATGTTGCCAACAAATATAGTTAGTTCTCAAAATGCTTACACTTACACTCAAAGCTCTAAAATTTATAACAGATATTTCATAAACCTATCAAGACCAATACCTCCTAACATTTCCTTTCCTCGGTCTGAACAAAGGAACGTTTGCTTTGAGTAGTAAAAGAGGAAATAATTGGAATGTGAATTCTGAGGTCCCAGATTTGAAGTATGATTCTATTGTCACTTAGCTGAGTGACATAAATATTACATGTAATCTCCTTGGATCTGTTTCTTCCCTTGTAAATAAATGAAATCTTGCCATTGTGTTGCCATCAAATCAACTCTGATTCATAGCGATCCTATGGGGTTGAATAGTACTGCCCCATAGGATTTTCAAAGCTGTAATTTTTAGGAAAACTTATCTATCTCATCTTTTCCCTGCTAAGCAGCTGATGATTTTGAACCCCCAACCTTTCAGTTACTAGATCTGTGCTAACTGTTGTGTCACCAACTTAGTATAGTAGCTTCTCTAATATTGCATTGACCAAATCTGCTGGAAAAGATCTCTTTACAAAGAGTGAGAAGGAGATCCTTGGAGACTAAGGTGTGCCTGACATTAGCCGTGGTATTTTCAATGGACTCATATGCAAACAGAAGCTGGGCAGTGTATATAAAAGGCTAAAAAATTGAAGCCTTTGTGTTGGGAAAGAGCATTTAATATACCATGAACTGCCAGACGAATGAATAAATATGTCTTGGAAAAAGTACAAGCAAACTGTTCCTTAATAGGTAGAATGGTGGGCAATTCATTCAAGCCCCCACCTGCTGCGTCAGGTGCATTTCTTTCCTTTCCAAAAACACTCTGCATTCTGTGTGCAAAAAAAAGAAGGCAGAATGGTGAGACATCATCTCATATACTTTTGACATGTTATCAGCAAGACCAGACCCTGGACAGGGTCATCATGCTCGGTAAAATAGAGGATCAGAGAAAAAGAGGAAGCCATCTCAAGATGGATTGACACAGCGGCCACACCACCAGGTTCAAACACCATTGGAAAGGTTATGAGGCTGGCTCAGGACCTCAGGACCAGGTAGTGTTCTGCTCAGTTGTATGGAAGGTCACTTTGGTTCAACATTGACTGAACAGCCATTACGAACAGTGGGGTGGCCTCATCAAATAGGTGTCCTTTTGTGATTAACTAACTTCACTCAGCAAGCATAATGTCCACCAAATCCATCCACATCATGAGGTGTTTCACGGTTCCTCCATTATTCTTTAATAATGTGTAGTATTTCATTACACGTATGGACCAAAGTTTATTCATTCAATCTGCCACCAATGGGAATTGAGGTTGTTTCCATCTTCTTCCGGTTGCCAATAGGGCTATGATGAACGTGGGCATGCACATATGTTCTTTATTTCTTAAGGCAAATGCCAAGTAGAGGAATTGCTGGGTATCTGGTATTCCTCTAGCAAATTCTTGAGGAAGCGCCATCCCTCTTTCCACAGTGCAGTTTTACAGTCCCCCAAGTAACAATTATTTTTATCATGACCACTGTAAGTGAAAAGTCAACTAGGTTGGAATTTTTCCTTCCAAATCATTTACTTGTAGCAAATATTTTCATAAACTGACTTGAACTTCCCCAGATAAAAAATGTGAACTTTCAGATGACCAAACTGGAATACTGCAAGGGAAATATGCTATGAAAATTATGCTGAGATTGGTATCCTGATGGAAATTTGGTAAAGTTCTCCTTATCCCAAGCAAGCCAGTAGCCAGACAATCACATAAAGATGAGGATTTTTTTTAAAGATGCAGTACTACATTTCCTAAGCTTGCTTACACAACCAAAGATGTAAGAGGCTCAAAATAAAATCATTGTGGTAACCTGATACTGCAATGTGCATTTCAATCAAACCTACTTCTCATTGGAATCTGAAGGGAAAGAAAATTTGAGTTTGTCAAGAATAATCGAAAATATGTGTCAAAGGTTACTAGGCCCAAAGTATTCTTCTAAATATAGTACAAATTCTAATCATAAAATTTGTTTGAGCAAGATGCTATCATTAGTCATAAATTAAAGATATGACAACTGAGGCCAGAGAGGTGAAATAACTTCCCCACAGTCCCCAAGCCACTAACTGGTAAATGCCAGATTTGGCCGAAGTAGGGTGACTTCAAGTTTGCCTCCTGAAACAACATTGGTGTATTCTGCTACCTCTCATTTAGGAAGGACACGTGTGCCTCTCCTGGAGCGTTCTTCAAAAGACGCTGATCAATCAGATTTTCTTCCCTACCACAAAATGCAAGTGATTTCTCGGAGGTAAATGCTATTTAATCTTGAGAGAACAGTTTAATTCTTAAACGCAGTCTACACAGTCAGTTGCAACACTTTGCTTCACTCTGAGCTAAGCAGTTACTGGGAGGAAATTTCTTCAAATTCTTTGACAGGCTACTCGGGGCCAATGAGTGGAGAGGAAATGTCAAAGGAAATTTCACAGAATGAACAAACAAAGAAATGTCCGTTGCCATCGAGTCAATTCCAACTCATAGCTCCCCCCGTTGGACCAAGAACAATGGTCTCCGTGGGTTCTGAAGGCTATAATTTTTAGGGGAGCATGTTGTCACCTCTTTCTCTCTCTGAATTCAAACAAGGGCAGCTGAGTGATTGACCACTAGGCCACCAGGGTTCCTTAATAAATAGCCTCTAACATATTAGTTAACATTAAATAAACCAAGATAATTAATTAATTAATAGTTCAAACACAATTAGTATCAGGAGTCCTTTGATGAACTTGTATTATTAGAAATTATAGGGGAAGGAGTGGGATTGTGTGAGAAGGAGTGGCACGGTGAATTTACGTAATGTGCTTTCTCTCCACAAGTCTTTTTGAATCAGGAAATCATATAGTTTATGTGGTAGTTATATAGTCATTTGTCAACTTGAGGATTAAGAATGTAGGGGTGGAATCTAGCCTATCAATCAGATCATAGCCAATGAGGTCTCTGTGTGGGCATGACCTTCTCCTGAGAATTCTGGGAACTCCGGTATTTCCTCCTTGGAGATGGGAGACTCTCTGCTCACTCCCTGGGAGACAGCAGCTGACAAAACACATGGACCCACCCTGATGCAAGGACCCCTGCCAGCACTGAGATGTGTCCATTGCACAGACCCCTGCCAGCACTGAGATGTTTCCAACGCCACTGGATTCAAAGACTGCCTACCCACTGGCCTGTGATCTTCTACAGTCGGCTTCATTGCATGTCTTTCGTGAGTCTGAAGAGGACTTTATAGCTTGGTATCGGACATATGGGCTGATATCAGACTTAAGGACTTGATCTGGACTGGGCTGGGATGTTTTCTCAATGTTCAATTGCTCTTGTTTATAAATCTCTTTCTGATACACATGTGTGTGTCCATGGATTTGTTTCTCTAGTCTACCTGGACTCACACAGTTTACTATAATGAGAATGAAACAATCAAGAGGATGTCTTGGCATGCATCATCAAAAGGGACATTTCAAGATCTCTTCAACAGCAATGCAGTCTGTGATAAAATATATCTATCTGCCTTCAAAGAAATCCAATCAATGCAACTGTATTATTCAAATTATTAAACCAACCAACAAAGCCAGTGACGAAGGAAGTGAAGAATTCTACCAAGGTCTTCAGTTTGAAACTGACCGAACCTGCAATTTAGGTGCACTGATAATTGTTGGCAATGGGAACGCAAAAGGTGGGTGGGGGTGGTGAGTGAAGTGAAAGCAGTTGGAAAATATGCTCTGGGTATTCAAATGAAGCCAGAGATAGCATGAGAGAATTTTGCAAGACCAATGACATTTTCCTCTCAAAGATTGTTTTTCAATAACATAAACAGTGACTCCACGGACTTTTCCAGATGGAATACAAAGAAATCAAATTGACTATATTTGTGGGAAGACACAATGGAGACGCTCAATATCAGCAGCTAAAACCAGGCCAGAGGCGGACTTCAGAACGGATCGTCAATGTCTCCTCTGTAAGTTCAGGTTCAAGCTGAAGAACATGAAAACAGGTCGACGAGAGTCGAAATAGGACGTCTCAAGAACAGATTTGACACATTGAACCCTAAGGACAGAAGAACATCACACCTGAAGAAAGCTAAATTAGGTCATTAAAAAGACAGGAAAGAAAGGAAAAATCAAAGTGGATGGGAGAAGAAACTCTGACCTGCTCTTCATCTGGAGCAGCCAAGGCCAATGGAAAGAAGGATGAAGTCAAACAGCTTGACGGAAATTTCCGAAGGGCAGCTGAAAAGAGAACGTGTTGGGATGACATGTGCCAAGGCCGAGAGTTAGAAACCAAAGAGGAAGAACACGCAGAGCACGTCTGAAACAGAAAGAACTCAAGGAAACGTTCAAGCCTCGAGTCAGGACTTTAAAAGATTACATGGGCACCATAGTGAATAAGGCAGAAAGCATCAAAGAAGAAGGAAAGAACTCGTGAATCTTCAACCGTGTCAAGATGTTGAACGTGAGCAAGCACCAACAGCACTGGTGGAAGAATGTCAAGCTGCACTGAAAGCCTCGGCCCAAAGCAAGGCTCCAGGAATTGAAGGAATTTCCATTGAAATGTTCCCAGGAGACGTGACATTGTGTTTATGTGGAACCTGTACATCAGAGGTTCACAACTTGAGGGTTGCAATCCCTTTGGGGGTCGAATGACCCTTTCACAGGGGTCTCCCGATTCATAACAGTAGCAAAATGACAGTGGTGAAGTAGCAACGAAAATCATGTTATGGTTGGGGGGGTCACAACATGAGGAGCTGTATGAAAGGGTCGTGGCATTAGGAAGACAAAGAAGGCTAGCGAAGGGAGGCACAACTGACCTTCTCCCAGAATCGGACTGACCCTGATGAGCTTGTTCGCCTTCCAGTCAAAGGAGGGGTGGTAGTGTTTACATTTCTGAGCACCAAGTTTGCAAAACACTACAGTTTACAGTGGAATCCCTAAGTCCATTTTTGAGTCTCCACCCAAATTCAGCCCCCATTGACTTCCTGCTGACTATGACCCGGCAGCGTGAACAGCTGTGGCCTCAAGCAGAAGGCTTTAGAACAGATTACGGTCGCTCCCCTAGCCTGTCCAGGGGGGGTTGTCATAGCCTCTCGATGCTCTTCAGCCACCACCTGCTCGCCTTGGTCAGAGGCCCCTGAACCAATGCCGTGTGCTCTCCTGTCTAATACACTGCCCGTGTCCCGATCGTGACCCTGCTGCTACTTCGGTAGTCTCATGAGCTCTGCTGCTGATCCTGCTGCTCTGGCAGCTTCCTTTGCCCACCCCACTCCCCGTGTCCTTTTTACATCTTCAGATCTCGACAAACCCTTGTACACCATGATAACCTCATGTTAACGGTCTCCATCATCCGGATAACCTCATGTTAACGGTCTCCGTCATCCGGATAACCTCGTGTTAACGGTCTCCGTCATCCGGATAACCTCGTGTTAACGGTCTCCGTCATCCGGATAACCTCGTGTTAATGGTCTCCGTCATCCGGATAACCTCGTGTTAATGGTCTCCGTCATCCGGATAACCTCGTGTTAATGGTCTCCGTCATCCGGATAACCTCATGTTAATGGTCTCCATCATCTGGATACTGTGTCTATATTGTCTTTCCTATTTAAGCACTAATAAATATTCTCCTTAAAATATATTTAAGATTTGGGGTCTCTTTTGTACCCTAAAACTGAAGTTAGAGGCCACTCCCATGCCCTTATTGCAGAAAAACTTTGTCTAAATTTCTTAGACTATAAAAAGTGTTCCTATATATAAATATAGTATTATAAATTATATACCACTAGCTAGATTAATGGCCCTATTGTTAGAATTACCAAAGGTGTCATGGCTGTTACTTATCTTAGGTCTCAAAAAGCTGATCATGCCATCACTAAAGTGAGCCAGGGATATATAAAACCTTAGATATGTGAATGGATTTTGAGCTTGCATTTAATTGTAAGCCCTAATCTAAGAACAATTAGGTCTTAGGATGTGGACCTGCTCAATACTTGTCCTCATGAAGTGATCAATGAAGATATGGTGACAAAATCTAATGGTGCCTAGCTATCAGAAAGTATAGTGTCTGAGGTCTTTAATGCTTGCATTAAAATAAATAGCTATCTACGTGAATTATCAGCTAAGTCTGTATGGAAGAAGCACACCAGCCTGTGTGATCTAAGGATTATAAGTAATAAAACCCATGATCAGAGAAGGGAAGTATACTAGAGCCTAAATTCTGATCGTTATATAGGCAAAAGGTTATGGATGACAGTGGACACCAAAATCCATCCGCAGTCCCCACATGGATAAAGCCTCCATGGATTCTCCTCCGAATATCAACCAAGTATATGAATAATTTTGCCCCCAAGACAATAGAAAGGGTATTACACCACCCACCTGCCAAGCCTGAGAAGAGACAATCGCCATTGGGGGCTTTCACAGATGTGTCCTTGATGGAGATCCCCGGGGATTACATAGACATAAGTCAGGCCCTGTCTGCCTTGGAGAGGCCCGTGAACCAATCTTGTAAACTGCTCTGTCTAATATCATATACATATCCCAATCCTGGCCCCATTGTTACTCTAAGAACCCCACCGTAGCTATGATATTTTTATGTGTTACAAATCATTCATGTGTGACAAATTTCCTTGACCTCGCGTGTCCTTTTGAAGTTCTGTATGTAAGAAAATATCCTGTTCCCAGGCCTCCCACAGGGATGATATGTATTTACCTGTCTTCCTCTTGTCTAAAAAAATTATAATAAATATCCTCTTTAAAATAAATAATACAGAAATTCTCTAGACAAGATACTTGCCAGACCCCCATGCTGCTCCTTACCAAATGTTTAGGGAAAATTCTTTTGATTACTTTTGTAGATTAAAAAAAAAAGAAAAAAAATCACCATAACCTCATACCAATACTCCCATGGTAGCCCCTCAGAGATGACTTTAGAAAAGCAGGTTGGTATTTGGCAGGTAGACACGTGGTTTCAGATCAGTGTTCAGGAGCTCTGTGAAGACTGACAATCTTCCAGCTGTCCTTGAATTAAACTGGTTCTATGTTGGCCTCTAATCCAAGATCCTGGCCTCATGCTATTTAGAAAAGGAAGAAAAGTAAAAGCAAACAGTTCTAAAATATAAAAATCTCTCATTTAAAGTGATGGATCACTTAAAAACTGAACAAAGCAAAACAAACCAAAAACACAGAAAATTTTGGAAATCAGATCAGGTCCAGCCCACATCATAGAGGGGATCTACTGACAAAGTTTTAACTGTTCAGATCAGATTTATGGCTTGGATCTTCTATACTCCTCTCTCCCAAGCACTCTTTCCTCCCATCCCTCAATCTTAGATAGGTTTGTATTGTTTGTTTTTCCATATTAGAGTATCTCAGAGGTGTTATGTCAATGGAGGTCACCCTCTTGAAGCTGAGTTATACGCTTTTCCACTTTTGGGGGATATGAAGCCCAGGCCTGATGAATAAAGGGTTAGTGGAGAGTGGGTACAGCGGTGGGAGGAGGGGTGTAAAAGGGAGAGAATATCAAGGATTCCAGGCAGAAAACGATTGTTTGGAACCTGATTGTGGTAGCAAGTGTATGATTCTACTTGACATGATTGAAAGATGGAAGTATATATGTACTAAATCCCAACTTAAAAAAGCAAACAAACATTAAAAACCAGAACCAGGTAAGCTTGAACAGTAGAGGACGCAGGACTGCCTACGGCAACCACACAGAGACCTCACAGACCCGGAGATGACCTTTTCTCCAAATAACAGACGGCGCACAACATGAAGGGTTTTACTTGCAAGAAAGGCGCCTGCTGAAGGACCATCAGTACGAGACCGAAAGGTCCACAATCAGGAGCAAAAATGAGGAGAGATGGGAGCAAGGAAGCTCGAGTATACCGGAGAGGGCACAAACTGAACACAACGAATGGGGAGGTGGACCCACTGTCATCGATGTAACTAAGGAGCCAGGTGGCCTTGTGGGTGAAGGGTTGAACTGTTAGTCCCAAGATCAGATGTTCAAGCCCACCATCTGCTCCAAGACAGAAAAACGACACTGCTGGCTCCCATAACATGGTACAATCTTAAAAACCCTACGTAAGGTTACTATGAATCAGAATCGGCTTGATGGCAGTGAGTGAGTTTTTAATGTGAAAAATTGTCAAATGAGAACCCACCTTGCTGTGTAAACTTCCACTAAAAGTCAAATCACCTATTACATTACATAGAAATCAATAAAATCAATTGATTGATCATCTCAGTATTTTTCATCTAGAATTTTAATTTCTGCTTTTCCCAATAAAGAACTACTCATATCTCAAGACTGAGTAGCTTACATCCTACAAAGCTAGATCCATGGAAACTTCTATAACTATATTATATCCTACCCAAGGACACGAAGGTATGGTAAGGAAGAATGCTAGTTCATCTCTGATTGCTGTCACGTGGATGTTCTTGCCTTTGGTTGTGCTACTACCAGCTTATAAATGGCCTCCCCGGGCCTCACATCTTTTCCATATCCTGTCACATCCACACATAAGGATCCCCCAACCACATTGACTTGTGAGGCTCAGGATCAAACACTTTAGCTCTTAATCAGGGCATGGAAATTGTACAAATAAGATGGGCAACAGTAGAGACTGTTGGACCATGTTGGACAAGCAATTGGAGGCCAGGCTCCTGATGGCCAACTTATACTAATTGCCTTTATAAGCACACAATATGGGCTTCAATCGTTCCTGCTCTCAATTAAAGCTAAACTTTTATTTTCTTCTGGGTAGAAACTATATGCCTCAAAGGGAACTCATGGTGTCATTATTTGACAAGTGCTCAGGACATTTTTGTAGCTTTGCCTAAGCTATCAGTATCCAAAGCATTACAATGTGCTCTGGAGAAAAACAACTCATCTTGCAGTGCTCCGATCTGAAGAAGGGAGAAGGAAGTGTTCTTAGGGGAACTTTTCGGGTGGCTTTAGAGCAACACCATCCAATCAAGCTGTCCTACTCACATGGGAACCCCAGTCTGGGAAAAGGGCTATCAAGATGTCAAGTTGAGGGTCTTCCAAAAATAGATGATACGGAAAATTATGTGTGCAAATGAGATTCTCGGGAGAATTTCAAGTAGTGTTGAACACTGCTAACTAAAAAGAAGGGCTCCAACCTTAAGAACATAGGGAGTGGTGAGATCAGCAAAGTAAAAAAAAAATAGACGCTACAAGGATGATTCTAGGATGTGTAGGGAGTGAGCACCGAATTTCCCAGCACTCTTTAAGAGTAGTTGAACTAGACCCTGATGACTTCCACACAGTGTCTACATAGCCAGCAAAAGGGCGCCCGTGGAATGATGAACTTAATAGTAAGAAAAACAGGGAAGTCTGGCTTGACCTTTCGCGTCCCCTGCAGTAGCACGGAACAAAGCAGCACAAACAAACCGGGACAGCTGAGTCAATTCCCACTCACCGCGTAAGGGAACACGCCTGCCTCACAGGATTTCCGAGTCTGTCAATCTTCACAGACGCGACGGTCACATCTTTCTCCCCCGGGGCCACTGCTGGACTCACACCGCCAACTCAGGTCACCAAGCACTTAATCACTGTGCCAACGCAAAACTGAAAGCACGACAATATCTCTGTGTTAGTCTGGGTACATTAGAGAAGCAAATCCACAGAAACTCATGTATAAGAGAGAGTTTTATATAAAGATTAAGTGTGTATCAAGAAAACATCCCAACACAGTGCTGCCCAAGCCCACAAGTCCAACATTAACCCATATGTCCAACACCAATCCACAAAGTCCTCCTCCATCTCACAAAACACACACAATGATGCTGACTGCAGGAGGAAAGCCGAGTCAGTGAACATGTAAGCATCTCAGTGCTGGCAGGGGTCTCCACACGGCTGCTCCAGCACCCAGGGCTGCAACCAGGGCAGCACCTAGGTCCATGTGGCTTCTCCTCAGGGATGTCTTGCAGGAAGTGACCCTTGCCAGCTGAAGCAAGGAACTGCTAAGGCAGCTGCCCCCTGGTCCGACCATCACAAAGCAAGAGACCCCAGAACTAGGAAGGCGAGGCTCTGGAGCCATTTATCCCTCCGCCCTTCAATTAGCCCCACATGTGTTTATCGGCCAGATTGGCACAATAAACTAACTACCTCAATCTCCTTTGATATTTAAGTGTATGTATGCATGTGTGCGAATGCAAGTGTGTGTGTGTGTGTGTGTGTGTGTGTGTGTGTGGTGTTTCCAAACTTAGATAATAAATCCATTAAAATTGAACTTTAGGGTAGGACCTGGCCATCACTCTTCATAAACCCCACAGACAATTCTAATCTGTAGCTATGTTCTAGTGGGGAAAAAAGACCCCCAAACCCCAAATATATTTTACAGTGATCCCTTTAAATCTTAAACATGAGAAAGCTATGAGAAAGATACATCATTCAGATGAGGGAGTCCATTCACATGAGGTCATAATCATGTCTATAGTATGTATGGCCAGTTTGCTAATTGTAGAAGATGACAAAAACAAAAGGAATTTGTCACACAATTATGTTTGGCAGCAGATCAAATCAGCACGTACACAGGTGGGACTACAAAATCGGGACAGAGACCATGGTTCGGATGATACATACCCTATTGCACGTTCGGTAATAGGATTCTCTGGTGCCCCAATACTACTGGGGACAAACCCATGACAGTCCCTCACAGAGAGATGGCCTCCCCTGAATTGGCTTAGGGAATCCTAGTCAGCTGTTTTCAAGCACACTCTGCCTGAGGACAAAGCTTTTTACATCACTAGGTTGTGGGTCCAAAGAAACTCAATGGGGCTAGATTTAGATGAAGGTGCAAAATGAGCTGAGCTCCCACTGTCAAACCATAGCCTTCAGCTAATGAAGTTCCCAGAATGTAAGCTTTTAATACAACTAAGATCAGTGGCATTGTGGCATTGTTTGGTAATCTTTGGACTGCTAATGAGAAGGTCAATGGTTCAAACCCACCAGTAGCTCTGAGGGAGAATGATGAGGTTATAAAATTACAACCCATAAAAATATAACCTCAATTGTGATAATGATTGTACAACTCTTCTTGATAAAATTGAACAATTGAATTGTATGAAATATGGATTATGTGCCAATAAAACTGTAAAAGAAAAGAAATCCTATTCATTGGAATCAACTCAATGGCAATGGACTTACAGATAGCACTGGAAATCTAGTTATAAACATGGTAGAATTTAAAACTATTTAACAGTGTGAACAGGCAACAGTGCAATCATATAAAAGAGGCAGCTCATGGGTAGCACAGAGATGACAAGACACAAGGATGGCATAAAGCAGAGAAGCAAGTCCAAGTGGCAGACAGTGCCCACCTTGTTCTTGAGTGGGTCGACAGTGGACAAACCACTCTTCAGCCCTGTAGTTGACCATTTGCTTCTGAATTTCCCACTGAACATATATGACAGGGCTAAGGACTGGATTATCCACCATTGAAACAAGAAACCCTGAGTTTTGTCGGCTTCCTTGACTGTGAACCTCGTGTGGCATGAAGAAACCCAAAATAGCAACAGCATGAATAATCTCCTAAACCACCATTTCCACCCATTTCCTCGAGGCAAATTATATACGGGGATTTTTTTCTTGAAGAGAGGACAGCTAAGGCGTCCATACGATCCAGTATCAGGTATCAGACATCAAAGAACAAAAAATCATATCATTGTGAATGAGGGGGAGTGCGGAGTGGGGACCCAAAGCCCATCTGT
>NW_022103928.1:31588584-31597535 GCF_000313985.2 Echinops telfairi | reverse complement strand
GGCAACAAATGTACAAATGTGCTTGACACACTGGATGGATGGGCGGATGGATGGATTGTGGTAAGAGTTGTACGAGCCCCCAATAAAATGATTTTTTTTAAAGAGAGAGAGGAAAACTAAATGGATAGTTTTAGGCAATAACGAGCTGCTTCATCTGGTAATTATGAAAGCAAAAGAATTTCGTGGCCTGAAGTAGGGGGTAAAAAACAACACGTTTTCCTGACAAGGTTTGATGACTACTTGCTTTAAAGGAGCTGCGGCGTGGTCATCTTGAGTGTGTTTTCTGCGCCCTCTTCTGGAAGTAGTAGGTATCACTGCAGCAAAATGTCAAACCAGGGACAGGTTCTGGCTGCCCAGCTGCGAGCATTCTGTGTGTGTCAGCTTCGTCCTGACACCCAGGGCTGGTCTGGAATCGGGGTGAACCTTGGGGCTGGCTGGAGAGTCAGCAAATGTACGCCGCAAAAGAAGGAACCATCTGCTTCGTTGTTCTCAATTAGCCAATTTTGCTGGAAAATTGAGCAAACTATCAATTTGACGTTGCAATTACCAAAAATAACTGAACTGTCTTCTCGTCTTCCTAAGTCAAATCATTTTAATTTATGAGGAAAAAGGAAAGGGAACATTAGCAACTTTTAATTACCAACACTGTTGATTTGTTTGTTCACTGAGAAACTGGGAAGTATTAAAACTCAAGACACAAAGCAAGTCAAAATTATAGCACCTCAGTGGCTTGAGAGTTTTTCAGATCGCCTTTAATCAAATCAGCTCTTAAAAGGATGTTGGAACAAATTGGCCCCCAGTATTTCCTTTCCTTCTTAACAGAGTACTACCACTACCACCTGCTCTCACATTCACATCAGCACATACTTATCGGTGGAAAATTGAACTCCATGGGGTTTGCAATGACTGATCTTTCAGAAACAGGTTGCCAGACATTCCTTCTGACGTGCATCTAAATAGACTCAAATGTCCAATGTCTCCATAATAGTCAGGTACTGAACTGTTTGTAGCACCCTACCCCATTTCCCAGTCAATACTTACAGAAAAGTGGGTGAAGGGATATGTTGGACAGGGCAAGATATGTCAAAATAATAATTTATAAATTATCAAGGGCTCATAAGGGAGGGGGAGCGAGGAGGGAGGGGGGAAAATGAGGACCTGATGCCGGGGGCTTAAGTGGAGAGGAAATGTTTTGAGAACGATGAGGGCAATGAATGTCCAAATGTGCTTTACACAATTGATGTATGTATGGATTGTGATGAGTTGTATGAGCCCCTATTAAAACGATTAAAAAAAAATTTAACTTCTAACCAGCCCAAGAGATCTAAGATATCCTAAAAGGTATTTATTTAAATACCACAATTCATATTTGCTTTTATATTTGATGTGGCTTCCTGGAAACATAGAAATAAATGATCATGGAATTTGTCCGCAGACTTTTTGGAGAAATCTTGTATTTTAGAAATTCTACTATCTAAAGCAACTAACCGTGGCCACAAAATCCCCCTGGTTTCTTTCAAGCTGTATGATCTTCTGATATCCTAAAAAATGGAATAATACTTGCTTAGTACACTGGGTGTAGAAAGTGCCATGACTTCCAAACAACTGGTTGCAAGAATTCTCTCACAGGATGCTGAAAGTATTTGGGAAAGGCACCAGACCTGGGCCTAATTGGGCAAGTAATCACTTAAACCTGTTCTACATTTACTATGACCCTCTAGAGGTAGCATACAAGGATACCCGCCCCCCAAAAAGAAAATTTTTTTCAAAGCTATGTATTCAATTTTTTTTTTTTTTTTTACAAAACAATCTTATCACCTTCAAAGCACTCTCCATTACACTTAATTACATTTGTCACATCTGTGATTCCATTCTTGGAAACATTTTTCAAACTCATCTGTTTGGATGGCTGACAGCACCTCCCTCACTTTTTTTCTTCACCTCTTCTACGTTGTCAAATCACTGTCCTTTCATGTCCCTCTTCATTCGCAGAACAAAAGAAGTCACACAGAGTGAGGTCAGGTGAGTAAGGTGCGTGAGGCAAAAGAGGCATGCTGTTTTTTGCCCAAAACTGGCACACTGAGACGGCTGTGTGAGCAGGTGCGTTGTCGTGGTGGCAAAACAAGTCTCCCGTCTGCCACAAATCAGGCCTTTTTTTGTCGCACACTGTTACACAATCTTTAGAACTTCTAAATAGAAAGCTTAATTAGCAGTCTAACCTGATGGAATGAACTCCAAATGTACTATCCCTCTCACATCACAAAAAACAAATGAGCATCATTTTGATCTTTTATTTCACTTGACCTTTTGGGGGGCGAGGGAACGATGAATGGTACCTTCCACTGGATTGATTGATGTTTGCTTTTGGGGTCCTAAGACTAGCACCATGTGTCCTCACCAGTAATGACCTTGGGGGGGAAAGTCTGGGTCTCTTTAGAGCTGTTCTTTCAAAGCATGGCATGTTTTCAGTCGACACTCTTTTGCTGGTCAGTCAGAACCCAAGGCACACATTTCACAGCAACCCTTCTCTTTTTTATTTTAATCTTCGGTTAAAATTCACCAACCCAAGCTCCAAGATACTCCAGGTAACTTCCCTAACTCTTCGATGGTCTGTGGTTGGTCTTTGAGCACAAATGCACGAATTTTGTCAACAAGTTCATCCATTCTGGAAGTTGACAGACATCCAGAATGAGATTGTTCATCAATTGATATTTCAATTTGGGGGGAATGAGAAAACCACTCTTACACTTGAGTTTTTCCCATAGTGCCGCCCTTGTAAGCCGTGTTTAACACCACAACAGTGTCTGCAGCATTTTTCTCAAGCAGGAAACAGCCATACCCTGTTCTCTTAAATCAGCCATCACAAAAAGGTTCAAATGAAACTGCTTTCATTAAAAAATTCACGTGAACAGAGAGAACCTTCCCAGGCGATGCCACTGTGTGCATTAACTTGTGCATCACTTGTGTACTCACTTGTGCATCAAGTGAGTTGCTTGATGCTTGCCTAGGGGGGAAAATGTGAACTACAAAAGCTCTACCTCAAAAAGCTTTTTTCGGGTTTTGGGGGAATATCCTCTCATATGATCAAGAACCAGTGGTCCTGAGGAAAGAAATCCAAGCTGCACTGAAGACATCAGCCAAAAGCAAGGCTCCAAGCTTTGACAGAACATCTATTGAAATATCTCAACAAGCTGATGCAGCCTTAGGAACATTCATTAGCCTGTGCCAAGAAATTTAAAGGACAGCCACCTGGCCAACTGACTGGGGGAGATCCATATTTGTGCCTATTTAAAACAATATGGGAATTCTCAAACAACTTCTCCACCTCCCCTTTTTGAACTACAGCACTACAGCACTCTGGAAAGCATGCTGGCCAGCAGCCTGGATGAAAAAGAAGATGTTCAAAGGAAATACTTCCATCCTCCCTCGTGCTACTCTTTTCCTGCAGTCAGTTGCACGGGCTCTGTTTACCAGTATTTCTAATTGCACAGGTGCAAGCAACAAAAGTAGTTGGTAGCTGTATTTGTACTGTCACAGCCCAGCCATCAGTCCTAAGCAGTTGTTGAGTTATCTTGATTCACACTGTGATGTGCTGTGCTGTGATGTGACAGGGAGGTGTGTGTGTACAGGGGTGTCTATAAGTGACTAAGGGCCAAGGTGCCTATCATCGTTTCGCAATCGCGCTCATGTGTTCGAGTACAGACAGTAGAGTGTTAGGCGACAACATGCATAGGCCAATCTTTCTCTGACAGAGGCCACCCTTAGTATTTTGTGTGTGTGCTAAAATTATATGACTTGTTTTTAACGCTCCATTTTTTTTTCAACACCCCCCTTCCGGCTCATTCCTCCCCATGCTTAGTCATTGTATAACTCCATAAGTGTTATATTTGTGCTTTTATAAAATATATAACACAATTTCCAGAGATTCTTGAAGCTTCCTATCAGAAACGTATTGATGAAAGTCTCTCTTATAAATGGCAGGTTCTGAGAAAGCTACCCCCTGGGAGCGAGAATTCACGAGTACTGAAGCTTCCTGTACAGAAAGAAGTGCATAAAGGCGAAGAGCCGAAATGTACAGGAGCAAGTACTAAACAGAGAAGGGACTAGGCCCAAGGAGTGGATGTTTTCTCTCTTTGAATGTTTTCTTCTGGAAGGTTTTACATACTCAAAGCTCAAAGAAGTTGAAAAAAATCCAAATTGTACCAAACAATGTGTTTGTTGTTCAGTCACCAAGTTATAATGAAAATAAACCAGTGCTGTCGAGTCCATCCAGGAGGCACGGTCACCCCGGGAATCACAGCGTAAACTGCCGCGTGTTTCCTGGCTGTGATTGTCATGGAAGCTGCTCGGGAGGCCTTTCTTTCACGGAGCAGCGGGGTGGGGGTCGGGGCGTGGGGGTTGGACCCCTAACCTTGTGCCACTCAGGGTCCCCCACGTGGTCTGAGAGAGGTGAAAGGAGAGCTAATGACCGTGGCATCTGACTCCGCATCCCTAGGAACACGGGATCTGTGTGTTTGGGAGTGGGGGTGTTGTTTGTTTTGCTGGAAGGAATGTTAGAAGATGTAGTGCAATTTATGGACTTTTCTGAATTTACTCAAACTGAAACTACAGCCCAGAGGGGCTAAATAACATCAAAATGTACTCAATCCGTTTTAATGCCACCTAAAATAAGCATCAAATTCTCTCCTAAACTAGCACCCAGGAGCTCTGGTAGTGTAGGAGGTTCGCGTTGGGCTGCAGCTGCACCAGCTTGACCGCACCAACTACTTCCAGGGAGGAAGAGAGGCTGGTTGTTCCTGGAAGGATTTACGCTCTCAGAAACCCTGCAACGCAGCTCGAAGCTCCTCTAGGGTTGAGATGAGTTAGAATTGACCCTAAGACAATAAGCAGGGGGCCGGCTAGAACACTAGCTTTAATCAGCAACATTTATGTCATTTGCCACTAATCCAATTATTCCCCTTCTAGCTTTTAGCAATGGGCAGATTTTGTTGAAAATGTGTAGTTCAAACCTCTGAGTATCCGATGGAAATATTCTCTGTCTCAGTGCAACGTTATACATAGCTATATCTATAGATCTAGCGATAGATGTAGAAATAGCTATAGACATCGACATGGACTCCGAACTCAATAGAGATAGAGCTTCTATGCTAATTCAGTCACCTTACAAGAAGTTATGGCATGTTCTCGGTTTAAGTACCATCTCTGCCTTTATTCCCTGGCAGACTTGAGGAGAAATTAAACATTTCGACTTCCTTATTCCAAATAAAAATCTAAATTCACTGCCATCAAGTCAATGATGACTTCTTACAACCCTATACGGCAGAGTAGAACTGCGCTGTGGGTTTCTGAGACTGTGAATATTTATAGGAGTAAAAAGCCTCATTTTTCTCATTCAGCGAGGCTGGTGGTTTAAAACTGTTGAACTTGCAGCTAGCAGTCCAACATGTAACCCACTACACCACCAGGATTCCACTTTCCTTATCAGTAGGTGGCAAATTACAGATTTGAGTAATTTAATGCTGCGCTATGGTTAAAAGCAATTCGCGCTGGACCTGGTAGCCCAGACGTTCACTGCTGATAGTAGAGCATCAAGGGTTTTTAGCATCTGCAGCCCTTTCAAACAAACTCCAAGGTCCATTCCAACAGCTCCATTGAGTTTCCTTCTTAAAGAAATCAAAGAAAATAACCTTCCTGAGGTTCAGGAATTGCATTGGGTCTCAAGGTCTACCAATGAAAGCCAAATGAAGAGAATGAGAATCCTGTCCTGGCTCTGCCACTAACTACCCACATGAATGTGCCCAGGTCATAAGACCCTCAACTTCCTTGTTGGTACCATGAAGAGAGGAGACCTGGTGGCCTAGTGGGCTACCCATTGAGCTGCTAACTGCAAGGTCAGTGGTTCTAACCCACCAGTTGTTCCTTGGTTGAAAGATGAGGTTGCCTGTTCCCATGGAAATGTAAAGTCTTAGAAACTCAAAGGGGCGGTTCTAATCTGTCCTGTAGCATCACTATGGGTCAGTATGGACTCACTGGCAGTGAGTTTTGACCATGAAGACATGTGACAAATGATCTGTAATTCATTCCAATGCTACAGTGTTATGCTACAGCTCTTGGTTGGAGGTAGAATCCCAGGGTGATTCCATTGATAGTCTGTGTTACTAGAGCCCTGAAATCCCTAAAGCACAGCCTAAACTGGGGGATACACTGCCATTCTCATAACAGGCTGCAGATTAGAGTGCTGTGATCCATAGTTTTCATTGACTGAGTATTAAAGTAGATCACCGGGCCTTTCTTCCAAGTTTATCTTAGCCTGAAAACTCTGCTGAAACCAGTTCAGCATCTGTTAGTCCAGGTAGACTAGAGAAACAAATCCATAGAAACTCATATGTGCATAAGGGAGAGTTTTATATAAAGGGTAATTATACATTAAGAAAGCATCCCAACCCAGTCGAGTCCCATCCCATAAGTCCGATATTAGCCCATATCATATGTACAATACCAATCTATAAAGTCCTCTTCAGACTCATGAAACACATGCAAGGACGCTGAATGCAGGATGATCACTGACCAGTGGGTAGAAAGTCTTTGGATCCAGTGGTGTTGTAAGCATCTCAGTGCTGGCAGGGGTCTCCACATGGCTTCTCCAGTTCCCAGGACATGGGGTCTATCAGCATAGGCCATGTGTCTTGACATCAAGGATGTCTGGCAGGAAGTCAGCAGAGAAAGAGAGAGTCTGTCTCTCACCTCCAAGGAAGAAATCTAGGAATTCCCAGAATTCTCAGGAGAAGACCATGCCCACACAGAGGCCTCATTGGCTAACATCCAATTGAAATTAGACTCCACCCCTTCACTCGTAATCCTATCAAGTCCCAAATTGGCACCCGATTATGTAACTACCACAGAATCATATTGTTGCTGTTCTTGCTTTGTGCCTTCCAGTCAATTCCGACTCTTGGAGTTCGATGACAGACTAGAATTTCCCCCTAGTTTTTCCTATGCTTTAATCTTTACGAAAGCAGATCAACAGTCTTTTCATTCTCAGAGCTACAGGTTTGAACCACCAACCTATCAGTTAGCAGCCGAGAGTTCAACCATTGAACCAACATGCAATTTTCTACTGGCGGTTAGGTAGTGGCTCCACATGAGGTGCACTGGACAGGAATCCATCTGTTTGATGAAAAGTGGATTACTACCACTCAACCACCATGTTGTTGTTGTTATTGTTGTTGTTGTTAGGTGCCACCAAGTTGGCGCTGACCCACAGTGACTCGATGTGCAACAGAACGAAACCCTGCCCGGTCCTGCACCATCCTCACAATTGTTCCTGTTGGAGCCCATTGTTGCAGCCCCTGTGTCAATCCATCTCATCAGAGTCTTCCTCTTCTTCATTACCCCTCTGCTTAACAGAGCCTGGTGTCCTTTTCAAGGGATTGGTCTCCCCTGACAACATGTCCAAAATATGTGAGAGACAAAGTCTCCCCATCTTTGCCTCTAAGAGCACGCTGGCGGTCCTTCTTCCAAGACAGCTGTTGGTCCTTTTGGCAGTCCATGGAACTTTCACTCTCCTTCCCCAGCACCACCCTTCAAATGCACCAACTCCTTGGTCTTTTTCATCCGGTGTCCAACTTTAACATGCATATGATGTGATAGCAAATACCATGGCTTGGGTCAGGCACACCTTAGTAACATCTTTGCTTTTCAATATTCTGAAGAGGGCTTGTGCAGCACATTTACCCACTGCAGTGCACCTTTTGATCTCTTGACTGCTGCTTCCATGAGCCTTGATTGTAAATCCAAGCAAGAAAAGGTCCTTCACAACTTCAGTCTTTTCTCCAGGATGTTACCGATTGGTCCGCGTGGGAGGATTTGGGTTTCTTTACATTGAGCTGTCATCCATATTGAAGGCTGCCGCCCTCGATCTTCACCAGCATGTCCTTCAAGTCCTAGGAAAATACTGGTGACATGGCTCTCAGCATCACACCAACATACAAGCCACCACGGACCATGACAAACCAACAGACAGGTGGTGGACTGGGCCACCATAATGTCCTAATATCCTAAAAGTCAACAGAATGCAATGCTTGTGATCACAGTTTCTGTAGTAAGAAAATCACAGTATCTCTTCAAAACAAAATGCATTTGCAATGCTATAGACAATAATGTGCATGACTATCAGTTTTCTGTAAATTAACTTCTGTCTCTACTCACTCACTGCCATCCAGTTAATTCTGACTCATCGTGACCCTACAGGACAGAGTAGAACTACCCATGTGGGTTTCCAAGACTGACATTCTTCATAGGAATAGAAAGCCTCATTTTTCTCCCATTTTTCTAACAATTCGGCAGTCTGAGATGCTCACCTGCCTGGCACGATCACTGAAGACAATGGGTGTGCAAGGAAATGTGGTAAAGAAAGTTAATGGTGCCCGGCTACCAAAAGATATAGCACCTAAAGCCACAGAAGACAGTGGGTGCACAAACAAATGTGGTGAAGAAAGCTGATGGTGCCCAGCTGTCAAAATATATAGAATCTGGGGTCCCATAGGCTGAAAGATAAACAAGGGGCCATCTAACTGAGAAACAACAAAGCCCACATGGAAGAAGCACACCAGCCTGTGAGATGACAAGGTGTAGAAGGGATCAGGTATCAGGCATCAAAGACAAAAAGAAAAAAAAAATCATAGCATTGTGAATGAGGGGGAGTGCAGAGTGGGGACCTAAGGCCCATTTGGGGTAATTGGACATCCCCTTGCAGAAGGGCTGTGGGGAGGAGATGAGCCAGTCAGAGTGCAGTGTAGCAACGAAGAAATATACAATTTTCCTCTAGTTCTTAAATGCTTCCTCCCCCCACTATCATGATCCCAATTCTACCTTACATATCCCGCTGGACTGGAGGATGTACACTGGCACAGATAGGAACTGGAAATACAGTGAACCCAGGACATATGAAC
>NW_022103928.1:31582508-31588338 GCF_000313985.2 Echinops telfairi | reverse complement strand
AAAATGAGGAGCTGATACCAAGGGCTCAAGTAGAAAGTAGGTGTTTTGAGAATGATGATGGCAACATATGTACGAATGTGCTGGACACAAATGATGTATGTACAGATTGTGAAAAGAGTTGTAAAAGCCCTCAATAAAATGATTTTTTTAAAAAGAAATATGTGTTTTCCGATGGTCTTAGGCGACCCCTGTGAAAGGGTCGTTCGACTCCCAAAGGGGTTGCAAGCCACAGGTTGAGGCTATCTTGTTTCAAGAGCATTTTCAACTCACCAGTCTAAATGTGACCCCGATATGCAAATAGTATGCAGTGACTTATGACAGGGCAGTTCCCTTCCACCGACTCCATAGTAAGTCAGTTCTGATGCAAGTTGCATAGTTTTATTTTATTTTTTAGCTTTATTATTATGCCTTTTATTAACAATATCTTTATAAATCCAACCTTTGATCATCTATGAGTGGACATCAAAAAAAGTATGAACGTTAGTAAATGATGCGCTACAACATTGTATGTAGTACCTATCACTAAATACAGATGCACTCAAAGAAAGAAAAAAGGATGGTGGATCCTAAATATGATTTTTCATAACTACAATATGCCATACATAATAAACTTCAGTCAATTTATATTTGTGCTTCATAGATTTTGTTTTAATAGAAGGAAGACCAGATAGGTGTAAACTTAAATTTATATACTGCTTTGGTAAGAATATAGTAGGTAGCAGAATATTTGGCATTTCTATAATATTTATAAGTACAGTTTAGTGACATTAATTATGTACACTATGATGGTCAACCATGATCACTAACTGCTTCCAAATGATTCCAGTCTACTTAGACAAACTTGGATAGTTTGGTAAAGACACTTCTTAGATTCCGTTTTCTTGAGAAAATGAAACTAAAAATGATGTTTCAAATTAATAATGTTCATCACACCTAAATAAACACTAGAGTTTTCGTCAAATTAAAGCCACTGTGCAAGATCGGAATTATTTCTGCAGCACTTGCAGTCCAAAGTCGAGGCCTTATCATGACTAAAATCAGGACATAAAACTGACAGCTCACCTAACACGGCCATTCTCTAAACTGAGGGGTGAGAGCGGTGGGGGCTGGTAAATAATCAGAAGGAAATTTGATTTCAGACATCTTCCGGTTGGCTATTGGTAGCTATTCGTTGGTCCTGAGGGTCCGTGTAATGTGTCCTGTGGTTTTTAGGGGGGGCAGGAGGCAAGTAGAGGGGAGAGCAGGGGCCTGGAGCAGGAGGAGAAAGAGAAAGCACACGAGCAAGTCTAAAGCATGTACCAGGCCAATAGGCCCCCTCCTTTTGGAAGCCCAGAATTAAATTTAATTCACAAGCCTGACGTCCTTTCCAAATGTCTTCAAAATGGAATTAGCCAAAAGCAATTATCCTGGAAAGACTAAGCAGAAATTTTTAAATGCACTCCACCTGCCCACTTAATGGAACTGTTTGTCAGAGAAAAGTCATTCAGTTGCATTTCAATAACATTGAACAATAGATTAATTACACATGTAGATGTGCAATGTCCATTTGAAAAGCAGGCAGTGAGCGCAGAGGCAGTTGTCAGCAGTTTGGGGATCTAAATTGGTATTTACCAACACACTTTTCCAGCTGGGCCAGGCTTTCATTGACACTGCTTTTTGGGGACCGAGAGAGTTCCCCTGCTGAAAAGGATCCTCCTATGTTTTGCATCTTTGAAGTATAAACTATTTTATAGAGCATCCAATTTTAAGGAGGCTCCATTGAATACCAGTGAGTGCGTTGGTGGGTTTCATATGCTTTTTGTACACAAGTGCATCTTTCTTCTGACCACATAATTGTACCTACATCTACATGTATCACAAATGCAAAATCCCTCAGTAGAAATGCACATTTTTAAGTAGGTTTAAAGGGACACTCGATAAAGGATAAATTTCTCAAAGTTGGTATGCTGCTAAGGAAAACCTTGAATAGACAAGATAAAATGCCTTCCCGTCAAGCATAAATGGAGATATCTCAAATTAGCCAGTGACAATCATCCCCGCTCTGTGTGAGACCTCATTTGGAGCGTAAGCGCCATTTAAGGCTCCCTGATTACACAGAGGCTGCGGACGGGAGAGTGCAGTCCTGAATGAGTGGTGCTGGGGCTTGGGCAGAACCAGGGCTTTCAAACAGGGAAAAAGAAACGAACTCCTTGCATATCTGGGAAACAATGGAAAATTACATTATCTTCCTTCTCTCCCACAAAACCAAAGGAAAAAGGACTGGGGGGGGTTGTGATTTTGTATGTTTTTTGGTATAGGAAGTCTAGGGTGGGGAAACTATAGACACAGCAACTGGATTAGTGGTTTCTCGGGGTTATGGCAGAGAAGGTTGGGTGAAATGGGGAGCTGTAACAAGGAGGACAAGAAAGAAAGAAATGTTCTAAAAGTGATTGTGGCAATAATAATTGTACAACTCTTCTTGATTTGATTGAACTATTGACTTGTATAATATGTGGATGATACATAACCCAATAAAACTTTTTTAAAATAAATAAATAAAAGAATGCCTCCATTTTAAAAATATATATGTGTATATATTTAAGTTAATGTGCATTAGAAAAAAATATAATATCTACCTGACTTACTGGTAGCACTATGAGTTAGGCCTTTAGGCTGCTAAAGCAAGCTTGGCAGTTTCATTAGACCAGTCGTTCTGAGGAAGACTGTCTGCTCCTATCTCTGAAACCCTATATAGTTTCACTATGAGTCAGAATCTATTCAGTGGCAGTGGGTTTTGGTTTGGGGGAGCAAATTTCCACATCCATATCACCCTGTACCTCCAATATCTGACTGATTATTTCACCTAGCTCTCACCTAGAAGTGTTCAAAGATCTTCATCCAGAACATATTACCTTCTAGAAATCCAGCCCCATCTATTCCCTTGAGTCAGCTTCAATACTGCACTTGGTCTTTTTCTCAATCCCCTATATCTGAAAGCCATGATAATAAGACAGACAGCCTTACAGGTGGCCCCTAAAGACAATCCCACCCTGGTGCAATCCCTGCCCACAGTGGGCCATGCCCTTCCTCTATGACAAATAGAACAGTAAGGATGGTGTATCCTTTGCAAAATTAGGTTCTTAAACACTTATGCTCTCTCTTTCTTCCCCTACTCACTCTTTGGCAGTCCTGTGGGGACATCCACATGATGAACTGAAGTCTCCTATCCACAGTCATGAGATTGAGCTTGAATCCTAAGTCCCAAGCAAGGCCTTAGAGGCCATAATCCTAGGGCACAGCTTGAGTGGAAACTCAGACTGAGCCAGAGCCCCCCACCCACCCACCCCCGAGGTCATTTGTGAGAGGCGAAAATGGAGGCACAGAAAGGAGATAGGATTCCACAGGGCCAGGAAGAACTCCCAGGTGGATTCCATAACACAACGGGTTAGGTCAGGGAAGCTGCGCCTGGCAGTGAAGCAATGGGACATATATAGGACTTGAGCCAAGGACGTATGTACAGTACGTACTGATAAGGGGAAGGAGGCTTTCTGATGCTGCAGCTGCAGGGTCTGAGACAGGATATGGTCTGTGAGTAAATCATCTTGTTTTTCACAGACCCTTGTTTTTCTAAGTCCTTCAACGCTGAGGGAAGGGGCTGTACAGACCCGGCCCAGAGAGATAAGCTCCCTGGAATGCTGGAGGCAGGGACTGCACAGTCCAGCTCTGGCCTTCAGAGGCGGGAGGAAGGGGCCGCACAGTCCAGCAGGCTGTCTTTCGGAAGAGCTGGAGGAAGCGGCTGCATGGTCCAGACCCAGCCCAGACAATTTGTACCTCTTTCTGACCTTTAAGATTGTGTGAGATAATGAATGGTTGTTGTTTACAGCCAATCAATAAATGCTGTCTATAAGTTGTATACTTCTATAAAGGTTGTCGAAAGTTGTATAATAGATACATCTACCATAATATACACACATGGAAGAGTCGCTTCTGAGGCATTGGTGATTTTTTGTAAAACAAACATGTAAATATAAGTCTGAAGAACAATTTTTAAAATATGTTTCTAAAAAGGAAAGACAGATGAAAGAAAGAAACAGAAATTAAGGGAGGGAGAGAGAAAAGAGGGAGAAGGGGAAGGGAAAAAGGAAGGAAGAGATGGAAGAAAAGAAGCGAAGAAATGGGAAAAAGAAGTAAAAAAGGAAAGGAGGAGGGACACAGAATTTCCAAATATAAAAGAATATGGGAGTTTGGCTCTTTGTTTGGAAATAGTATCAGAATTTTGTGGGCTATCCAGTTAATTGAACTAATCATATGTTTTGTGCCTCTTTTATACCTCCTACTTTGTTGTGTAGTGGCTGAAGTCTCCTAAGAGCTTGGAAGCAGCCGTCTCAAGAAGAGCAATTTGGTTCTCTTCACCTGGAGCAGCAGAGGAAAGAGAGAAAAGAGAACTAGGAATGAGAAACAACGTGTGGCTAATTGTCTCCATGCACAACTGCCTTCTCTGCCATGAAGCAAGATTAACTGGATGGTGCCCAGCATAACTACTGAACACTTTGATCAAAGGTCCTATAGAAGAATACTGATCACAGTGAGGGAACTGCATAACAGAATTTCATGTGTTCATGGACACCAGACTTTGCTCAGCCATGGGGACTGGAGAAACCCCTGAAACTATTGCCCTGAAATAATGTTTAAGCCTTACAGTAAACATATCCCCTGAAGTCTTCTTAAAACCAAGCAATAATTTAGCTAATTAGTAAAGAATGTCTGCCTTGAGCTTTATACTTTCTTAAGAACTCTCTATATGGCGTCAAATTGACAGCAACAATTAGAAATTTTAGATAGGAACCTAGAGGGCAGTGAGTTTATGTTAATAAGGAAGGACCAACTCCGAGAAGGAGGGTGAGAATAATTGCACGACATAAAGAACATAACCAATTGTGTATATCCTTCCCAACAGCAACAAAAATAAAATAAAGTCTTATAAAGTGGCTGTTGTGTTAAACTTCTAAGTCTGGGGGTAATGTGTTACATAGTAATAGATATCTTCACCTTCAAGAAGGAGAGGAGGGACATGATATAACCAATCATGTCTATTCATTGATCATTCAATTATGCATGTGCAGCGCAGCACCAATCGTGAATATGCATTGAGGCCCCAATGGCTATTATGAAGGCCCCTGAGTTTCCCTGGAGATGTAGGGTTGATGCTGTATGTTAGAGGACCACATGCCCCTGGGGACATGAAACTCCCATTAGGAGACCTTTCACAGATCCCTCACACGTGTTTTGTGCTTGTATCCTTTTTCTGATGAATTAAAGAGAGTCCTTTTCATTAGTGAGTCATTACAACAAATTATCAGACTGAAGGGAGTAAAGGACCCAATTGTCCTAAAATTTGAAGACCTGTGGACTCCCTGGATTGCGGCCGAAACCCGATGATCTAGCCTTGAGTCTATAAAAGGGCTGTGTGGAGCAACTGCGGTCTGCACTGAGCTGAGACGGGAAGCTGAGCTTCCTCTGGTCTCCTGTGGTATCACTAAGTGGTGCCAGCAGCAATGGGATCCAGTCATTCTGAACTTAGAGGAGCAGGAGATTTCAGAGGAGAAAGACGAACTAGGTGAGATCTTTTGGAAGTGAAGCTGCACCAGGCCTTCGTAAACTGCTAGGGTCTCGGCCATTTGCTCCCTCCATAGTTTAGCTTGGGAGTAAGTGATTTACCCTTATAAGTTAAGAATTGATGCAATTACTAGTAAAATGATTTAAGCATAAAGAAGTAAACTATATGTACAGGAAAATACGCGAGAGATGAGGTTAAAAGTTAGGAAGAGTATAAAGTTGAGGGAGAGAGAGA
>NW_022103928.1:31561948-31578885 GCF_000313985.2 Echinops telfairi | reverse complement strand
ATGATGATTTTGGCCAAGATTACCTGTAAATGAAAATATCCTGCACGGAAGAAACAACTTTCCCTACTGCCACCATTGCCTCTGGGTACTTCTCGGTTGGATCAGATGGATATACTATCCATAGGGGGGTTACTGCTATGGGTTGGGGCTCCTCATCCTAGTGGTCTTGTGGCTGTTTGGGATCGTAGGACCACTTTTGAGGCCTTATAGTATGCTTGGAATTGCATAATTAATATAATACCGTAGTGTCTTTTAAGAATTCAATGAAAAAAGTCATTAACTCAGTGGTATTGAGTTCTAATGTCTATCCCTAAATCAGAGATATGGAATGAGCCACAATTTCCCAATAGTATTATTGCATATTTTTATGAATTTAAAATTTATTGTTATAAATATTACAACAGCTCCACTGTTAAAGGAACAAATTTTCTTGCCAGAAAGTAACTATTTTATTTTTGTACAATTTTTGCTGTTGTATTTGATGAGTTTAAAGATGGATGTGTATATGATAACCAACTGTTCAGAGGAAAGTTTTTTCTGGTTTTCAGGCAAAAGGGAAGGGCATAACTATTGCCCAACGGTGCTGCACAAACTATGTTGAATAAGAAAAGACAAAGGCAGCAGAAGATCAGAAGAAGGGATTTAGGCAAACTCACTTAAGGGGTCACAAGGAGTATCGTTGTCTGGTTACCATTCACAAGGGTAACGCTTTCCGATTTTCCCCATGGAGTGAGATGTTGGACCATGCTTTTTCATATATGGTTTTTATATTGTGTTGAGAAATTTCCCTTTTACTCCAGGCAACCGAGAAGGATCAATCAGTCAATAGAGAAGGGCACCGTGCTTCTTGAAGGAGAGATCAGAAACTGCGAGCGATGTCCTCAGTGGCATGAGCACGCACAATGGTTTGCTTGTGATTCTTTCCCTCTAGTCTTCTTCCCTGCCTCTGTCCCCTGGTCCTCCTTAGGATAATGTTCTAATTTTGTGATTGAAGGCCTTCAGACTGGTCTGGCAAGGTTTATAACCTTTCACTTGATTTCCTGCCCTCAACCCTTACTCTTCTCAGCAAAATAGCTATGAGTTAAGGACATGACCAGTCACAGGATCTAGTGCAGAGCATTAGTATAATTTATCAACCTATACAAAATGTGTAGGTTTAAATCTTCTCCAAAATAGCCATTCTTAGATTGTCACTTTCTGACCAAAACCCCCATAAAAGTCTAGTAAACCTGCTTGTCCTGTCAAGTAATGAACCCCTTTTGAGTACCCCACAAGGCTCCTTCTAAATGACCTGCTACTCCACACTCTAAGCTAATCATCTTCTGCCATGCTTGGGGCTCCTTCTCTATGCACAGACTCCCACCACACAACTTTTGGTATGACCATACCATAGCTATATGTCACTTTGAACAGAGAATAATTGAGTATATGGTTAAAGTGAGTGTTAAAGGAGGCAGAGTCTTTGAAGGACAATTGTCAAACAACTATTAAAACATTAAAAGCACTTTCATTTTTCACAACTCATGTCCTTTTAGGAATACATCCTAAGAGAATAGCAAAAGTTGTGTGGAGGCTGGGCAAACATTTGAACAAAGGTGGACCTTTCAGCAATGACAAGCAGGAAGGGAAATGAGGCAGGGTGACAGGCAAGGGAAGGAAGTAGACAGAGTGCACAAAGGAGAAGCGAGGTGAAGATACGTAGAAAAGAAAAGAATACAAAAGAGAGAGAGAGAGACTGCCTGCTTCCTAACTTTTCATCCTGAAGGATTTGACAGTATTATACAATCTTCTATAATCTGATGTTGGGACATACAAATTTTAAAGAAAATTATCCTAAACTCATCAGTTCAAAACCACAAGTTACTCTGTTGAGACAGGGAGAAAGACGGGGTTTTCTACTCCTGTAAAGAGTTACAGTCTCAGAAACACAGGGACAGTTCTACCCTGTCCTGTAGGGTCACTATGAGTTGGCATCAACCCGGTGGCAGTGGGATTGTTGTTTGTTTTGCTTTGTTTTTTATCCTAAACTAAAATTAGAATTAAATAATTAGTGCCAGATTGTCTGTTTCCAGTCTGCAGCAGAATGGAAATGTTTATTGAGTTCACCCAGCAAATCTATAATCTACGCTACTCTGTGTCAGGCACTGTTCTAGGCACAAGGGGTACAATGATTAATCAGAGAAATGAGCTCTCCCTAAGCTTACATCCAAGTAAGGGCCAGCAGATAACCCTTTCTTAACATGTTTCATTGCAGAAAAGCATTTTTCTAAAATAATGAAAAGTACACAGGCATCCAGTCCAAAGACCAACTTCCGAGCTGCAGCTTTACCATCAGTTCAATTATCCTTTGTGAGATCCTCACTGATCACCTTCCAAAATCACTTCTGTGTCCTGTGGCCTATAGCACAGCAAATATTTAGCCAATTGGCTCCTAAAGGAAGAACATGTCACACTACTGCGCAGCCAGTGCTGCAATATTCCAAACAGGAATTGTGGTGATAAATCTTCCAGTTATAAATTCCCAGAAAATCAGTGAAATTCTCTCACAAAAGAGGAAGGGAAAAGTCAACCACACACAGCCTTCTTGACTGTAGAGAAAGTTCCAGATGCAGAACAACTTGCTCAGGGTTTCTGAACTGTGATACTGCCTGGCTTTAGCTGACTAAGAATCTGGCAGTAGGCTGGCACCAAGATCTCGTCAAGTTGCTTCGAGTCCGAGCTGCTTAGAAGCCTCAGTCGCTCAAGCACTTTCTGCCATCATGACCTGCCCACCTGGGTTCATTATCAGAAAATCTCTGCCCAACGACTAGAAAGGAGAATTGGCAGGAAAATAAACTAGATGTCCTTGATTTTCTCATTCTTTCTTTTTTAGGGAAAAAAAAAATTTTAATGTTTGACATTATCAAAACATTTTTCTGCAGATCATAACCTTAATATTATGTTCACCTGGAGTTAAGCAAAGAAATATCAGACATAAATATTAAGTTATATTTATTAATATTCAGCGCTGGCAGACAGACATCAGATGCCTTCAAATGCAAATTTTGAACTGTGACCAGCAAATATTGTGCTGGTTGGGTAATTATGAAGATTTATTGTTAATGGAAAATTACTCTATAAAAATAGAAACAGTCTGAAGGATTTTGAGAAGATGTAGTCTCAGCTGCAAACTTCCCTCCAAAGGCCGTTGGTCAACAACAAATGCAGCCATGTGGAAAGAAAGCAGCAGCAGAGAAAATGTCAAACAAATATTCAAGATATTTATACACTTCTCCCAGAAATCCGAATGCTTTGCATGATTCGGCTAATCACTCATTTAAATGGATTGTGCTGAGCATTTCGTAACCTAATTTACTGCTCTCCAATTTGTCGAAATCCACATGTTTGTGATAGTCAGATTTCTACATCTCGGTTCTTTGACATCAGTATGTTTGGTGACAGAGTAAGGATAGAGTGAAAATGAGTGTTGATATGAATTTGATTCGTATGGTGTCCAAGGAGCATTCTGGCTGTCCTTCTCCCAAGACAGCCCTGTTTGATCTTGTTGCAGTCCCTGGTATTGTCAATAGCCTTCACCAATACCCTAGTTCAAATGCATCCATTTGTCCTCAGTCTTTCTTACTCAATATTCAACTTCCACAAGCATCTGAGGTGACGGAAAATGCCAAGGCTTCCATCAAGGGCACAGGAGCCCCAAAGTGACAGCCTTGCTCTTCAACATTTTAAAGAGATCTTGTGCAGCAGATTCACCCAAGGCAATGTGTCATTTGCTCTCCTGACTGTTGCCTCCATGAGCACCGGCTACACATCCACGCACTTTTGATCGTAGGTCTTAAGTCATTTCATTTCTTTTACCTCAAGCCAACAAAGCAGTGACCTTTACTTTGAGCAAAGCATCCTTGCTGGTGGTGGAGAACACAAAGTGAATGAGGTAATACTCTTGCTTTCAGAAAGACTTCACTGTACGAAGCAATAAGACAATACATAAGGTCAGCACAGCATACAACGTTTAAAACACTTTGGGATCCTTGCTCTGACATTTAATAATTCCCATAAACACTATACTTTTTATCTTTAAGGTGGAAGTGAACATACTGACTTTGGCAAAAATCGTTATGGTACAGACAATATATATAAATAACTTTTAAATTACACTCCACCCAGAAACCTCCCAAAGTGGGATACTATAGTTTATCTCATTTGAGAGCTATTCCTTAATTTTAATAAAGTTTTAGGATATCCTATCCCAGGTGAGGAAAGCCAGCATCACTCAGAATGTCTTCTTAAAGTGGCGTTTTGTTTAGAGGTAAAACATCTTGCCAACTCTTGTTTTTACAGATTTCTCTTCTCCCACATGTCCTGAAATCATGCCCTGTTCATGATTAACCTAAATATAAATACATAAATTAAATAAATACATTAGCCTAAATATAAAACCCTCCTTTGTTTCCTAGATCTTATGAAGGATGAATCTAGGAAAATTGGAAGTGATCAAAAATGAAATTGAACGTCTAAAGGTTGATGTCCTAGGCATTTAATGAGCTGAAATGAACTGATGGGCCATTTTGAATCAGATGATAGTAAGGCTCACTGTGCTGGGAATGAAAATTCAAGAGGAAGGGTGTTTGCATCCATTGTCCAAAAGGACATTTCAAGGTCTATTTTGAAATACAATCCTACCTGTGATGGGATAATATCTATCTATCTATGCAAGGAAATCCAATTCATACAACTATTATTCAAAATTACCCATCAACCATGAAAGCTAATGATGAAGGAATTAAAGAAGTCTATCAATTTCTTCAGTCTGAAATTGATCAAACCTCGGTGACAGAAATGAAGGGGAAGACCTCACACTGGAACTTTGCAAGACCAATGACTCCTTCATTTCAAATACCTTTTTCCAATGACACTTACAGTAACAATAGATGTAGACCCCCACCCCAGATGTGATACACAGGAGTCAGATTGACTACATCTGAAGGAAGAGATGATGGGAAAGCTCAGTATCAGCCACCAAAATGATGTCAAGGGTCAACCATGATGGTAGAACAGAGCATTAATTCCTCATTTGTAAGTTGAAGTTGAAGAAAATCAAAGCAAGTCCACAAGACTCAAAATATAGCCTTAAGTATATCTCACCTGCATTAAGAGACTGTACAAAAAATATATTTGACTCACTGTGTGTTAGTCTGGGTAGACCAGAGAACCAAATTCATAGACACACTCATACGTGTATAAGAAAGAGCTTTATATATAAGAGCCGTTGAATATTGAGAAAGCATCCCAGCCCAGTCCAGATGAAGTCCATAAGTTGGATATTAGCCCAGATGTCTGATACCAATCTATAAAGTCCTCTTCAGCCTCACAAAACACATGCAATGAAGCCGAATGCAGGAAGATCACAGGCCAGTGGATGTGGATCCAGTGGCGTTGTAAGCATCTCAGCATTGGCAGGGTCTCCACGTGGTTCCTTCAGCTCCAAGGCTCTGACTGCCATCACCCTATCTCTATGTGGCTTGTCAACAAGAATGTCTCCCTGGGAGTCAGCAGAGAGAGAGAAAGTGTCTCCTGTCTCCAAGGAGGAATACCGGAGTTCCCAGAATCCTCAGGAGAAGCCCAGGCCCACACAGAGGCCTCATTGGCTGTCATCTGATTGACAAGCTAGACTCCAGCCCTTCACTCATAATCCTCTCAAATTGACAAACGATTATATAACGACCACACTCACTAAACACTGACAGAAGACCTGATGAGTTGTGCAATGACGTCAAGAACATCATACATGAAGAAAGCAAAGGGTCATTAAGAAGACAGGCAAGAAAGAAAAGAAAGTGGATGTCAAAAGAGACCATGAGATTTGCTCTTAATTGTAGAGAAAGTAAAGCAAATGGAGGGAAAAAATTCAATAAAGGAGCTGAACAGAAATTTTCAAAGGGCGGGTCAAGAATATAAAGTAAAGTAATATAATGAAACGTGCAAAGACATGGTGTTAGAATATTAGGTAGTCAGAACAGGAACCAGGATGTCCTGTGGACAAGCTCCAAAATTCAAGCTCCTAGCAAGGAAGGAGCGGTACACCTAGGTGGGCGGTACACCTGGATGGGCCCCAATCTGGGCCAGGTGAGTGTAATTCAGCCAATGGGGTCAACCAGAACCATCAACCTCGCCTCCCAGCAGAGGGCCTGAAAAGGCCAGAATCCCAAGCCCGCGGCCTCTTCTTCTTCTCAAACTTCTCCTGGTGCGGTGGTCTCCTCTGGCCTCCGGTCTCCACGTGCGGGTGTGAAGGGCCCTGAGGGTGCCTGTGCAGAACCTGAAACTTCTGCTGTCCTTTATAAAACTCACTGGGATCACAAACCAGGCTTCTGAGCGAATTCTTTCTCATGCAAAGCCAAGGACTGAGGTATTTCTCACCCAAGAAACCTAACACGAACACCAAAAAAGAACACACTCAGTACATCTTAAACTGAAAGAACTGAAGAAAAAAATTCAAGCCTTGAGTTGAAAAAGTCTAAGGACAACACATTGAACTAAGATGGAAAGAATACAGAGTCACTATACCAAAAAGAACTGGTCGGCATTCAACCATTCAAAACTAATCATCAGCAAATATTCATCAAAAACTAGAGATACTTAAGAAAAATAGCATCAAAAACGAATGGTACTTAAGGAAAAAGTCCAAGCGGCACTCAAGGCATTAGGCCAAAGCAAGGCTCTAGGAATTGATGGAATACCAATTGAAATATTTCAACAGCTGACGAGGCACTGGAAGTACTCATTCCAAACAAAGGTTACCCAATAGAATGTGGAAATTATATAATAATATCATTAACACCACATTCAACAAAAATGTTGCTGCACAGCTTTTAACAGTTCCACAGTACATCGACAGGGAGCTGCCAGAAATTCAAACTGAATTAAAAAAGGATATCATTGCCAAAGTCAGATTGATCTTGGCTGAAAGCAGAAAATACTAGAAAGATACTTATTTATGTTTCATTCACTAAATAAATTCATTTGACTGTGTAGACCATAACAAACTATGCACCGAATTGAGAAGAGTGTGGATTCCAGAACACTGTATTGTGCTTATGTGGAACCTGTACGTGGAACAAGAGGTAGTTGTTTGAACAGAAAAAGGGAATTTGACATAGTTTAAAATCAGGAAAGATGTGCATCAGGGTGGCAACCTCTCACCATCCTTATTCAATTTGGATGCTGAGCAAATACTCCGAGTTGCTGTCGTTACGTGCCATTGCGTAGGTTCCAACCCATGGCAACCCAATGCTCAACTCAACAAAACAGGCACGGTCCTGTGCCGTCCTCACAATTGTCCCTCTGCGTAAGTGCATTGTTGCAGGTGCGGTGGCAATCCGCCTCATTGAGAACCTTTCTCTTTGTCACTGCCCTTCTACTTTGCCAAGCTCGATGTCCTGCTGCAGGGCCTGGTCTCCATGACAACATGTCCAAAGTACAGGAAATAAAGTCTTTCCACCCTGGTCTCTCAGGTGGGTTCTGGCTGCACTTCTTCCCAGAATGATTTATTGATTCTTTTGGAAGTCCATAGTCGTGTCAATGATTTGTGCCAGCACCACAATAAAAATGCACCAATTCTCCTTCAATTTTCTTCAATGTCCAACTTCCACTTGCATGTGAGGCCATTGGCAATACCCTGGTTTGCGTCAGGCACACCTCAGCCCTCAAAGTGCCATCCTTGTTTTCAAAGGAGGTATTCGTTCTAAAGAGGTCTTGGGTAGCAGATTTACCCAATGCAATGTGTCCTTTGACCTTTTGACTGTTGCTTTCGTGAGCATTGATTGTGGATCCAAGCAAGATAAAGTCCTTAACAACATCAACCTTTTCTCTACTTATCAGGATGTTACCTGTTGGTCCAGTTGTGAGAATTTGGTCTTCTGTACTTTGAGTCCTAATTCTTACTGAAAGCTGCCATCCTGGATTTGCATCAGCAAGTGATTCGTGTCCTCCTCGCTTTCAGCAAGCAGGGTTGCACCATCTACGTATTGCTGGTTGTTAATCAGCCTTCTTCCGTTCTTGATTCCAAATTCTTCTTCATATAAGCTAGTTCCTCTGATTACTTGGTCAGCACACAGATTGAACCAGTATGGTCAGAGGACACAACCTGGATGCACACCTTTCCTGATTTTAAACCAGGCAGTATTCCCTGTTCTGTTTGCACAACTGCCTCTTGATCCACGTACAAGTTCCACATGAGCACAACAAATTGTTCTCAATTTTCATTCTTCTTATGGACCACATAGTCAAATGCCTTTGCATATTCAAAAAAGCATGAGTAAACATCTTTCAGATAAGTGGTGGAATAATCACAGCAACATGCCTACGTGAAGAAGGAAATTTACCACCAGGTTTAGAGGAAAACTTATTAACAACCTGTCGTATGTAGATGACACAAACTTGCTTGAAAGTGAGGAGGATTTGAAGCATTTGCTTTGAAATAAATGACTGCAGCCTTCCATGTGAATTACAAGTCAGTGCAAAGAAAACCAAAATCCTCATAGCTGGGTCAATAGATAGCATGATGACAAATGGAGAAAAATGCGAAATTGCCAAGGCTTTCAGCTTCCTTAGATCCACAATCAATGCTCATGAACGCGACGGTCAAGAGATCAAATGACGCACCGCATTGGGCAAAATTCCTGCACATGACCTCTTCAGCGCATTGAAGAACCAGAACGTCCCTTTGAGAGCAAAGGCAGGCCGACCCAGGCCATGGTATTTTCCATCACCTGACATGCATGTGAGCGTGGAACAGTGACTAAAGAAGATTTGAGAAGAATCGATACATTTAAATGCGAGTGCTGGTGAGGAGGATTGAAAGTACCACGGATGCCAAAGGAACAAACAAATCGGTCTTGGAAGAAGTACAGCCAGAATGATTCTTGGAAGCCAACACGGTGAAGCTTCATTTCAAGTACTTTAGACACGTGATCAGGAGAGACCAGTCCCAGGAAAGCACATTCTGCTTGGCAAACTGAGAGGCGAGAGAAAGAGGAAGACTTCCGTTGAGATGGAGTGACACCGCGGCTGCAACAATTGGCTCGAAAATAACCACAACTGAGAGGAGGGCACAGGATACGGCCGGGGTTTGGTTCTGCTGCGCACAGTGTTACTGTGTGTGGGAACCCACCACGGGCCCCCTAACAACTCCTAAAAACCAACTCCTGCTGGTTCTGAGCATAGACCATGGAGTGAGTGATTAAATACAGTCAATCAGTATAACGGATGAAATTAGAAGTCAGCTCTTAAATTTGCTCCAGACCGTCTCGTGATGAAGTAGTAACAGATGGCTCCTCTTAAGCTCTGCCTTATAACTTTTTGTCCTTTACCTTCACATTCCTCCTATTGCACTTGCCTCTTGATCATCGAAGTAACTTTTTATTTATATGAAATAAACATTTAGGTTTTTTATTTGTTTGTATTTTTTTCTTTGGCTTCCCAACTGTGACTTAAGAGTTATATTTGTACAACTCAAGAACTTTTGCTAAATAAAGAGAAGCCTCATCCAGAGAACTCTGCTTCTTAATTTTTACCCTTGATAAACTATCATTAGTGTAAGGAAGGCTATAGTAAATATTACTGCCTGAAAAAAAGGTGTTTTCAACTGTCATAGCATAGGAGATAAGGTGAAAGAATTTGGAACGTTTGGTGAACTATGTGATATTTTAATTGGTCTCTAAAGAATAAGTATAAATTTGGCAGACAGATCTTGGAAAGCTATCTTTCAAGTGGAGGAAACAATGTGGCAAAAGACAGAAACACATGGCAATGTTTACGGAAGAGTAAAGAACCGTTCTGGAAAAAATATATGAGGTGTGGTAAGTGACATATGATAGTGTTAAATTAATGAGAAAAGAAGGATAGAAATGTGTAATTGGAGTCAGTATATGGTGGGTATTTAATAATGTAACATTCAATTTAGAAAATCCTCTAGGCAATATAAAATTTTTTAAGCTTTGAGATGAAGTCATCTTAAAGGGTGTTTTTGTATTGAATAGAAAATTGCGATTAGACTTCAAGGTGCTATCTAACTGCAGGATTCTTTGATTTTAAGGTCATTTGGTATAATTTTATCATGTGAAAGACTTCCAGTAACGTTTCTTGAAGTATAAGACTGTTAAAGGTAAAAATGTCCAAAATTTTAAGATGTTTTGTTTCATATGCTTGAGCTGATGGTGGAATGGTTACAGGTTGGGCTGCAATCTACACGGTTGGCAGTTCGAGACCACCAGCAGCTCATCAGGAGGAAGACTGGGCGTCTACTCCTGTAAACAGTTACAGTCTCAGAAACCCACAGGTGACCTTCTGAGCCAGCATTCACTGGATGGCAACAAGAGATTGTTTTTTAATCCTTCTTACATATTTCATTTAGAAATGAATTCTCTTTCCCAGGGAGCATATATCTTCCGACCCTTTACTCCAGGGTAGATTAGTTTTTTAAAATAAGATGCAAGTATAGGTTATGGTTTCTTTACTTGGTGCACTTTGCTCAATTTATCACTTTAAGTGCATCAAGGTGATTATTTGATTAATATTTGCTTTCCTTATCAGATACAAGCATATGAAAGTAGAGACCATTTTCATTTGGCTAACTCTAGTATTCTCAGTTTTGTCAACGTGATTAGAAAAATATTTGTCTAATAAACTAGTGGTTCTTTGGTTCCAATTAAAAATAAATACATAAATGTCAGAGCACCTTTCTGTCACTAGAAAAATTTATGTAAATAATATTTCTAAACAGTCTTTATAGTATGAAAAAAAGGAAAAGTTTAAGGCTAAATATCGACACTGGATTTACAAATGTGATTAATTTACTCTCAGAGAATTGTTTTTACTTTTCCTTCTGCTTTGTTTCTATGGTTTAATGGTTTTGCTGTATTGCTACGTTTCTACATACTGGAAAAAACAGAGGCATGTATTGTAACATGCTATTTGCTAACCATGTTCTCCTGGGCATGCAAGAAAATATACCAGAAATTAGTATCTGAGTAGGGAAAATAAGAATAGATGTGGAGATAAAATCAACGACAAATCGTGATGCCAGCTACTGGTCCAGTTGTGAAGATTTTGGTCTCCTTTACATTAAGCCATGATCCATACGAAAGGTTACCATGCATGATCTTCATCAGCAGGTGCCTCAAGTTTTCCTCACTCTCAGCAAGCAAGGCTGTGCCATCCGCACGCTGCAGGCTGTTAACAAGGCTGCCTCCAATGCCCGTGTGTCACATTCTTCTTCAGACACTCCAGCCTCTCTGATGATTTCCTCAGCACAGAATGAACAGGGATGGTCAGAGGATACAACCCTGATGCACACCTTTCCTGATTTTAAACCAGGCAGTATTTCTTTGTTCTGTTTGCACAACTGCCTCTTGATCCGCGTACAAGTGCCTCATGAGTACAATACAGTGTTCTGGAACTTACACTCTTCTCAAGTTACCCATGGTTTATCATGATCCACCCAGCCAAACGCCTTTGCATAGTGAATACAACACAAGTAAACACCTTTCTAGTATTCTCTGCTTTGAGTCAAACTCCATCTATTATCAACCGTGTTATCTCTTGTTCCACATCCTCTTCTGAATTTGGCCTGAACTTCTGGCAATTCATTGTCAATGTACTACTGCAAGCATTGTTGGATGATCTTCAGCACAATTTTACTTGCACGTAATATCAATGACATTGTTCTATAGTTTGAGCATGTAAAGGGATTAGACTGAGATGCACTATCCTTACTCAGGTCTTGGCCTGATCCAATGTAAGGAGAGTTTGCCAGGGTGTGGCCTTTTTGTTTATGTCCTAAGAACGGAAGGAGAGAGAAGTCACTTGACCAAGCAGCTATCTTCCAAATTCCCTGGCAGAAACAAGTGAGTGCTCCCAGTGCTTTATCAGCTTGTTGAAACATTTCCATCAGTGTTCCATCCGTTCTTAGAGCTTGTTTTTAGCTAATGCTTTCAGTGCAGCTTGAACTTCTTCCATCAGGACCATTGGTTCTTGCTCCTATGCTACCTCCTAAAATGGTGGAATATGGACTAGTTCTTTTTGGTGGTGTCTCTGTGTATTCTTTCACAGTTTAGGAGCCTGGGAGTCCAAATTCAGGAGGCCAACTCGAAGGGAAGGCTTTATCTCTATGTTGCCTCTGAGAGAAAGTCTGACTCTTCAACATCTGTAGCCTTGACATTCCTTGAGGATTTATTTCCATGTGTCAAAGCACCAAATTTCTCTGAATCTAAGAAGATCCAGCACCTTAACTCTGGGTACAAATGACGTGTCCACACTCCACTCAGTCCCTTCTTTTCTGCTTGCCTCTCTCTCCTTCCGTTCTTAGGACATAAACAAAAAGGCCACACCCTGGCAAACTCTCCTTACATTGGGTCAGGCTATGACCTGAGTAAGGATAGTGCGTCTCGCTCTAATCCCTTTACATTTTCAGCAGCTTTATTGGCACATAATTCACATACCTACAATTCGATAGTTCAATCAAATCAAGTAGAGTTGTTCAATCATCACCACAATCCGTTTTAGAACATTTTCTTAGAACGAAGAAAATCATGATCTTCTCATTTCCTGCCCACATCACCTGCCATATCCCCAAGAAATTATTAATCCACTTACTGTCTCTTAGATTTACCTTTCCTGGATTTCATATACAGAAATATTTTTTAACTAACAACAATATCAAAATGAAACATAGAAAACCCCCAATTAAAAAAAAGTAGAATGTATTAAAAATGAGCACAAATTTAAAATTAATCAAAAGGAAGATCCAATGATAAGGTGTTAAATTTTAACCTAACCCTGTGAGATAGTTTATTGTGCAATAATCTGCAATAATCCACCTTTCAATGCATTCCACAGACGCAACACCATCCGCATCCCTTGGTCTATAGTCAAAGAGAGTAATCCCTTTACAACTGATGGGCTGAGCCACCAGGTCTCATGACGGATGATGATTATATCACTACCTACCTACCAATTCACTGAAAATCATGGCCCATCGTGGCGGACACATATTTTTTGTGATACACAATTCAATCCATGATAATAGCATTATATTTTATATATTAAATTGATGTTTGCATGTATGCATGGTGTGTGTGTGTGTTTAACAAGCCTTAATACAAAGACATCCACAAGACAGAACTTTATTGTTAGAAAAATGGAGTTCTTACTCGAATATTTCTAAAAGTATCCAGAGTAGCATCTGTATTCCTGTAGACAACTACTGAGCAGAGTCACCTGTGGGAATCAGTCCCATGGAGTCTCAGCACGGGGACAAAAGAAGCATCTGTAAGTCAATGCAGATGAGTGAGCATCAACACTTTAAGAGGCTCCCTTCTGGGATCAGTGTGTGAACTCCATTGCTTTCCACTGATTTACCAGTATTTCTTTTGTGAAAGAAAATATTCTTTTAGCTAAAATGTGATCTTCCTGATGCAAGAAAAACAACATCTGGAGCTTTAGCTGGAAGCAACACAGGCCTAGGCAGTTTGCTGGTGTCCAGTGGGGACCAATCAAAGAGATCTGGAGGGCGACACCAACGATAACATATGTTTACATGGTAATGAACGTCAGGCTCGTTTAGAGTAAATCTGAATCCATCAACGTCAAACAGCTAGCAGAATGCATTTAGTGTATAAATGACCCTTGTGATAATTGAAGAACGTGAAGTACATTTCCCATTCTACTTCCAAGCATAATAGAGGGGGAAATATGAACAATACAAAAAAGGTTAAGATGTAAAGTCATTATATTTTTATGAATGCCTAGAGTAACCTTGTGCTGTATCCAAAATTATGCTTCAAAGAATGCGATGAAAGGAAGTCAAGGGCAGGAGGAGGAGGCGGAGCAGCGAGACAGAACCTTCCTTCTAAAGTCCTAGGATCTAGGATGTGCTCCGATATAAACGTGGGCTCAGTCTCCACTCTAGCATCCATTATCCATAGTGAGTCATTTCACTTGTAGGGATTTCAGTATTCTCATCTGTAAATGAGTAGGTTTCATTAGCTACATTTCAAAGCCATCAACAACGATCAAGTTCAATGTCTCAGCGCGAAAATGGTTCACACGCATAGTATTGATGGGAATGAACGATTTCATTTTGACTTAGTTTACCTATAACCAGGTCTAGTCCTGCTTAAGCCAAGGACTCCTCAAATAACACTTTCAACCTCAAAGGGGTGAAAAAAATGAGTCAGTAAAAGGATTCTCTCAAATGGGGACACTGGTAAATCTGTGAGACACCCCCTAGCAATAGGTCCAAAGGCGCAAGAGAAGGAGTGTGCACAAACAAACAAGTGTGTGAGCAGGAGGAGGGGGAGTGGTTGCAGGCGTGCGAAACTTCTCCCCCCCTGGCCCCTCACAATGTCAGATTTTCCCTGAACCTTGCTGCCCTGTAAGAATCCCCTTCACCTTCTGGGTCTAGAAAATGGTTTGCTGCGAAGATCGTCCTTGCTCACCTGACTCAGTGAAGACTAGTTGATGTCTACATTTGCCTACGACAAGACTAGACAAAGACCTACCAATTGCCCATCGAATTGACTATAAATGACTACATGATCCTATCAGGAAAAATGCTTGCCAAACAAACATAAGTTTCTCTCCTGCCCAGGTGCTAGAGCTTTGGTTACCCTCAGCTTGATCCAGCATGCAGCCCCCTGTGAAGCATCCTTCCTGCAAATAGGCTGCCTTGAGCATTAAAATCATCGGATTTTGTATTTGACCGTGACACCCGATCATCTTACTTTCCCACACCACATTCTCTCTAGCAGTATTAACTCATCCCTATACAAGAAAAAACATTTTTTGGCTAACTCCCAACACACTTGCTGATAGGGTTAGAGTTGTCTGCCTATTGCAATAGTTCATCCGGCAATCTTGCAAAAGGTCTTTCTGAATAAAGCCTCTTACTCTCTATTTCTGGAGTCATTACAAATGTGGCTGCATCTACCTCTGGCTCAAGTGTACCCAGAGACACCTTGGAAGAAAGGTTTGGGACTCTCCTTTGAAAAGAATTGTACGAGCCCCCCAAAAAATGAATTAAAAAGAAAAAGAAAACACTAGAAGGCAAGATTCCACTCTACACACATGGGTTCACCACGAGTTGAAGATGACTCAATGGCAACTGGTATCTAAATCTGGATTTGTTTCTATTTGATCCCTCGATCTTTTCTCGTGATGACTTCAAACACTGGCTGTAGGACAAGACAGATTGCCAGTTCGTGGGGGTGGGCGAAAGAAGACTGGTGCTGCAAGAAAGCTCCATGGAATCCCATCAAAACTCCAGAAGACAGGAAGTAAGACCAGCAGGAGATGAAAAATCGCCATGGTGAGGGTGGCCCTGCAGATGGAGGGAAGGCTGACTTCTGCCCACAGTGGAACGCTGTGTTCTCTCTCAAACACCTCTCTCTACTTTTTCATCTAGGCATTATAATTCATGGCCAGGGTCACACAGAACTCAGGGACAACTGTCATGATTGAAGGGTTTATTAAGGAATTTAACAGGTTGCAATGCAAGTGGGAAATGCTGAGGATACAGTTGTTCAGTCAGGACTTGTTACAAAGTTCTCCCAGGGTTTGTAATAAATGACTGAAGGACAGGCCACTTTACTGTTAGATTCAACCAAAATGAATGAACCTCATGCACCATGGGTCAGCAAAAACAGCTCCCCAAAATAAGTGCCCAGAGATACCCCAGTCCACTAACCCGCAAACCGAACGCACTCAACTCCACCTCCTTGAGTCAGCAAGTCCAGCTCTTCTAACTAGGTATCCAGAGGCATCCCATTCCACAAGGCGGCCTCCTGCCCCAAGCACACCGCTGGACTTGCTCTGTGGGCTGGGAAGTCCGGCACTCGGGTTCTCGTGCTTTGACTCCTGGCTCTGCTGCTGGTTCCCCGATGTCAAACCCACTGCCACCCAATCCATTCTAATTCATAATGTTCCCTGATAGGATTGCTGAGACTTTGTAAATCTTTATAGGTGCAGACAGCTTCATCTTTTCCCCAAAAAGTGGCTGATGGGTTTGAACCACTAACTTTGTATTAGTAACCCAAATCTTACCTGCCAGTACTACCTAAGTCTAACTTACCCACTCCCATCACTTATAGGACAGGGTAGAACCTGCCCATTTGGATTTCCGAGGTTGTAAGTCTTTACTAGAACAGAAAGCCTCATCATTGTCTCTCAGAGTGAATGGTAGCCTAACTGCTGACTTCGTGGTGAGCAGCCCAATGCATAGCCCACTACAGGGTTCCTTCCCTTAGCATAACTCCTTGCCATGTAGTCAGTCCCAACTCACAGTGACCTTCTAACACAAAGTAGAATTGCCCCTGTGGGTTTCCAAGACTATACGGCTTTATAGAAATAGAAAGGCTCATCTTTCTCCAGCAAAGAAGCTGCTGGTTTTGCACTGCTGACCTCATGGTGAGCAGCCCAATGCAGAGCCCACTATGCCACCAGGGCTCCATTTCCCGCAGCCTAATGGACCCAAGTCAAATATAAGCACAGCGCTTTCTGGAAAAAAAGTAAGAAAGCAGAACTTAAAATGATTAAGATATTTTAAAATGAGCCGAATCACTAGAGAAGGAACAATCAAAAGGAAAACAAGAAGAATAAGAAATATTTGTCTTGTATGGAGGCCATTTAAGAAAAAAATTAAACAAGGGTGAAAATATGGTTAAAGAAAGGAAACAGCACATTGGAACAAAATAACTTACGAATCAAGTGGAGAAGCACAAGCCACCAGCTACTCCTCAAGAGAAAGACCAAGCCTTTTAATCCCGTCAACAGTTATCATCTCAGAAACTCACAGGGGCAGTTCTGCCCTGTCCGATAGGGTCCCTGTGAGTTGGAATCCACTCAATAGCAGTGAGTTGAGTTACACATGAGGAATAAAAGAGACA
>NW_022103928.1:31559130-31560421 GCF_000313985.2 Echinops telfairi | reverse complement strand
AGGAAACAAAAGGGTGAATCACAAGAAAGCACCCAAATAAAAACAACAAACAGCAAAATGAATAAAGAAGACATGTTGTGTTGACTAAAAATGACAGAAATAAACAAAAGCCTCCCTGCAAAACACAGAGAGCAACAGAATGGATTTTTTTAATGATCCATTCTTTTACTGGCTACAGGAAACACTCTTTATACATAACACAGACTTCAAATGAAAGGATAGAAAAAAACATTCCATGAACCTAGTCAACAAGAAAGAGAAAGGTGGCAAAAGTGATATGACATAAAGTAGATTTTAAATCCAAATCTGCTCTAAGAGAAAAAGAAGGACATTGCATAGTAATAAAAGGATCAATCTAATAAGAAGACAAAGAACATATAAATCTATATATGCATATAAACAACAATGCTCCAAAATACATGAAACAGGCACTGCCTAATATGAAAGGCTGAATAGACAAATCCACAATAACAATAGGGGATTTCAACACTCCTCTTTCCGTTCTGGACAGAACATCTGAAAGGAAGATTACTAAGGCCACTGAGAACTTAAATGAAACTGTAAGCTGGTTGTACCAGAACATCATATACACACACACACACACACACACACACACACACAAATACATACATACATACATATGTTTATATATTCTCCTCACCAACAGAATACTATCCATTTTCTCCAGTGCATAAGGATTGTTTTCCAGAATAGATTACATGCTCATTCACTGCCATTGAGTCCATACTGACGCATAGTGACTCTCTAGCACAGGGAGAATTGCCCCTAGGGGTTTCTAAGACAATAAATGTTTATAAGAGTAAAAAAGTCTCATCTTTCTCCCAAGTAGTGACTGGTGAATTTGAACTGATGATCTTTCAATTAGCAGCCGAATATGTAACCCATTATACCACCGAGGCTATAAGGACACATAAAAAGTTTCAGCTATTTTAAAAGATTGAAATAATGAAAAGCATCTTGTCTGAATATAATGTTACGAAACCCCAAATCTACAGCAATGGAAGCAGGAAATATGAACACATAGAATGAATTGATACACTCCAACAAAAGGATCGAATCACAGATCAACTCAAATGTGAAATTAAAAAATCCTTCATACTCAGAGGGAAATTTAAAAAAATAAATGCCACATTAAGAAGGAAGATCCATGCCTCCTGGTGCTCATGTAGGAGTATTTTCTAGGGCATGATCAAGGGTAATGTAACCAAGAGGAATTGCCGAAACCCAGGTGGGGACTGAGCATGACAGTGGGACAGGAGGAAAGTCAAAG
>NW_022103928.1:31544039-31557320 GCF_000313985.2 Echinops telfairi | reverse complement strand
TTTTCATTCCTTTTTTTCTGCCACAAGAAGTCATTTTTGTTTTGTTTTTTTTCTTAAGGGGAAAGCAAGAGGTCAAACAAGCTGCATTTCAGAAATACTGTCAGAATGGCTTATAATAACTTTTCATTCGTACTGGTGCTATTTTATACTTATAAAACATCATTGACAATTTTTTTTGTTTAGTTTAGTTTAAGCATGCGTTTTTGGAGGTAAAGAGATGCAGAACAAGGATGAGGGAAGACCTGTGCCTCCTCTCAACTGTTTTTGCAAAATTTTTAGGCAAAGAGATGATGGTTGCCTATAGTTTAATTATGTCTAATTAAAATCAGTATTCCTCTTTAAAAAAAGAAGATGATGATGCTCCAAAGTCAGTAACTTAAGCTGACAACTTAGACAAATAGAAAAAGAAAAGCAAAAGAAGCCAAAAGGGACCAGAGGAAAGAAATAATACAGAGAGCGAGGCGGAAATTAATGCAATAGAAAGTGGATAAACAGTAGAAAGAATAAAATATTTTTAAACAGAAATAATTTTATTAAATTGACAAACTACTGACTGAATTGACAAACAAAAGGGAACCAGAGGCAAATAGCTAAATTAAGAACTAGAACAGTCAGAAAGTCCTCATTGCCAATCCAGCAATGAGGAAAATATGAGCATGGTCATGATGATTATCATTATATTTTTATGAATGCCTAGAGTAGCCTAGATGCATCCAAAAACGCACTACAAAGAATGATATTAAAGGGTGGGAGGAAGTCAAAGGGAGTTGCGAGGAGATGGAAGTGCGAGCAGGACGTTCTTTCTAAGGAGGTTTAGGATGCGCTCTTGGATAAGCCTGGGCTCAGTTTCCATTGTGCCACCAATTATGTATAGTGAGTCACTTCACTAATTTCAGTATTCTCATCTCTAAATAAACAGGTCCCATTAGCTGACCTTTAAAGCCACCTACGATTATGATGTTCAAAGTCTCAGCACAAAAATGGCTCACAGGCATAGTACTGATAGAAATGAGCTATTTCATTCTGACAAAATTTACAGACTACTAGGTTGAACCCTGTATAAGGCAAGAACTCCCTAGAAAACACTGTCAGCTCAAAGGTGTAGTGGAAACAAGCCAGCAAAAGGATTCTTCAGAGAAGGTTATCAGAAACGGAGATACCCCTCTCAGTACCACTAGCAACAGAAGGGGTCACGGAGCAAGAGAAGGAGTGTACACCAACAAGCAAGTACGCAAGGAAGAAGAGGTGGAGGTGGGTGGTTGTAAGAGCATTTTTGCTTTCATCATGCATATGTTCTTCATATCACCCCACAACTCATTGTGTCTCCTGTCATTAGTATTCAATGAATCAAATCTATCCCAAAAATTCTGGTGGGATGGACTCAAGGTTGTACTTTGGACTTGTTTTCATTTCCTTCACCTTCTCCATGAATTTACAAATGAAGAATTGATGGTCGGTTCCACAGTTGGCCCCTCACCTTGTTGTGCCTGATGATAGTGCGCTTCTCCATTATCTCTTCCCACCGATATAGACTATTTGATTCCTCCATTTATGTTGTTGGAGAAAAAAAAGGGAGGGAGTATTTGCAATTAAAAAGTCATTGTTGGGATTCATCAAAGGCAATGTAACCGAGAGAAATTACTGAAACCCAAATGAAAGTCTGAACATGACAGTGGGACAAGAGAAAAGTAAAAGGAAATAGAGGAAAGAACTAGGAGGCAAAGGGCATTGATAGAGGACTACATACAGGCACATACATATGTAAATATATTGATATAGGATGATGGGGAAATAGATCGGTGTGCATATATTTATAGGTTTAGCATTAAAGTAGCAGATGGACATTGGACCTCCACTCAAGTACTTAATGCAAGAACACTTTGTTCTATTAAATTGGCATTCCATGATGCACACCTTCCCAACACGATCACTGAAGACAAAGCAGGTGCATAAGCAAATGTGGTGAAAAAAGCTGATGGTGCCCGACTATCAAAAGATATAGCTTCTGGGGTCTTAAAGACTTGCAGGTAAACAAGCAGCCATCTAGCTCAAAAGCAACAAAGCCCACATGGAAGAAGCACACCAGCTTTGGTGTCCACGAGGTGTTGAAGGGCTCAGCTATCAGGCATCAAAGAACAAAAAATCATATCATTGTAAATGAGGGAGAGTATGGAGTGGAGACCCAAAGCTCACCTGTAGGTAACGGGATACCCCTTTAGAGAAGGGTCACAGGGAGGAGACGAGCCAGTCAGTGTGCAGTGTAGCGACAATAAAACATACAACTTTCCTCTAATTCTTAAATGCTACCCCCGACACACACTATCATGATCCCAATTCTACTTTACAAATACGGCTAGACCACAGGATGTGCACTGGTACAGATAGGAACTAGAAACACAGGGAATCCAGAACAGATGATCCCTTCAGGACCAGTGGTGAGAGTGGCAATACCGGAGGGTGGAGGGAAGGTGGAGTAGAAAGGGGGAACCGATTATAAGGATCTACACATAGGCCCCTCCCTGGGGGACGGACAACAGAAAAGTGGGTGAAGGGAGACGTTGGACAGTGTAAAATATGACAAAATAATAATTTATAAATTATCAAGGGTTCATGAGGGAGTGGGGAGAGGGGAGGGAGAGGGGGAAAATGAGGAGCTGATGCCAAGGGCTTAAGTGGAGAGCAAGTGTTTTGAGAATGATGAGGGCAAAGAATGTACAAATGTGCTTGACACAAATGATATATGTATGGATTGTGATAAGAGTTGTATGAGCCCCCAATAAAATGATTAAAACAAAAAAGCCATCGTTCTTGCAAAATTTGAAATTTCAGTCTCCATTTTTTTTCTGTCATCAGGGCCATATTTTCCAACTATTGACCCTTCCTTCCTCCTTGTTTCCAGTTTTCATATTCCAATTATAAAAATGTATCAGTGCATATTGTTTGCACACTTGATCAATTTCAGACTGAAAATCATAGCAAATTCTTCAATTTCCTTATCATTAGCTTTAGTGATTGGTATGTACATTGAACAGTGGTTGTATCTACTCGCATACAGATATTATCCTATCACAGATAACATTGTTCTTCAAGATAGATCTTGAAATATTCTTGTTGACAATAAATGTGGCACCATCCCTCTTGAATTTTTCATTTCTGGCCTAGTAAGCCATGGAAGTCCAACTCAAAATGGTACATTCCAGTTGACTTCCGCTCACCAGGACATCGATCTTTATGCATGCCGTTCCGTTTTTAGTGACTTACAATTTTTCTAGATTAATACATTGTACATTCCACACTTCAAGTATTAATGGGTATTTGCAACTATTTCTTCTCATGAGAAAAGGATGGCTATACCAAAGACATATGTAAATTCAAGGCCTCCAAAAACCAAGCTCACGGACATCCAGTTGATTCTGATGCATGGAGACCTTGTAGGACAGAGTAGAAATGCCCCTCTGGGTTTCCAAGACTTTAAATCTTTATAGACATAGACAGTCTCGTCTTTCTCCCTTGGAGAGATTGGTGGGTTGGAACCATCGATCTTGCTGTTAGTAGCTTAGTATGTAGCCCACTACACCACCAGAACTCCTTTTGTAAATTCAATTAAGAGCAAAAATTGAGTTTGGAATTAAGTCTACACCCCAACTTGTCTGTTGGCTTGTCATTCATACTCTAGTGTCTTGCGTGTTGCTAAGATGCTGGAAGCTATAACACTAGCTTGCAAATGCCGCCAGTATAGTCAAGGTAGACATGTTCCTGCCAGACTAAAGTAGACTAGAAAAAATAAATAGGGAGTCCCCTTCTGAGGGTTTGATCACTAAAAATTTTAGGCATGGCTATGGAATAGTATATGATATAATGCCAGAAGATGCACCGTCCACTGACAAGAGAACTCAAAATCGGACTGGCGAAGAAGTGCCTCCACAAAGTGGGGTCAGCCTCCATGACCTGGAGAGAGCAAGGCGTCCAGGACCTTCTTTTACAGATACAGCGCCACTCAAAATGAGAAGAAACAGATGCAGATACACATTAATTAATCATCATAGAGTGGAATACGCAAAGTCTGGTTATAGGCAGGAAAATTGGGTGCTGTCAAAAATGAAATTGAATGCATAAAGATCAATATCATATCCTAGGTATTCGTGAACTGAAATGGATTGGTATTGGCCATTGAGAATCAGATCATCAAAGGGTCTAGAATTCTAGGACTATCAATTAATGAGGAATGGCATCATAGTCATCCTTTTTTTCATTTTCAAGTACAAGGAAAGTACCAGAAGTACACTGTTATTAGTGGTAAGATAATATCTATACTTCTACAAGGAAGGCCAGTTAATATGACTTTATTCAAATTTACGTATCAATCACTAATTCTAAAGATGTTGAAGATTTTTACCAACTTCTATGCTTTGAAGCTGATCAACCATGCAACCAAGAAGCATTGATAATCACTAATGATTGGAATGCAAAAGTTGGAAACAAAGATAAAGGTCCAGCAGTTTCAAACTGTGGCCTTGGTAATACAAACAAAATTGGTGATCATATGATAGAATTTTGATAAACCAACAACTGACACATCGCAAATACTTTTTTCCTACAACATAAACAGTAACTGTACAAAAGATTTCATCAAATTAAATACACAGGGATCAAGTCAATACATCTGTGGAACGAGATGTTAGAGAAGTTCAATACCATCTGTCAGAACACATCTGGAACAAAACCATCATTTTCTCATATGCAAGTTCAAGTGGAAGCTGAAGAAAATTAAAACAAGTCCAAGAGAACCAGAAATGACTCTGATGATAGTCCACCTGAATTGAGAACAGGAGTAGATTTGATTTGAAACATTGAACATGAGTTGTGGGGTGACATCAAAGACATACATGAAGAAATCAAACGTTCATTTAAAATGACAGAAAAGAAAGAGAAGACCAAAACAGATGTCAGAAGGCACTGTGAAACTTTCTCTTGAAGGTGGAAGAGTTAAAATGTAAAGAAGTGATGAAGTAAAAAAGGTAAGCAGATTTCAAAGGGTAGCTCAAGAAAACAAACCAATAGACTGAATTGTGAAATGTCCTGGAATTATAAACCCAGAAGGGAAAAATACATTCAGCAAACCTCAAGCTGAAAGACAAAACTGAAGAAATAAGTTAGGCCTCCAGTTGAAGGATTGAAAGATTCTATTGGCAAAATATTAAATGATATAAGAAGAATCAAAAGAAGATGGAAGATACACACAATTAGTTTACCAAAAAGAACCTGGTGACATTAAACTATTTCGGGAGGTAGCATATGATTAAAAAGTGATAGCACTGGAGAAATAAGTCTAAGTTGTATGAGGAATTGATGACAAACAATGCTCCAAGAATCGAGTGCAGACCAGCAGAAATGCTTCAACCAGCGGATACATCACAGGAGGTCATTACTGGTCCACGCCAATAAAGTTGGAAGACTGAAAAAGATCCATATTCACCATTCTAAAGAAAGGGGATCCAACAGAATGTGGAAATCATAAAAAAGTATAATTGGCATGTGCATATGGAACATTTCTAAAGATAATTCAAAAATAGTTATAATAGTACACAAACAGGGAAATGGTAAAAATTCAATCAGACTCAGAAGTGGAGTGAAATATATCATTGCTTACGTAAGATGGATCTTAGCTGAAAACAATACCAGAAAGATGTGTACCTGTGTCTTGCTGGCTATGCAAAGACTTTCAATTGTGTATCGTAGCAATAAAGAACACTGCAAAGAAGGGGAATTCTAAGCACTTACTTGTGCTCATGCAGAAGTAAATAGAACAGAACCAGTTGTTCAAATAAAACAAAGAGATACTTCCTGGTTCAAAACCAAAGAAGGCATATGGTAGGGTTATTTCCTTTTACCATATCTTTCAGTCCCACTGCTGAACAAATGAACTGAGAGGCTGGTCTACCTGAAGAAAAATATAGTCAGGACTGGGGAAAGGCTCCTTAGTCACCTGCAATGTACAGAAGACATAAAGTGCTTGTTGAAAGTGAAGAGGAATTGAAGAATTTACAAATTAAGACAATTACAACCATCGATGTGGATTATATTTTAACATTTTCAAAAGCCTCTCACAGTATCAAGAAGCAGCACTGCAATAAATTGAGAGAAAAATGAAACTGTCATTAATTTCATTGTAAGTGGATCCACAGTTAACACTCATGGAAACAGCCATCAGGAAACCAAATAGCCGGTTGCATGGCGAACATCTGCTGCAATGGATCTCCTTAAAATGCTAAAGCAAACACATCACTTTGAAGTATAAGATGCGCCCAACCCAAGCTAGAGTATTTTCCGTCACCACACATGTGAAAACTGGACAATGAATTAAAAAACCCTCAGAATGAATGCCTTTGAATTGTGATGTTGACCAGGAATACTGAATATACAATGGACCCGGAAGAACAAACAGATCCGTTTTGGAAAAATACAGCCAAACTGTGCCTTACAAGTGAGAATGGTGGGAATGTGTCTCATGCATGCGCTGTTGGTAGGTTGACAAGAGGTATTAGTCCCTAGGGAGGACGCCACACTTGGGAGCAGGCCAGTAAAACAAGATCCCTCGAGGATCTAGATTACCACTGGCTGCAACCAGGGGCTCAGCATAGTGACAACGGTGAGGCTGGCACGAGACTGAGCAGTTTGCCCCTGTTGTGCCTAGGGCCACGAAGTGCCAGAACCAACCTGGAGGCACGCAACAATGAAAACAACGCGGGGGTGGGGGTGGGGGGGGTGTCAGATCCTTGCTGCCAGACTGCTGTCTCATCCCACCACAGGGGTGGGCCTGCTCCCTGCTGCTGGGGACAATGGACAGGCTCCTGTGGGTGGAGTTCACATCCTACTGATAATGGTCTCTATCAGTTGGGCCAGGGACAGGCCAAACCGGCTGTCCCTCCTCTTCCTATTGCATGTATACCCCTAGACCACCCCCTCATTACTGTGTAACCTATAGTGCAGCCCCTTCCTGTGACGTATGTCTCTACCTGTAAGTAGCGGGCTGGCTTGCCCCCAAAAGGTATATAGGCGTGAGTCAGCATTATAGCGCTCTCGGACTCTGACCTCCTTGCTGCTCACCCCCTGGTCACTCCCTTCTCTTCCCCCTCTCCCTTGCCCTCCTTCCCTTCTCCCTCTCTCCACGTGGACCACCAAGCTGGGCTGAGGTGAGCAATGGTACCATGTAATATGTCTGACTGTATTATTGTATTATCTCTCATGCTCTCGATGACTTTAATATAATACTTATATATCTCAACCGTACAATTGTGCATTACTGAACTGGTAGAGAGTATTAGCAGTGGGGGCTGAACCCCCACCTCCCTCCGCGCCAATTTTAATTTAATACTACACAGGTGTGCATACATATATGCAAGAACAGAAGCCTAGCTATGCGAAAGAATGGCATCTAGGGTCTTAAAAGCTTATCTTAAAGCAAGCAGCCCTCTAAGAGAGGGCATCAAGTAACTCCACATGAAAGAAGAACCCAGACTGTGTGATCCAAGAATTGTAGACAATAAAATCCAAATCCGAAGGAGAGAATGGGATCAGAGCGCAAATTGTCAATCCCTGGTCTGCAGAAGGCTATGAGCCTTGGTGGGCTCATGGTTACACATTGGGCTGTAATCTTCAAGGTTCACAGTTCAAATCCACCAGCAGCTCCCCGGGAGAAAGATGGGGCTTTCTATTATCATAAACAATTGCAGTCTTAGAAATTCACAGCAGTTCTACCTGTCGTTATAGGGCCACTATGAGTCAGCATCGACTTGGTGGCAGTGAAGTTAGAGTATGGATGACAGTGGAAGCTCAAATCCGTTTGCAGGGTCCCTACATTGTTCAAACCTCCTGTGAATCGCCTTTCAACATAGCACGCAGATGTGAATAGATGTGATTATATGTGCTATCAGACAGAGAGCACTGTAAGGTCGATTTTGGCAGATGCAGTTCGGTTAAACCAGAAGGACTTATCATTTGATCTCTCTTTTGACCCATTTTAAAATTATTTCAGCTTTTAATATTTTCTGCTTTCTTTTTAATTGAGATTTTTCTGTTTTGTCTAGTCATTGTTGTCGGATTTGTTTATTTGTTTGCTTCCTGTTTGTGTTTTGTATGATTTTCTGTATATGAAACATAGGATAGGTAAATCGGCGGGTGGGGGGGCAGGGGGTGTCAAGAATGAGTACCTAACAATAATGAGCAAGAGAAGAAAATATACTCATATCTGTATCTATATTATGTCATGATATTTCCTGAATCATCAAACCTACAGCAGAGGACACAGGCGCTTCTATTGCCATTCGCCTGCACTCATGTATCGGATAAACTGAGTATTCCTAACTGTCTATGCACTCCTTACTTTGACACGACCCAGTCCCAGTCTTTGAAGTGCTGCATTTGGAAAAATCCATGAATGTAAAAATTCACACCATTATGTCTTCTTCATTCCAAAGGAATTTTACTCAAATTCTGCAGTATTTATCCATATTGCTTTTTTTCTCTCAATGTCTTTTCCACTCCTACTCTTCTTTTCAGTCTATAAATCTGAGCACAGGCCCTCCTGGGAGTCCTATGTTTACTAGACAGTGAGTGAGGGTATTTATCTGATATTATTAAGTAAATGAGTTTGCGGTTTCCCTTGAACGAGCAAAAACTGAACTCTAATCTCTGAAATTAACTATATCAAGCTACAATTCAAATATAGATGATAAAAACAGAAGAGAAACGGAAAAAAGGTGGAAACATCTTCAAATGTAGCTGCTAGATCTCTAGAGAATACAGTTACCTCCCTTCAGCACCTGGGACGAGAATGTAGCTGGACTGTCAGAATCTGTAACTGATCGTTTGCCATGTATATTTTTAACAGCAAGTTATAAAGCCATTTGTGCAGTGCCAGAGCATGGCCGAACTGCCTCTGAGGCACAGCACGCCTCTTCAGCCTCCCCAACAGCTCAGCCCCGCAGGAGGTGATATCAGGGCAGTGAGGTCTGCATGGTGGCAGAAGAGGTAAACAAAAGAGGGGAACATCAGTGGTCACGACCTCTGTTCTGAATAATCTGGCTATTAGAACCATGTACAATTCACACATGTCCCATTGACACGGATTAAAATGGGCTAAAACTATCCAATCAAGGTAGCAGACAGAGGGATAGTCTATGCCAAAATCAGTGCACTGAGGAATTTAAATGCAGTCACAACAGCAACACACACACACACACACACACACACACACAATCTTTTCAGATTGCCCATAATGACACATTGGAAGGCCATTTGCCTAAAAGTGATTACAACCAAACCACTGAGAGTAAAAATTTTGTGAGCAGCAGGGCTGAAGGATTCGGCAATCACTGCCAAGTATGATCGCATGTCATTTTGCATCAATTGGCATGATGAATCTTTTACATAATGTGAATCGCTGTCTAATTGTGACTCTGATTGCACCTACTATCGTCGGCGTGATCAAAGCACCTCAAGCCATGGGAGAAGCGAGGAAATGAGAAGAAAATTACAAAGAACCGAGCTATTGTATATCATGAAAGGCAAAGAAAAACTGCCAAGCATGAAATCAAAGTGGTCTCATGAATAAAGGCGGCAGAGAGCCCTGAACAGTGTAAGCCACTGACGTCACAGATGGGGAGAAGTTGCCAGAAAGCATCTGATCCATCCATGGATGTGCAATCTTTCTTAAAGCGGCTGCCTACTAAGTCAGAACAGAAAGGAGGTGTTCACATCCGACAGACCGGGGATCAAATCACAGCTCCGTTTCTTCCGATCTCTATCTGTGTAGACTTGAGCAGGATCCTTACCTCTTCCACTTTCACAGATCTCTTTATTTTGAGTTAAACCAGTTAACAATCGAGTTGATTCCAATTCATACCGCCATAGATGGTGTTAGAATCAAACGATTCTCTGTAGGGTTTTTAATGGTCATTTTTCCTGAAGTCAATCAGCAGGCCTTTCCCCGGAGGTGCCTTGGGTGAATTTAAATCTCCAATTTTTCTGTTAGCAACCAGGCCATCACCCATCCAGCAGCTCCTTCCATTGAATTATTTGAAATTCAATGGGATTGCAAACAAACTGAATGGTTGATCCTCAGCAAATGTTCATGATAATCCTTACCACCTTTAAAGATTAAATTCATTTCATATAAAGATACTAGCCAGTGGATCAAAAACTACATAAATCTGCTTTTTAAATCTTCTTGAACCATCTTTTAATGGAGTTAGGCCTATCCAGGTTCTCAGTGAATCTTTTGTGTGAGCAAATGGTCTCTCTTTGAATTCTATCATGCCCCTTTCCTGTATAAATTGGAACACTGTATGAACTTCAGCGTTTCCACCGCTAATAAAATCAGCCAGGACAAGAGCAAAAAGGTGATCATCTCTGAGGTCTTATTTGAAATACAAAAGGATGATCTACAACAAAATCTATTTCTCCATGTGGCCTATTACAGAGGAAGTAACTGTCTGGTAGCAGGGAATTTCTAGGGATTAGTCATGATCTTTAAAAGACCACTGAAATGCAAATGTTCCCTGCAATTAAAACACATTACTTGACAACACCTTTTATCACCTTAGTGTGTTTGATGGGATTTGGGTCCAGAATCAGGAGGAGTTATCCCACTGTTGGAGTAAGTACTACTCATAGTGATCCTATAGGACAGAGTAGAGCCAATCCTTCGGGTTTCCTGAGACTTTAAATCTTTATCAGGGCAGAAAGCCTCATCTTTCTCCCACAAAGTAGCTGGTGAGATTGGAACTGCTGACAGTGCGATTAGCAACCTGACTCGTAACCCACTACACTACCAGGGCTTCTTCGAAGGGATGTGAGGGAAGGTACATAGCATGACCTGCATGTTCCGAGTGTGTTCTTCACCTTAGGACTCCTACCTGTGTGGGGTTGCTGTTATAGGGGATATGTCTGGGCACTGGGTGGTCCACGCAGACCCTTTTCAAGAAAGACCTTGCCGTCCTGCTGCTGAGAATGGAGTCAGCGGGTAGCTTCTTGTTAGTGCTGCTAAGGGACTCCTCGGCTTTCGAGAACCACCTTGGCAGAAAGCAGCCATCATCAGAGGACAGAGCACTGCAGCCAGACACAGGGAAACGAACCGGTGTCACTTCCTCCACGGCCCCTTATGGTTTGGCTGACCCTCTTCCACGCCTGCATAGCCATTCAAATTCTCCTTCTGCTCCACTCAGCTTCCATTCACACGTGTTGATCCCAAACTTTGTCTCAGCATCTGCTTCAGGAAAAGTCAGCCTTTGGTTGCCAATAATAAACATGACTTTGCAGTTTGAGCTGTTCCTATAGAGAAGGCCTGCTGAGAGAAATTTACAAAACCAATCATATCGCCTCTCCATGATGATAACAACCAGGATGTATGCAGTTAGCAGATGAATTATGACAATGCACACACACACACAGTTACTTTGAAGTCCTAACCCTTGAACCAGTTTGTGTGCATGTATTTGGAAATAGTGTCTTGTAAGCCATGTAGTATATTGTACTTAGTTAAGGTAAACAACAAATTAATCATTGGAATAATAATTCTGTTAACTGGATTTCCTTGCATCATATAGATATTGTTCTATCACAGACAGCATTGAACTTCAAGACAGATCTCTAAACGTTCTGTTTGACAATGATCATAGTGTAAGTTATGTGATCATTGCTTCAAAGGACCTATGCCTGCCCAAGTTCTATTCACTAATGCCTAGAATAGTGATCTTTATATTCCCATTTCATTTTTGATGACTTCCAATTTTCCTAGCGGTACACTCCGGACATTCCAAGTCCTGAAGACTAAAAAATGGTCGCAGCTCTTTCTTCTCATTTGAGTTGTGCCCCAAATGGAAGTCCTGAAAACTGCTCCATCCACGTCATTCCTGGTAGACGTTACATTGGAAAATGCAGTCTTCCTCGTTCATATTTCGGGTGCCTTCTTACCAGACGGGCTCATCTTCTGCCACTGTATCTGATGATGTTTCTCTGCTTTTCATATGCACGTGAAAATGAACATTGAATAAGGAAGACGGAAGAAGAATCAATGCATTCGAACGACAAGCTGAGCAGAAACAACAGATCAGTCTTGGAAGAAGTACAGCCAGAATGCTCCTTAGACCTGAGGATGGCTAGCCTTCTCGCCTACTTTGGGCCTGTTATCAGAAGAGACGCGTTCCTGGGGAAAGACTTCATGCTTGGTAGAGTGAACAGGTCGCAAAAAATAAGAGGCAGATCCTGGATGAGGTGGATTATCACGGTGACTGCAACGAAGGGCTGAAACATACCCATGGTGAAGATGGCGCGGGACCTAGCAGTGCTTGTTCCGGTGTCCAGGGCTGTAACCAACTTGATGGCACTTAACAACAAATTAACATACATGCGAATGAAAATATGAATCTACATTTGCATCTTATAGTAGAAAGTCTCCCACCACTGTGACAGTTCATATGACATAGTACATGTATCCGGCTGGTGGCCAGTGGCCTGTTAGTGCGAGCAACAGAGACTAGACAGTAACAGCGGTTTTGATTATAACTATAAATCTGAGCAACTGCTGGGACTGAAGGAAAGTATTCAGAGCTATTCTCTTGTCCACTCCTAACAATGTCAACTTAACACACACACACACACACACACACACACACACGAAGGGAGCACGGTAGTAGCAATTTTCTTACAAAGGAGTGAGGGCCCCGGTAGATAGGCCAGTGTGTGTGTCCAGCATGTGAATGAGGCTGCTAAGCCACAGGAAGGTGCCTAGCAGTCAGCCTCACCCCTACCCACCCTACCCCATCCCAGTCCACCCCCACGTGCATTCCCTGGCCCCTGGCTTCCCCGCCCTTGTGATAATGTACAATAGAGATTTAAACAACATTCTCAGGATCCCTTCCCATTTAAAAAAAGACTGATAAAAATACAACATTGCTATTTCTACTTCTGCTGAGGCATGCTTTTATTGCCTCACTCACCTCCGATGCTTTGTGTATCTTGAGGAAATGCACTCTAACGCATTTATCTTCCTTTTGTTGAAACTTGTTGGGGAGGAAGAGTTAAAATGCGAGGTAGCCACATCTGACTTAAGTGTTTGCCCTTATAGATTTATATTAGCCATGTTCTTCCTCTTTGCTATCTCTGGTTAAGAAATATCTTCTACCTGTTGGACTTTAATTCCTTCATATTAAAAACTGGAATCAATAGAAGATTTATATTTTTCAAAGTCTACGGGAATGCAGAGCCTTTTTTATCTAAAAT
>NW_022103928.1:31526683-31541713 GCF_000313985.2 Echinops telfairi | reverse complement strand
CAAGAGGTTCCACCGGTCTCTAACAGACCAGAAATTATCATCTCTTTATCATTTTAAGCTTCACTCCACATTTTTCTTCCACTCTATCCAGAGTCTGTGTTTACTTTCAGAGCAATCGGCAGTTGTAAACGAGCACCTTTTAGTTCTTCTGGTCTCAGGATTGTAGGAGGTTGATGGTCCCATGGTAGATTATTAGTCCTGTGAACGAATTCTCTCCATGAGTCTGCAATTTTCCTCACTTGGAAGCCACCCCTCTGGTTGGACCTGGTCTTTGAAGGCACCTTCATGAGACGAAGACAAGAGTGTTACTGAGAGAACTTGTCTGCAACCCTGTGTTCGATCACAGAGTCATGGCTAAGCATGTTTTGTTTGCAATAAACCCTGTGTGTATCTGAACCGGAACCCTGGTATCGATGGAGTTTTACTTACGCATGTTCTGTGTTTCGTTGTATCTGCTCTCGCTTATCATCAAGTGCATTCCAACACAGTCACCCGATCGGACAGAGCAGGCCTGCTCCTTGGTTTTCCAAGTCGTTAGATCTTTATGGTAACAGACAGCCTCCTCTTTGCCCCCAGAGCAGCTGGTGGATGCAAACTGTTGACCTTGTGGTTAGCGGCTCCGTGTGTAGCCCGCGGTGTCACCGGACTCCTTGAATGTACCTGTAGACTGTATTCACTTTGTCCCATCTCTTCAGCTTGCCTTTCTAGTTATCCTGTTATAGATTACTACTATTGTTATTGCAGGACTGTGTGTGCAATAGTATTTACTTTTTTTGCCTCGAACTCTTATGCCCCTCCCACTTTCTTCTTTTACCTTGATCATTTTGTGCTGACTTCTCCTTTGTTATAGATTGCTTCTCCCTTGACTCCAGTGAATATAATATGTCTAACATATTGCAATGACTTCCCCTCCCACCCTGGTAATCTTCTCAGAATATCGTTCCTTCTTTTAATAAAACCTTTTCTTGACTTTGTAGGTACTGGTCTCATATCATATTTGTCCTTTTGTGATTGACTAATTTTACTCAGTATTGTTTTCTGCAGGTTTGTGCATGCTACAAGGTGCTTCAACTATCCATTGTTATTCTTTAATATCGGGTAGCAGTGCATTGAGTATATGAACCATAGTTTGTTTTTCCATTTATCCACTGATGGGCACTACATTGTTTACATTGTTCTGCTATTGTAAATAGTGTTTTGATGAATAAGGATGTGCACATATCTATTACTTTCACAGTTCTTCTTTATATAAGATACATACCTAATCGTGGGTGTGCAAAAAGCTCTCGGGCCACAGTGGGATCAACATTGGGCTGCTCACGGAGAAGTGGTTTGAGTCCACCCATGATTCCACAAGAGAAGGACTAGACACTACCCTTCATAAGCATGTGTAGCCTCAGAACCCTAAGGACTAGTTCTACTCTGTACTTGAGGGCTTCTATGAGGCAGAGTTAGCTTGATGGCAATGGGTTGGGATTTTTGGAGTGAGATGGCTGAACTGTATTCGATCTCTACATCCAGTTTGTTAGGACAGTGTCACACCATTCTCCTCTATAGTTGGATCATTTTAAAATCCCCTCCGCAGTCCAGGAAGATCCTCTTTTCTCCACACCTTCACCAGGATTTGTTGTTTCCTGTGCGTGTAGGGTTGTGTTTGTTTGTTTGTTGTGCTAGTAAAACTGGAGTGAGGTGATGTATCATACCTGCTTTGATTGACATCTCACTAATGCCACCAGCATTTTGTAGTCATTGACTTTGACAGGTTTTCTTATGGTTCACCTACAATATTATTGTAAGCCTATTCCAATGATATTTTTTTGAGAATCAAGTAGTAAATAAGAAAAAGAAAAAAGAAGACGCTTCTGTTCAGTTACTAATAATGTTACTAATAATATAACTCAATGTAGAAAGAGTTTATAAAATATTTTTGTGGTTAGTATTCATAAATTCTAAGAAATATTACATTTAAAACATTGACAGCCATATGTATCACATGCTGTCCCCTGAGTACACCTGATAATAAACACTACTAAGGATTCTGCATTGTCTGGTGTGAGAATTACCACCCGGGATGACACCACACGCAGGGCGCCCCTGGGAGACACAGCTCCTTCCATTCTCGGGTCTTAAAAATTCTACTGACGTCTGATAAACATAGACCTAGCATATTTGTGTTGGGCAAGTACCATGATAAAGGGGGGAAAATCACCAGTCTATGTGACTAAACATACGTTTTATATTTTTAACAATAGCTGTGTCTTAAGCTTTCCCCTAGCCATGCAAATCTTTCCCCCATCATTTTTATTTATGCTGAGGATATGTCCAGCATGCTTTCTTCTGTATGAGAGCGCATGTTTCCCTGTAGAAAATAGTTGATGGATCTCAAGAGACCAAAGGAAACAGTGACCCTGAACTAGATTCCACAAACTTGGGATAAAAATTCTTTCAATAAGACCAATAAAGAGGAATGAATTATGTTGGACACAATTCGCATGCTGACTGAATTGAACGTTCCCTTAAATTTAAGCAAATTGCCTATGTCATATTTATTTTTGCCCAGGTAAAATTAAAGAAATTGTGTTGTTATTGTTGTTATTTTTATTATATTGCTATCTTGTTGTTTAATCCAAAATACTGATCCTACATGAGAGAATTTTATTGAACCAAATTCCTGAAAACAGTTGTCATTTTCATTCATATTAATGTAATATTTTTCACTAGAAAGCTAGATGACTGATAAATTGTATTAGATTTTTTTGTATTTTTGGCAATTAAATTGTTCATCAAAAACCTGGATCCCATACGGGAGCTATATATTCCACACAAGATAGGATGTAAAGGCTGCACAATTTAGCATAAACTAGATTCCCATCCTCAATTTTCCTCAGGGTTCTTAGCTCAGGTGATTGTGAGGACTTGACACAAATAAATGTCAGTTAAGTTTTGGGTAAATAGAAAGTCCTGCAGCTCAGGGAAGCCTCCTTCATGCTAAAACCTGAATGCTCAATAGCATATAGATATCCATCACCAAGAAATAGTGGATTACATGTTGGGCTGCTAACCTTGTGGTTAGCAGTTCAAAACCACCAGCTACTCGGAGGGAGAAAGATGGGGCTTTCTACTCCTGCAAAGGGTTACAGTCTCAGAAACCTCCATGGGGGCAGGGCTTCCCTTTGCTGTAGGGTTGCTATGGGTTGGAACTGACTCAACAGCAGCGACTGCAGCTGACTTTGAGAATACCTCATGTCAGGGATGAAGGAGAACAAGAAAGGCAAGGTATTATCAACTACCGTTCATCCCATCCTGGTCTAACACTTTCTGCCTCTCGGCCACTGTGCAGAATTGTCTCTCGTCCAATTTGGATACAGTTTATAATACATTTGGGGTGAGTCAAAAAGAATTCCTAAAAAATCATACACACCTTTATTAAACCGAAATCAAAATGTGAAGCTACTGTTCCTCAATATATCCTCCACCTAGCTCTATACACTTGTAATGACCGTGTTTCCATCTCTCTAGCCTTTCCCCGAAGAAGTCTGTGCTCTTTAAGCCACATCACTGCCAAAACGGCAGTGTCGGAATCCTCGAGGGATTGAAATCGCATTTCCCTGTGAAATGTTCCTTTGAGTTCAGGAACAAAAAGAAATCTGAAGGTCAGGTTTATAAGGTGGATGGGGTGAGGTTTCAAAAATAAAAAAATTTCTTATCGGATACTTCTTACTACTCTTGAACAATGAACAGGGGCATTCTCAAAATAAAAAACCATTCCCCAGCACAACTTCCCTGACCTCTTTCTCACCAGGAAGACCCTTCAGTGGCACTGGACACCTGAAAGTGAAACAGAGCCCCAGGAATTGAAATATCTCAAACAACAGATGCAAGGCTGGAAGCACTTACTGGCCTGTCTCAAGAGATTTGGAACACAGCTACCTGGACAGGTGACTGGAAGAGATCCATATTTTTGCCCAGTGTTAAGAAAGTTGAGCCGACAGCATATGCAAATTATCAAATAATATCATTAATATCACATGGAAATAAAATTGTGCCTAAGATCATTCAAAATTAGTTGCAGCAGTACATTGACTCTCAAACTCACTGCCAATGGGTCTTTTCCAACCCATAGTAACCCTGTAGAACTGCCCCTATGGGTTTTTGAGTCTATAACTCTTTATAGGAGTAAAAAGCCTCATATTTCTCCTTTGGAACGACTGGTAGTTTTGAACTACTGACCTTGAGGTTCGAAGACAATGAATAGTCACTAAACCATCAAGGCTCCTTAGTACATTTGACAGGGAGCCAGAAATACAAGACAGATTAAGAAGAAGTCATGGCATGAGAGATATTATATTATTAATGGCATTAGATGGATCATGGCTTTTGAAAGCAGAGAAAGATGTCTACCTGCATTTTATTGACTCTTCAAAGGCATCAACTGTGTAAATCATAACAAGTTATTAATAACATTTCAAAGAATGGGAACTCCAGAACACTTAGTAATGCTCATGGGGAATCTATACATGGATCAAGAGCTAGTTATTCAGCTAGATTAAGGAGATACTGCATGGGTTAAAACCAGGAACTGCATCACCAGAAGAGGCCAGTCTCTAGGAAAAGGCATCCTGCTTGGTCAAGTGACGGGCCATGGAAAGGATGGAAGCCCCTCAAGGAAATGGGCTGATTCAGCAGCTGCAGTGATTGGCTCAAAAGAACAATTGTGCGGATGGTGCAAGACCAGGTCGTGCCTCCCTCTACCGCGCACAGAGCCCTCATATGTCAAATGTGATTCAAGGGCAGCCAACAGCAGAGCTAGAAATCTCCTTCAGTCAACTTTGAAATGGGGGAGGATTTGCAAAAGAAACTCCTCAGGTTTCCTCCAATGACCAATTTAAAGAAAGAGTTTCAAAAAAAATAGGCAGGAAAACCCAGGTTCATTTCATTTCATTTGCGCATTTTTATTATTTCTCAAACGTTTCAAAATCTCTGAAGTATAAGATAATCCAAAATGGATATCTTAATCAATCAAGGTAGTTTTTACCCCCTCTCAGAATGAGTGTTCCATATCAGATTTTCCTAGATAGTTTGTTCTCAAGCCGTACAATGGCTTCTTTGAGACCTCAGCTCCCTACAAGAACATGGTGAAGACAGATGTGCACAGAAGAACACGTTCTTCACTGATGGTGGCCTGATAATAGAGGACCAAAGAGAAACAAGCCAGGCTCCATGGGCTGGTTCTGACATGCTGATCCATGTGAAAAAGCTGGAGTAAAACAGTGCTGCCTTAGAATTCTCAGTGCTGATTATCAGAGGTCAGTCACCTGGTCTTTTTCTCAGGTGCCTGTGGGCTGATGCCAACCACAAATGTGTGTGTGTAATTTATTTTTAAGCTCATTTTATTGGGTGCTCTTACAACTCATAACAATCTATACATCAATTCTATCAAGCATAATTGTACATAAGTTTCCATCATTATTTTTAAACATTTACATTTCATATGAGCCCTTGGTATCAGCTCCTCTTTTTACCCTTCACCCTCCCACGCCCATGACTCCTTAATAGATTATAAATTGTTATTATTTTCATATCATACACCAACCACTGTCTCTCTTCCCCTGTGGTTTCTCCTCCCCTCCTGTCCCCACCTCCCCCTGACCCTCCTGGTATTGCTGCTCCCATTTCTGTTCCTGAGGGGTTTATCTGACCTGGATTCCATGTGTCCTGAGCTCTTATCTGTACCAGTGTACTTGCTCCGGCCAAGCCCACAGTGAAACCTTGACGTTATCCATCAATTTTGCTACCCAAGCATGTCATGAAATAGAGAGCAAGGAATGCCCATTTTCAGATTGCAGCAATTAGTTGAGAAATTAGGGTGATGTGAGGGAGGGTGAAAATTAAGGGGTTGTCAGAAACCCAGTAATTAGAATAAATAATAACTTCATGTACTATTCTTTTTAAAAATCAAAAGTAATGAAAGACTTTCAAGATGAACAAAATATCAAAATTTTAAGTTAAAATGGGATTTCATAGTGATGCTCCAAACTGTTCACGCCTATGGATATGTTCTGATAGATTTCTAATGGTGCATTTTCCCCAGAATACTAAAGAGGCTGAAATATTCAAAAGGAACTATACTCAAAGTCACAACCTTATTTGAAGTTTAAATGTTCTATTTACATCAAAAGCAAAATTGACTATAATTTTACTTGCCTGACTTTAATGGAAACAAATCCATTAATATTACTATCAAAATCTACTTTTTTGCTTATCTCCTGTTCTCTTAAGAGAATAGCGTATTTGGCCATTTCTCTTGGTAAAGTACAAATCTTAAATTTTTTTTAAAAATTAACCTATTTATTGAAAGGTCTTTCTCGGGATGTTTAAATAAATCTCAAGGTCAGTTCCAAATATTGCACTAAGAAAACTCACCAATGACTTTTAAAAGTCTAAACATAATATAATTTTATGCTACACATTATTGATATTAAAACCAGACTCGCTACCATAAAGTGGGTGCCAACTCACAGCTACCCTATAGAACAGGGTGGAACTGCCCCTGTGAGTTTCCAAGACTGTCACTCTCTATGGGAGTAGAAATCCACATCTTTCATCTGAGGAGTAGCTGGTGGTTTCAAACTGCTGACCTTTCAGTGAGCAGCCCAATGCATAACCACTATGCCACCAGAGTTATTATATACTGCTTAATACAAATGACACCGGATGAAATTTTTATGAGACTTAACTCATCAGAATACAAGGGGGGCGGGGGCAAAGAAAAACAGAAAGAAAGCTCCGCTTGGCAGAGCTGGCATAGAATCCATTTCCCGCACGAGGCCAGAATCAAACAGCTCGCTCTGAGTGAGTGCACCCTGTGCCGTCACCTAGGAAGGTTCCCTCTGGTCACAGTGGTTTTTTCAAAAAAGCCGTTTTGTTCAAACCTCGTTTTTTTTTTGTGACGGCTGATTTAAGAGAACAGCATGTGGCTGTGAAATTTTGTTTCCTGATGGGAAAAATAGCGCAGAAACTATTGTGATGTTTAGCACAGGTTACAAGGACAGTGCTATGGGAAAAACTCAAGTGTACTAGTGGCTTTCTTATTTCAAAAAAAGGTAAAATGTCAATTGATGACAAACCTCATTCTGAACGTCCGTCAACTTCCCGAACAGATGAAAGGTTGACTGTAGTGCATTTGGAATTCATTCCAGTGGACCAGACTGTTAATCAAGCTTTCCATTTAGAGGTTCTGGAAAGATTGCATAACAATGTATGGCCATAACAATGTGGCAGACGGGAGACTGGTTTTGCCACTGTGACAATGCAGCTGTTCACACAGCTATCTATCTCAGTGTACCAGTTTTTGGCCAAAAACAGCATGCCTCTCTTGCCCCACTCACCTGACCTCGTGCCATGGGACTTCTTTTTGTTTCTGCAAATGCAAAGGGACATGAAAGGACAGCGATTTGACGATGTAGAGGAGGTGCTATCAGCCATTCAAACAAATGAGTTTGAAAATGTTTCCAAAAATGGAATCACAGATTTGACAAATGTATCAAGTGTAATGGAGAGAACTTTGAAGGTGATGAGGTTGTTTTTAAAAAAAAAAAAAAAAATTTTTAATACATAACTTTGAAAAAGAAATCCATTTGGTAGGGGGGAGGGGATACACCCTCTTATTTAAGGAGCTGCTTTGTTGTAAATCAGATGTATTGATGGAATATCATTTTTTTGAGAAATTAAAAGTTCTCTATCTGACAACACTTTGCCTAGTTTTTCATTTTCCCATTTCAATAATCTCCTTATTTTTTATTTGTTATCTATTTTCCTATAGTAACTGATACTCTCACCAGCCAATTTGTACATCTCCAATGCCTTTACTTTTTGTTCTCATTTATTTTCTAAATCAAAAGCATGTTCATGTCTCTTGATTACAGTTTTAATATTCATAAACTATTTCCTTATTACTGAAATTAAGAATAATATAGTCATATGGCAAGTATATTAGAGAATGTTTTTTTAAGAAAATATTTATAGTGCTGTGTTAGTCCAGGTAGACTAGAGAAACAAATCCATAAAAACTCATATGTGTTTAAGAGAGTTTTATATAAAGGACAATTGTACATTAAGAAAGCATCTCAACCCAGTCCAGTCCAAGCCCATAAGTCTGATATTAGCCCATATGTCTGATACCAATATAGAAAGTTCTCTTCAGAGTCATGAAACACATGCAATGAAGCCAAATGCAGGACAATCACTGTCCAGTGGGTAGAAAGTCTTTGGATCCAGTGGCGTTGTAAGTATCTCAGGGCTTACAGGGGTCTCTATGTGGCTTCTCTTGCTTCAGAGGTCTGGTTGCATCAGGGTAGATCCATGCTGAGCTTCTCCAGCTCAGCTCACTAGCATAGTTCCATGTGTCTTATCAGCTGCAAATGTCTCCCATGGAGTGAGCAAAGATAGAGGAGTGTCTCCTGCCCCCAGGAGGAAATACCGGAATTCCCAGAATCCCTCAGAGGAAGGCCATGCCCACACAGAGGCCTCATTGGCTAGGACCCGATTGACAGACTAGACTCCACCCCTTCACTCTTAATCCTCTCAAGTCTCAAATTGACCCTAGATTATGTAACTACCACAAATGCTAATAGTGTAAAACCTGCAAGAGCTGGTCCTGTATAGGACAGAAATCTATTTGAGATTAAAAACTCAAAATATTTTTGCATTAATAGCAATAGGAAAGTGGTAAGACAGAGAAAGTGGCAAGACCCACAAAGCCCTGTGGGTGCCCATATCTGACCTCCTCTGGCTTCTCTATTGCCATGAGGCAGGGGTCAGACACACCTTCACATGCCACCCTTCTTTACCTAGTCTGACACCACCATCCCTCTCACAGCACTGCACCTCTATGCTGGGTTCGGTAATTCATTGCAATGGCCAAACAAAACTCACAGACAATACTCACAATTAAAGGGGTTTATTAGGGAAGTGACTAGGTTATCAGAAATCAAGATCAGCAAACAGTAAGGACACAATCCTTGGTCCCAGAAACACCTCTTCTGTACCAGCAAGTCTCTCTCCGGTCCTTAGGCCCTCAGCCACGTTGTCCCTTGGCCTTTTCCTTTAAGCCTGTTGTACCTTAAATGGCTGCTCACCAGCTTTTAAATGAGAGTCTCCACTTCTTTCCCCACTGATCACAAACTATGTTATGCCTATTGACCTTGGTATGCCCAGAAATAATGGTCTTGAACCCCCAGGCCCAACAACTCATGACCTCAAGGTGTTCAGTGATAACTTTGCTCCATAACTTTGCCCCTGTATGCTCCCCTACATCCATGGATATATTTGCAACAATAGTAACTGTACAAATACAAATATCCTCTGTCAAGTCTATATTTCCATTTTCCACCGCACATCTGTTCAGTTTGCCTGTCTATTCAAATTTCTACACATATGATCACAGGAAGGAGAGGATCTCTCTCTCTCTCTCTCTCTCTCTCTCTCTCTCTCTCTCTCTTTGATGGTGGGCTTTCTTCTCCTTCACATTCAGTTTGTGATTTTTAGCTACCGTGAGCCAGGCATTCAAGTACATAACCACAGGCCAAGCCTATCTAGTCTTAATTAAGCAACAGCAAGTCCCCTGCTAAGGTATTTAAAGTTTCTAGTTAGCGGCTAATGATGGCATCCATCACCTGGCCTCTCTCCACCCTCTCAGCCCTTAGCTATTGCTTCAGTGCATTTGCTGCAGCACGGTTTTGTCAAGACTAATACCTTCTATCTCAATAATAACAAGTCTGTTTTTAAGTCACAGGTTTGCACACACACACACACACACAAAGAATGTATACCACTTAGTAAGTAATGATGCCTGCAGTTTAAGGAGAATGCCTTTTAAGGGGAAAAATAGTTAAATTGCCAATTAGCCATTCATTGACAAATACTAGAGTAAGTCAAAAAGTATTGATACTAAGTTTCCAGTTCATATTTACATGGGTTTACTCCCAACAAGATGTGTTTAAAGCTATCTCTATCATCCGTAGATAGCTGTGGACAAGTTCTTCCAGGAATATACTTCTTTAATCCTGTTAGGATGCTTCCAAAGAAAAGGTTCCTATGAAAACAGTGGCTTCTGGAAGCATCTGCTGAGCCAGTTAAATCCAAGACAGGAGGTCACTTCAGAAGGGATCGCAACTCTTTCTTGGGATTCCTGTGGGATCCCAGCCCCCTATGGGTCCAAGAGGCGGTTGTGCAATTGAGGGGTAAAATTAAAAAGACATCAGACAAGATAAAGCCTGCAAGTGCTCACCTCCGAGACCGCCATGACTTCAGGAGCCAGGTCCGTGAAGAGGCAGAATCGATTTCCATCCAAGGCTTATATACTCTCAGGGTGGGGGGTGTACAAGTCCCCCTAATTACAGGTAACCACAAACGTAACAAAGTGGGCTGTACCCTAACCCTAAAGGTCCCTGAGTTCACTGGAGGAGTAACCTAACACCAGTGCTGGGGGCAGGTAAGGGGGAGTGGCTGTCTTCAGAGCCTAGAGAGCAATAGCACACACCTGCTTGATAAAGCTGCCCACTGCATAGCAATCAGTCATGTGTTGTTAAAAGGTAACTTTAAGGTAGCACTATTATGGGAGGATATAGTGGGGAACAATATTAATGATGAGAATGTGATTGGGACTCACTTCCAACTCACAAGGGTAAAGGCCTCCCTCCACCCCAGAAACCCAGCCTGCCAGGCTTCTGATTACATGAGAATTAAGGATTCATCCGTATGCACTCTCTTCCCATTCTCTGCTTCCTTCAGATTCCCAAGGAGAAATCTTGATAGAAGGAGCCCAGGTGGTACGATTGGTTAGAAATTGAACTGCCAACGGAAAGGTCGGCCAGTTGAACCCACCAGCTGCTCAGGGAAAGTTAGGGCAGAATGTTAACTGAAAGAATTAGAGCCTTGTGAACCCTCTAGAGCCCTTACATTCTGTTCTATAAGGTTGCTGTGAGTCAAAATCGAGTCAATGGGTGCATTTCTCTCTCCATATATGTAGTTTGACTCTTGCATATCTATCTGTTGAAGTCCACTTGTATAACTTCCAGTTACCTCATTTAAAAAGGTATTTTCAATGAATAAGTCATTGGTCTTATTCTATTGGGTCATCTGCTGGTCCTTCTATCATCAAAGCCATATTTTTCAATCAGCCATCCTTCTTCTTTGTTTCCAGTTTTCACATTCCAATCACCAGGAACTATCAGTATAGCTTGATTACACATTTGGTCAATTTCAGACTGCAAAAGTTGATTTTTTAAAATCTTCAGTGTCTTCACCCTTGACGTTCACGGTTAGTGAATAAGGAGCTGCATTAGCTAGTATGGTTTGAAGTCTATTAAAACGAGTCCTTCACTGACAGCATTACACTTCAGGAGGATCTTGACAGGTGTGCTTGACGGCGGCTGTTACACCAGTCTTCCTCGTTTTCAATCCGGCCGGAAGAAAACAACGGGTTGTCAAAGTGGCAAACACCAGTTCATTTCAACTTAGGCTACCAATATGTGTTTCATTTCATTTTGGGAGCTATTTCCTACATTCATGCTGTGTACAGCTCTGTTTGTAGCTGTTTCTTTCATCTGAAATCCACCACATCAATAAATGCGTATCCTGGAAGCAGAGCTTCTCTGTGTCATTCAGGTGGACTCTACCTGGAGGAGGCAGTTCTTCCCTCTCCTATGTCACGTGCCTTCCAATCCAGGGGACTCAATCCAGAATACCTCCACTGGTATCCGCAGGGTTTTCACTGGCCAATGTGTCAGTAGGTAGTCAGATCTCACTTTCCAGTCTTTCATAATCGGGAAGCTTCTCTAAAAATCTGTCCACTATGAGTGATTCTGCTAGCATTTTAAGTACCAGTGCCATAGCTTTCAGCGTTATCCCAATCTGCATGCCAGTACAGTAAGATAAATTGGCAGATAAATGATAGGAATAGAAATGTAGTCCCATTTTATTTATTTTATCTATCTTGATTATAAAGAAAAAGTATTCTGTCACATTTTTTATCATCTTATTGGGGTTCTTACAACTCTTTTTTTTTTCTTTTTTTTTTTACATTTTATTAGGGGCTCATACAACTGTTATCCCAATCCATACACACATCAATTGTGTACATCGCATTTGTACATTGTGTTTTTTTTTGTTTTTGTTTTTCTTTTTTTTTTAACATTTTATTAGGGGCTCATACAACTGTTATCCCAATCCATACACACATCAATTGTGTAAAGCGCCTTTGTACATCGTTAAAAACAACTCTTACAACAATCCATACATCAAATGTATCCAGCATATTTGTACATATGTTGCCATCATTCTTTTCTAGACAGTTACTTTCTATTGAGCCCTTGGTAAGAGCTCCTCTTTTTTTCTGCCCCCCACCTCCACTCTTGTGACCTCTTGATAAATTATAAATCATTATTATTTTCATATCTTACACTGACCTCTGTCTCCCTTCCCCCATGGTTTCTGTGGTTCCTTTAACCCTCATATTACTTTGGGGGGACATCAGGTGCTTTTCTTCTGATTGAAAGGTTAAATGTTCAAATCCACCCAGAAGTACATTGAAGAAAGACTCAGAGACCTATTGCCTAAAACTCTGACACTGAAAACCCTGCGGACACAGCTCTGCTCTGGGGTCTCCGTGTGTTGGGAGCAGACTTGTCCACAGCTAAAACCCACAACTAGGGCCAAAGAAAGCATTTACCAGCTAGCACTCTGGGATCACAGCTCGTCAAGTAGCACTGAGATGGTGGCCCAGCCCTGGCTTCACAGTGGTGAAGTGATCTGCTATGAACTCAAAGATTGGTGGTTCAAACGCAGCAGCTGCTCCTGGGGAGAGAGATGTAGACGTTTACCTCTATAAAGATGACAGACAGCCTTGGAAACCCAAAGGGTCGTTTTCTCATCTTAGAGTCTCAATGAGTCAGAATCCGCGAAACAGCAATAGCGTGTTGTTTGTGCTTTTGTGGTTTTTACTGTGCATTTTATCTAGACACTAGCCATGGGGAGAAAAAGCCCATTAACATGCAATAGATGTATGATCGAACTGAATGACAAAGATAATAAATTTGATAGTGTAGAGATAAGACAGGCGATGACTAGTTTGGAATTCTGTGGTCCACAAATTGGAGCTGTGTCACTTTGGGCAAGTTGGTGCTTTGATTTTGTAAAGTGGAGAAGCTAACAGCTGGACTGACAAAGTACAGCTGTCATTCTGGTTCGATGTGCTAATGTAGTAGTGTGGTCATGCACGGCCCCAAGGCGCATCGTAAGCTCTATGAGGACAGTTGGGTTCAATGGTAGAATCCTCGTAGTCCCTGCTAAGGGTCTGGGTTTCATTCCTGCCTACTGCACCTCATCCACAGCCACCTCCTATCTGTCTGGAGGCTTGTCTGCTGTTTTAATATAATTCCACAAAAATTAAGCAAAAATTAAGGGCTAAATAAAGCCAAAATCTTAATACTTGTTAAAATCTGGTGTCGGTCTAATAGAGTTTATATATTATATTCTCTGTACTGTGGGACATATTTGAAAACCGATATAAGAAATTTTAAGAAGCGAATTCCTAAGAAGTGCGGTTTGGACAGTGCGGGAAGACTATGCAGTGGCTGGATGGTGACATACTGAGACTATAAAACTATCATTTTATAAGCATCTTCATGGATTTTCTCAGTGTCCTTCTTTCTTCTCAAATTCATGACTGAAAATAGCAAAACTGCTTTCTATCACTTACCCCATAAAAGCAATCGGATTTGGAATTATGTTAATAGAGGCTACCCAAGTTCTAGAGAGAACATTTGCAAATCCCACTGTGAGAGTCTCTCTAAATATTAGTAAAACATTAGGTGGCAACAAAACGCACGAGGAAGCTTTTGAAAAGTGTGCTAATGGCAGGGTTGTGTACACTTGCTAGTTTGATTCCAAAATGTCTCAGGAATATTTTTATCTTAATTTTTATTTTATTCAGAATTCAAAGAATACTGACAGTCTCATGTAAATCCCAGACCGCTTCAGACTTTCCCTGGATTCCACATTATTTTATCAAACTGAAAGTGGAAGGCCCAAGTCTACAATTTCATGCGGCGCTGTGAACATGGCAAATGTTGAGGAGAATGGGCATGCCATTTATGTTAATGTTTCTAATAGCACTAGCTATTTAGAAATATATCAAGGTTTGTAGTAAGGGATACACATTTTCCCCTCTAGTGATTATTTTATTTAAATACCCTTCTTAATGTCTTCTGTTTTGTTTTGTTTTTCTAAAGGAAAAAAAAAAAGATTTTTTTTCCTGTTTATAATTAAAGTCTTATTTCAATCAAAGGTTTTTGCTTTGTAACTCAGTAGGGTTCCATTTGAAAATCAGTGACTTACTTTGTCTTTTATCTTACTGAAAGAACTTCCCATATTGTCTGAAAGGATGAATTACAGCAATGAGAACTATATACTGGCCATAAGGAGCGAGATGGGGAGGGAGATGGAGAGGTGTTGGATTCTTCTGTTGGACAGAAAGCCAAAATTCACAAGCTAGTTGTTTATCTTGATGCAATTTCTATGCCCAAATGCCTAGGTGCTCTCTAAATCTGGAAGGGAAATGAAAACTCTAGGGCAAGCCACTATATGGAAAATGTTATCATAACTGACTATGTGCGGCTGACAAGACCACCGCGAGCGATGTCTTCTGTCCCGCGCTGCTTTCACTAGAGGGTTATTCTTATCTTCGCCACATCCGACTCTGCAGATGTTCCCTATGTCTGCATGTGGAATTAAAAAACAACAACACGCCAAGGCCACCGAGTGGATTCTGATTCATGGCGATAGAGGTTTGAGAATGTAAATCTTCATGGGAGCAGACAGCCTCGGCTGGTGGGTTTGAACCCCCACCACGCAGCGCCTCCAGTGCTCCTTTTATGTGTAATAGTTAATACACACACACACACACACACACACACACACACACACACTCCGGGGACAGTCTGGAGCTGCTCATAGGCTCTCCATGGCTCT
>NW_022103928.1:31521009-31526312 GCF_000313985.2 Echinops telfairi | reverse complement strand
GATAGATAGATAGATAGATAGATAGATAGATAGATAGATAGATAGATAGAATAAACACACATATATTTCCATGTATATGCATATATATAATATAGGGTAAAATCAATGCAAAATATTGTTTATTCTGCTAGTAAACAACCTGGAACCTTCACATTTTTCCTCCAAGTCATTTATAATGTGTAAATTTGTGCATAAAACTCAAGAAAATGATTCTCTTTGTTCTTTGGGGGCTTACTTGTTAGAGGGAGATTAATAAGACCCACTGTTAGTAGTAACTGAAGTATAATTTCAGTAGAGAAAATTCCTGTTTATAAAGGTTGGAAATTTATTCTTTCTGTAGATAGGATTGCAACTTTATGAAATTATTTGAATAAAGTTTAATAACCAAAGTTAGAAAATGAGATTGATAAGTGTCAGATTTATCTTTCTGGAATATATTGCTCAAGCATTATAGATGTCTGGTCTCTCGATCACTTTTCAGCAGCCTAATTTTCATAACAGACAAAATATACTTAATGTCGAACTGCACATGGTTTTTTATTTAATTTTTTAATTATCAGAGACTATCCATAATTCATAACCCCTATCAGTAAATAAAACCTCTTTCAATTGTGTTCTTTTAAACTTTGAAAAGAGAAAGTCATCTAAATATGCTTTATCATGATACTTCTCCTTAAAGCTCGGGTGGCTCTGTGGTTATGAACTTGGTTGCTAATCTGAAGGCCAATGGTTCAAACTCATTACCCACTCCACACGAGAATGCGACAGCCTGCTTCTAGAAAGATTGCAGCCTTGGGAACCCTTGGAGGCAGGCCTCTCTCTCCCACAGGGGCCACTGGGCGTTGAAACGGACTCAAAGGTAATGGGTTTGGCTTTGCTTTGATCCTTATAAGATAAAGAATGGAAAGTAAAACTCTCTTACTACGGTAAGAATCAAATCCCTGTTGAGAGAAAACCCAGTCCATCCCAACAGTGTCATCAGCGCAAGCAGCATTAAAATAAATAGCGATATAAAAAGTATTGTGGTTTCTAAACAAACACTTGATTGTACTGATTACTTTCCCGATGCATGCATGCACGTCACGCCATGCATGCATGTCAAACAATGAGTTATCCTTTTAAAAGTACCACGCCATACACAGGTCATTCAAACCTGAATTTCATATTAAAATAAAGCATGAATCATTGGGCATGCTAAATGGATTGCATCTCATAATCATCTAACTTGCAATGAAGCATTCCTTTAACTGACCTAGGTGGGTCATATAAAGAGTTGTTAAATATAATGACTATACACATTAGAAATAAAAGCCATTGGAATGCGTTTTGGTTGACGGTCATTAGAGACGGGAACGAACGCGCTTCCGATCTTGCAGTGCTCTGGTTCTTTCTGTGAGTGAGGATACGGAATCTGACCAGATGTGAACCCTAAGCAGGATAAGATACAGAAACCAGCTGAGGGCTGAATGAATCTCAGCTGGTCTCGGCTCCTTTTCTATCAATGTTAGTAAATAAAATGCAAAGTTAGACTCACACATTTATGTACTCTTAAGAGCCTTCTATTTTACAGCTTTGCTTTCATGATGGTCTGTGTATGTGAGAGAGCAACAGAGAGAGGCTGGAATGTGTGAAAGACAAAGATTAATGGCTCTCAGGAAGATCAAGGCCTTCTTATTAGCTCGCCTTTTGCTGGCATTCACCACATCACTCATCTAAAACACCTCTAATCGGCTGACTGAATGGGAGGGTGATTTTTATGAGGTGAGTTAAATGGAAATTAGGGTGGTTTTTTGAAACTCTAACATATGGCCCTACTGATTACTTTTCCCAACAAATTTTTCATGTGGTCATAATCTAAATTTAAATAAGAGCCTAGGGGGGGGTTGAAATGCTAGGGTGTGGACACCCTATGCCCTCAAGCCTCTTAGGAGGACAATAAAAATCAAATTTCTGAAAGTCAAAGGAAAATTTGAGGCAAGTGGGAAATTAATGGTCACGAAAAAAACCGTATCCAGGAAAAACTCACCGCAAGTATCTTTGCTAACAATGGCTTTAACCCCAAATGGGAGAGGAGCGCAGGGATTCAGGACACAGCTGCCTGGTTTCCTGAAGGAATATCTGTAAGGCAATCAGTTAAAATGCCAACATAAAGTCGACTTTAATTGAGGCCCTATCACCTTCCAGAATATCCATACAGATAACCGGTGTGTGGTGAAATTTCCTTTAATAATCTATGTGATCCTCGTTAATTTAAAAATATTTTTAATTAAAGAAGACATACAGGCTCAGAGTGGAAATTTTTTTAAATGCACAAAAGAATGAAAAAAAGAGATAATAATCATTCTGAATTCCTTGACCCGGTGATTAGAGCTTCTAAATAACTACTACTATTTCCAAGTCCTTTAAAAAAATATGCATTTGTGTCCTAACATAGTTAAGATTGTGCTCCTTACAAGTTTAGTATTCATCTTTTTTATTGAGTATTGTACGACCCATGTTTTCTGATCCCATTAAAGGCTCTTTGCAAAATCCCTTTGAATCTGTGACTATTCAGTCCACTGCACCCACATCGGCACGAGGCTTTGACAATCAACATTTAATTCCCCCATCCCACCAAAAGATTAAGCCAAATCCTACCTATTTGTTATAGTATCGAAATATCAGAACACATTTATTTATTAAAGAATCCGTTTCTTCACATGAGAGGCAGATTAGGTGTTAATTAGATGCTGTCTTAGATATGGAGTGCTGCTATCACAGAAATATAGCAAGAGGCTGGCCTCAATAAATAGAAATGTCTCCTCCCCCGGGATGGGAGAAAAGAAGGCTGACATCTGGGTACTGGCTCTGGAGGACGGCCTTCTCCCTCTGATGAAACTGGGGGAAGACCCTGTCTCTTCTGAGCTTCTGCTCCCAAGCTGCTTCATGGAGACTGGCATCTCTCTTCCTCCATCTCTACTTTTTAGCTTGCTTGCTTTAGTCTCTTTTGTGTCTCAAATGATATTGACTTGGGATAAACCCTACAGGAATCCTGACTCCTTAACATAACAAAGACGAAGCAACTCCCAAACTGAGTGGCAGCCACACGCACACACTGGCAGGGTACACAGCGGAACCCTAACAGATGCCCAAAAGTTGGGAGTTGGGAGTTGTGCTTCACAAGGAAAACGGGCTCTTTCCAAGGTAGACTGATTGCTTTCCCAGCAGTCCGCAGTACTTGCAATATTCTTCACCAACTGAAGCACATAAATTATTCTGCTGCCTTCTTTATGTATTGGCCAATTTTCATTTGCCGATGAGGCAATTAAAAACACCATGGCTTGGGTCAGGCACCCCTTGGTCCTCAAAGTGACACGATTGCTCTTCAACCCTTTAAAAACTTCTTGGGCAGCATATTTGCCCAGTTCAATAAAACAAATAAACAAGTTCACTGCTATCCAGTCTATAGGGGCCTTAAAGGCCTATAAATATTTACAGGAGAAGAAACCTCAATTTTCTCCCACAGAGAGGTTCTCTCACATGGCAGACCTTGTAATTAACAGTCTGACTCGTAACCATGATGCCACTGGGGTTCTTTGCCCAGGACAATATCTCCTGTGATATCTTGATTGATATCAAGTTCCACAGAGCGCAAGTAAGTGCTCTGGAATTCCCATTCTTCACAATCTTATCCTTAGTTTGTGATGACTACGCAGTCAAATGCCTTGCTTGTATAGTCAATAAAACACAAATAAGCATGTTTCTAATATGTTCTGCTGTTCGGCCAAGACTCATTTGATTCAGCAGTGATAACCCAAGTGCCACGTCTCCTGGATCCAGTTTGAATTTCTGGAAACTCTCTCAATGTATGCTCTTCAGTAGAGTTGTACTTGCATGTGATATTAATGATATTGCTTAATAATTCCCACATTCTACTGGGTCATCTTTCTTTGGAACGAGCACAAAAGTGGTCAGTTGAACAAGTAGCTATCTCCAGATTTCTTGGCATAGAGCCACGGCTGCTTGCAATGCTTCATCAGCTAGTTGAAACTTGTCAATTGCTATTCCAGCAATGTCTAAAGCCGGTTTTTCAATAATGCCTTCAGGGTAGCTTGGATTTCTTCCTTCACTAAGATCAGTCCCTGATCCTATGTCACCTCCTGAAACAGTTGAATGTCAATCAATTATTTTTAGTTCAATGACTGTGTATACTTTCCATCCTCTTTTGGTTAACCTTTGTGCAAAATATGCTCCAACATTTTTCTGTAGAAACCTTCAATAGTTTACAACTTAGGCCTTGAATGATTTCTTCCTGCTTTCAGCTTGAGATATACTGAGATCTACTTTGTTTTACTTTCTGCTTCCATGTCTTTTCCCATTCAATTACAATACTCTGTTTCATCATTTCAAGCTGCCCTTTGAACATTTCTGTTCAATATTGTTACTTCAGCATTTGTTCCATTTGCTTTAGCTACTCTGCATTCTAGAGCAAGTTTGCAGGTCTCTTTTGACTCTAACGTTAGCCTCTTCTATCTTTCCTGTATTTTTTTTATGACTTTTCGCTTCTTCGTCTATGATGTTAATGTCGCCCTGCAACTCGGCAGGTCTCTGGTCATTTAGGACTTGGTGAATAAGTATGAATAACAGCTGTTATCAGCTAGACCTTTTGTAGGCGTGCTGACATTAGCCTATCGCAGGCAGCATTGTGCTTCAAGACAGATCGTGAAATGCTCTTTTTGATGATGAACATGGTACCATGTCTCTTGAAGTTGTCATTGCAAGCATAGTAAACTATGTGATTATTCAATTCAAAATCATCCATACCAGACCATTTTAGCTCACTCGTGACTAGGCTATTCATCTTTATTTGCTCCATTTTATTTTTAACGACTTCCAGTTATCCTAGATGTATATTTTATATATTGCACATTCTATTCATGGATGTTTACAGCTGTTTATTCTCATGTTGAGTCACGCTGCATCAGCAAATGAAGGTCCTGAAAGCATTGCCTTATGCAAGTCATTATGGCTGCCTCGACTTCGTAGAGGAATCACGTCGGGGTGCCTTTTAACCTGAGGAACTCACCTTCTGGCACTGTGTCAGTCTGGGGAGACTAGAGAAACAAATTCACAAACATGCAAATGGGTGTAAGAAAAAGTTTTATATACAAGAGCAGTTGAATGTTTAAAAAATGTCCCAGCCCAGTCCAGATCAAGTCCATAAGTCTGATATTCGCCCATATGTCCGATACCAATCTAGAAAGTCCTCTTCAGACTCGCAAAACACATGCAATGATGTTGAGTGCAGGATGATCACAGGCCAG
>NW_022103928.1:31517029-31519683 GCF_000313985.2 Echinops telfairi | reverse complement strand
CTGCACACGCGGGGTTGTCTTCAACAGGAATCAACTCAAGGGCGACTAACCACACCACAGCACCAACTGACTCCTCAGCAATGTCAGCGCTCTAAGTGCAGGAGAGTCTCGTAGAACGCAGGGAGACTGTTTTAATTCTAGATAGTATGAAAGTCAGAGATGATAAGTGACATTTTAAAGAAAGGTTTTAATTAAGAGGGGGACGAACATCTAGAGAAAATCAGAGCAACTTGAATTTATCAGCAGAAAACGAATGAATGTTACTCTTCGGAAAAGCATGACTTCCTGGGTCAAGTAAACCTGGTCTGAAAACGTACTCTACCTGCTTTTATTGGCAGCATCTCCCGTAGCCCGAGCTTCCATCTCTTCATCTCTAATAAGAAACTAACGTTCTCTTTCTCCAAGTGTTTTCTCAAAGCTTTCTTTAATAAGCTATAAAGTCATGGTAGTGCTTGGAATAGAATGGAATTCAACACTTGTTACTCATTTTCTAAAATCAGACACATGCTTTGGGGAGAAGTTTACATGGGGGGATAAAAATAAAAGGTCCAAGTGAGACATTAAAAAGGTCATTTCATTTTTAAATGGTGATATGTAAGGAGGTCAGCAAATAATGCTTATATGATTTCGCAATTGGAACAGCAATTTCCAACCATGAACCAGAGCCTTGTCTGTGGGAAAGAAGCAATGCCACTGCCTTTCAGTAGAACTTCTCCAGGAAAAGGAGACAGAAAACACTGTGCTTGGACTCCATAAGAGAAATCTAAATGCTTTGCTAATTGTCTGTCACCACTACAACTTAGTGTTTGCTTTTGGAGAGGATTTGGTGTTATTGACGTTTGGGGTTTATTTGCTTGCTGGCTGGCTGGCTTAAGTCCCTGAAAATAAGTCAGAACTTTCAAGTCATCTGGAGACAGACAGAAAAGGTAGAGGGGAGAAGTACGCTGCTTATGTAACAGACTAATCTTGAGCAAGATCTAAAGCGTGGTATTGTGCTGTTTATAAAGAGAGGGGGATGGGGGAAGAGAGCACAATCAAACATCAGCTAGAAACAGTTTCTCATACAACAAAAATGCTAACTGTTTACCTAACATTTTCTTTCAAACTCAAAGTCCAGGGAAGCCACAATGGTTAACATAGCACTATTAAAGTATTACTGGGTGTAAATCCTGACAACCAATTCCCAGCAGGCTTAGGGAGCTCAGACCCTCAGCTTCCTTGGCAGGGCTGTTAGATCCTCTGCAGTGATTGCGCGCAGCTAAAGACTGGAGAAATTCTGAATGACAATATATGGCTCAGTGACATGTTTTGTTATTTCTAGAAAATAGAAGTTAATGTAATATCAAATTACATCACTCCTAGTACTCTTAGAGATTGCTTTTAAAATTCCATCAACAACTAACAGCAATCCTCCCTCAAAACAGGAAAAGTTATATGAGAAAATGCTTGCTGTGTCATGTACACAGGTCTTCAAAGAATGGCAGGGTCAAATAAAAGGAGAAAATTTAAGGACAGAGCTAAAGTTCATATCCTGATTAAAAATTATCATAATGAAATCACTTCAGCTGGATTACCTTAGCTTGTGCAAGAAAAATGTCAAATGGATATAAGACAGACTAAAAGGAATGCTAGCTAATTATCAGTTGATGTCATTAACACTTTTTGAAAAACATGCTGAGACGTTATTTTCCAATATAGTTGTGATTTGCTTTAAAATGGGCAAGTCTTGAGAAAGGAAGAGAGATACAAATAGTCATCGATAGTCAAGGCAGAGAGTAAGAATGACCAAGTCTGAACATGACGAGACAAACAAGGACAAAAGTGAACCTTTTTTGTCTTTCCATGGAAACCACTCCATTTCTAACCCCTTCAAAAGGAAACATTTTAACTACGTCTTAGAACCTATTATTTTGATCCAAAGCAAGCATGATTCAGACATTCTTGAAGTAAAGGCATTCACACTTAATTTTCTTTTGTAAATTATACTGATCAAATCACACAAATCCAAAACCATACTGAAGCCAAATGCGTCCAGTTTGTAGCCCATGAAACAGGAGAAAGGTCTAAATGTACATCTACATCTATCTCCTCAACTATCCAAGTCATAGTTCAGGGGTAAGCGTTAGTCACAATTGTTAAAGTGCTTTGCAATATGTAAAGTAATATGTCTGGCCATTTTTATTCAAAAAATAATATTCAAATAGGGCTTGTCAACCCACTGTTTACAAGACAGCAGTCTGAGGCAGAAGTGTCTGGATTACTTTCTCTAGGCTGCACATCTGGTTGGTACCAGACCAGTCCTTAGAATGCAGGCCCCTTGGCACTTTACAAAATCAACCCCATTGTCCCACACAGACTGTCTATTCCCATATTTCTTAACCATTTTCCAACCTTTTGTTGAGAACATTTACTCCAAAAACAAACCTTATGACCGATCAAGGAGCCCTCTGGGAATGAGTGGATCACGTCAGTTTGCCTCGGGTGTGGTTAGGGACCTGCAGTCAGTTCCCAATCACAGCGACCCTATGTACAACTGCCTGGTCCGGGACCATCCTCCAACTGCTGTTAGAATTGAGCCCATTCTTGAAGCCACTGTACCAGTGAGGGCCTTCCTCTTTGTCACCGCCCCTCTCCTTCACCAAGGGACTGGTCAG
>NW_022103928.1:31511185-31516319 GCF_000313985.2 Echinops telfairi | reverse complement strand
TAATTTATAGGGGTCTGAAGGAGCTGTCCAGTTAGCATTGGGCTGCTAGCCTCAAGGTAGCTGGTTCAAACCCACCAACCCCTCCACAAGGGAAAGATGAGACTTTCTGCTCCTGTAAGATTGACAGCTTTGGAAACCCTCAGGAATAGTTCTACTTCGTCTTGTAAGGTCATGATGAGTCAGAATTGATGGGGGGCACTGAACGCCCTCCAAGGTAGCACATGACCTTCAATTCTGCCTCAACGGCAACCCAGCGCTCTGCTTCTAGTATCACTGGGTTTAAAGAAGACTTACAGGAGCTATATCTGACTTATGGTTCAGGGGCTAAGTATCATCGCGAGGAAATCATTTGGGGGCTCATCCAGTCTCAATGTGGGAATTTTAACTTTGGCCGTTCTTTGCAAGTTGGTCAAAGACATTCCTCGTAGGAACCATGGAGAGAGGGCTATGTTGCCATATCCCTGCACTCCCAGCTACTACTCGCTTTCGCTCGTTTCTGCATTGGCCATGTCAATGTTTCCCCTAGAAAGCACTAGGAAACTGTGACCGGGTTCAAAATCTTAACTATTTGGAAAACAATATAACAAATAAGTCAGTATTGTATAATTATATAATTTGCAAGATATCCTTATCTAGTATCATCCCATTACATTCATGTAACGAGGATATCCCATAAATATTACTGTTGCTGCTAGTTGCCATTGACTCGATGAGATTCGACCACTGATAGTGTGAGATCTTTTGGAAGGAGCTCTCTAGGTCATTGTTTGTCTTCATTTGGAAGCGCCCCTGAACCTGTTCAGCATCACAGGAGCATCGAGCCTCCATGGACAGATGGAGGGTGGGTAAAAGGCACTGACTGGGAAGTGGACCCAAGTTGCCAACATGCAAGGTGAGAACTGAACTGAATTAAACATAAAAGTCCTGAACCATCCCTGCCCCCATAGTAGTGCTCATGGACATATAAGGAAACTGAGGCTCGACAAAAGCTAAGCAGTATAGTCAAGGTCACATGATCACCGTAGTCCTTCGATTCAAGTCCCAGGATTTTACCAGTACTTCACCCAGTACCTCTAGGCCTGTCTTTAATACTCGAAGGGCCATTGGCAGTCCTAGGAGGCCCAGTTGACAAAAATACAAAGAGAGAGAATGACGCTGTGTTTAAAATCCAAACTGTGCTGTATTACTGAAAGATCTGTAAGGTAGCACAACCACTCCATTATTTTGGTCATCTTCATAGTCAATTTGGTTGTAATCAACAATGTAATAATCAGCACTTAATAGACACCCAAGATTAATTGACCATGTTATAGTCAGTGTAATAGGGATCTAGCCTAAGAATATATTTGTAGGTAGAGAGTCATGCATGTGCCCATTGGCAAAAAAAGGAAAAGAAATTATTTTAATATTTATTATGAAAAATGGAGCCATGCAAAAATGTAAACGAATATGGGGAAAGACAGTGAGTTAGTTTAAACAGAATGGAGGATTCACTGCATGCACAAAAATAAAAGCCTTCCAAGCAAAATAATGTATAAAAAAACGAGTAACTACCATGTATTATAAATGATGCCTTTCCTGCCCTGTGTATTGTAAAGTGCTTTCTAGAATCGTACAAATACAGCATGGCCAAACTGTGGAATGAAAGTGAGATGGTGGGGGACCAGTGGAGCCACTGAAAAGTTGACAGGGTTCCTGGACTGACAGTAATCTGCGGTTGTTAATAAACTGAAAACAACAGGGCAACAAACCTAATTAAACTGCAACGCATATGAGAGCTAAAACTAGTATGACGTCATATACCACCACAAAGTGAGAAGGAGGGAGGGACAGCGGAGATGCTTTTTAAGATGAGTACAAATTTTTATAAACCAGGTACGGTGTCTGACATTTTAAGGGGAGCAGGCAAAAACATGCCATGGTCTTCTTCGGCCTTCAATGCAAGGTATTTATTTAAGGAGTAAATGCCTGGATTTTCCAATGAGATGGATCTGAATGAGCTCGTGCTGTTTTGAAACAAGCGGGCCTCAAATATGCAGAGCGGCTGGGTGTCCTTAATCAGAGCACCCATCACACGCTGACATGAGCTATGCGACGAATCAGCTTGCAGGGGATCTTGCAAATAGACCCTGGCCCTCTTCTTGGTCCGAGTTTGATGGATTTGCTGATCATTCACATCCAGAGAGAAGAAAAGGGAAAAACCTTCACTTGTCACATTGCAGTCAAGACAAATTCTTTTTTTTTTTCAAATCATTTTATTGGGGGCTCTACAACTCTTATCACAATCCATACATCCATCCATTGTGTCAATCACATTTGTACATTTGTCGCCATCATCATTCTCAAAAAATGTTCTTTCTACTTCAGCCTTTGGTATCAGCTCCTCATTTTCTCCCTCCCTCCCTGCCGCACCCATGAACCCTTGATCATTTATAAGTTATTATTATTTTGCCATGAAAGACACATTCTTCAGAGGTCACAAAACTGACAAGAATAGCAAACGGGAAAGGATGTTCAAAGAATTGCTGAAAGGACCTCTTTTCAATAAATGCTCCTTAAGTGACTGTGCTGAATATATTTCTTTTCATAACTCTGTTGTAGGCTAAAGAATAATCTAAGTAATGCTTCACGTTTCCTGATAATACAGAATTAATTGGAAGAATGCTATCTGGTAAAAAATACAATGCAAGTTTCGTGTGTAATTTAAATTTTTCCTCATAGCATAGTTAAAAAAAACAGTTTAAAGAAACAGATGTCATTGATTTGATAATATATTTTATTCAATGCAACATAGCCATATAAAACATTGTTATTTCAACATGTAATTAAAACAAAGTAGAATATTAAGGACAGATGTATACCCTTTTGTCATATAAAAATCTTCAAAATTCAGTGTGTATCTTGTTCTAATAGTACATCTCCTTACAGATGAACCACATTTCCTGTGATCCGTAACCACTCTATAGTAATCCACAGCCACTCTGCAGTGACTAGTATGTTGGGTGGTAGAATATCTTGTCTGGCCAAGGTTTAAATTTCTGATGCACTAAGTTAAAGTTTTATTATAAAATATATCCTTTGCTATCTTGCTATTTGATTAAGAAGATGAAAATACAGACATTTTCTGTGGTAGAGCAATGATTTTTAAGTCAAGCACTAATAAATTAAAAAGACATTTCTCATTCTTAAAGGCCTTGCTTAGGTGATATTATATCTATTGAACAAGAATTATCATTTAGGAGTTTAGATGCTCCCGGAGAGAGTGTTTAAATATTTGTCCGTTATTAGCGCAATGATTCTAGCTTGTTTTTATTGAGAAATAGAGCTTAAGACCCATGATGATGATGATAACAAAGGACATTGAAGACTCTTTATATGCCAGATAGCACTGTCTAGTGTAATCCTCACAACTCGATGAAAGAAGAGGAGTACTTGCACTCTTTCAAAGACACGGAAACTGGGAGAGGAATCAGTAGCGGCCCTTCAGGTCACGCAGCCAGGCGCTGGTCGAGTCAGCATTCACACCCAGGGTTCCTCGCTTTCCCTCTCGGATCAGAGCATCTCCGCATAAGCACGTTGATGGTACTGGACGGCTGGAGGGTTAGTTGAGACACCCAGACTTTTCCTATGGCTCAGGTAATTTGCATAAACATCCTGTGCAGCGACGTCACGTTTCAGGAAGGTGGTGTCAGAAGGTCGTGCACCCGAGTGGGCTATGATACCAGCTACTATTGTGCTTTCTAACAACTACACAAGGAAACATTTCACCGGGCAAAATAAACAATACTCCACAAGTGCAAAGGAACATAATCCCAGGAATTACTTAGCACTAATTTAATACGTATTTTTTAGAAGTGCTCAAGAACAAACACCATAAACTGTGCTTTTAAATCTATAATTTGTATCCATTATGATAAGAACAAGCTTCATAATCTCTTTGTTCTCTGAGTGCATGAAATACTGTATTTCTTTAGAACTTGTAAGAATAGGACCATAATAAGGTAAATGAAAGAAGAGGTACCAGAGGGAGGCGGGAAGGAGGCGAGTCTAGAAAGAGCGAAAGAAAATTAAAGGAAAATAAAGAGGAGTGGGTGGTCCAAAAAGGACATTAGCACCGAGAAGTAGTTAAGAGTTTCTTTTCCTCCAGCTTTGAGGAACTGTCAGCCCAGTCAAGTGCTTCCCTCTAGTGTCTTAAATGCTCAATGCAGATTCCATTCTGTGTCTTAAAATAATACAGTAGCAAAGCCTCCTCAGTTCAGTTCCCCTGGAGTTCCAGAAACAACACCACTGTGGAATTAGTTTAATAAAAAACTTTTAAAGAAAACCTCAGAGTAATAAAATAATTGCCCAGATGGGATTAAATTCTGATGCATGTGGATTATCTGAATTTTTTTCCAAAGCTAACTGACCAGGCGTGTAGTACAATCTTTTTCTATATTTCTTTTTTTAAAAACACCCAACATAAAGCCTTGGCTCTGTTACTAATTTGACGGCTTGCTTGTTTGGGTTTGGTCCTGATTTGCCTGGACCATTTTAGGTACACGTTTTCCTTCTCATTTTGAGCCTTGATTGATGAACTTGGTTGCTGTCTGCTGGATAATTTAAAGTCAAGGTTCAACTTGGAAGCAGTACGATTCAGTACATATTAAATCATAACAGACACTTCTGAGCTTCACTGTGGGAGCTGCTTTCATGTTTCCAGCCTATTGAATAAAGTTATTGAATAAAGCCCGCACAATCAGTACCTTGTTATAAATATCCCATATACCAAGACACAGAAAACAAACAGTTTAGTATTACAGAGTAAAATTGTTTGCAGCACAGGAGGGCCAAATGAAGACTCAGGTTGCATCAGTAGTGAAAGTGTATCGCTACTGAAATAGATCGATGTACATGTATTCATATGTTAAGTATTAGGCAGCGGACGGACACTGGGCCTCGACTCAAGTACTCCCTCAACGCAAGAACACTTTGTTCTCATAACCTGGCAGTCTGTGATGCTCACCTTCCTGACATAATCGCTGAAGACCAAATAGGTGCAGAGGCAAATGTGGTGAAAAAAACTGATGGCGCCCGGCTATCAAAAGATATAGTGCCTGCTAACCCACCCAAGGGGAGGGTATTGTTTATATCT
>NW_022103928.1:31507507-31509194 GCF_000313985.2 Echinops telfairi | reverse complement strand
CTGATGATGGCAACAAATGTACAAATGTGCTTGACGCAATGGATGGATGGATGGATTGTGATAAGAATTGTATGAGCCCCCAATAAAATGATTTTTTAAAAGAACAGTAGCCAACAAATGAATTCTGACTCTGGGTGCTGCCATGTGTGTCAGAGTAGAACTGCTCTCCACAGGGTCTCCCACAGTTGTTTTCCTGGGTAGATTGTCATGCCTTTCTCCAAAGACCCTCCTGGTGGGTTTGAATCCTCAACCTTGGGGTTAGTAATTGAATGCTAATCGTTTGCCTCCAAATGAGACCTCTCAAACTCTCCGCCGTTCTGACTCACAGCAGCCCTACAGGACAGCAGAACTGGCCCTGTGGGTTCTAAGACTAACCCTTTACAGGAGTAGAAAGTTTCCTCTTTCTCCTGCAGAACAGCTAGTGGTTTCGAACTGTTGACCTTGTGATTAGCAGTCCAATGTGTAAGCCACTGTACTACTAGGCCTCCTTAAAGTGAGACCAGTGCAAGAAAAATGATCTCATATTCTGAGCCATTGAGGATCATGCATGGGAAATATCAAAACCAATTAACTCCATGCATTATCTTATAATACAGTGGTTCTCAACCTTCTTAATGCTGCGACCTTTTAATACAGTCCCTCATGTTGTGGTTAACATCCCCCCAACCATAAAATTATTTTCGTTGCTATATCATAACTGTAATTTTACTACTGTTATGAATTGGGCGACCCCTGTGAAAAGGTCGTTCGACCCCCCAAAGGGGTCGCAACCCACAGGTTGAGAACCGCATATAACATATGACCAAATCCTTGTATCAATCTCAAAGACTTGGGAAGCTTTCTTGCAACCCATTTAAAGAGATGCCATGCAGCCAAAAGCTCATTACCACTGCTGCCCATCATGTAAGTCTACTTTGGCAAGCTGAGGCCAGAGGACCAGTCATGTACTTTGCAGAGCTCTGTAACTCCCCTTAATAATTTCATAGACTAATGTTGTACAAGTTGACATTGTCTCTGATCCTGCAGCATTCTCCTTGTCTTTTCTTGAAGAGTATTAGTTCTTTATTTACCTTTCAAAGTTGCCTTGTGCAACCAGAGTTATGTGGGTCGGAGGTCAATTCAATGTGTAAAAGTTAATTCAGGTCTTAAAGCTAAAACTCGAAACAAAACAAAAAAGGCAACTATATATTTTACCTGATGCATATAAATGTGAATCACCCCTCTTTTCATGGAGGGGAGGGCCTTTCCTTGAAGAGTGGGTCATTTTCTAGCATCTTTCCTTCTTTGACCACATGCATAGAGAAAGAAAGGGTTTGTTTGCTTCTTAAGTTATCTTGAAACATATTTGAGAGCAGAACCCTCTAGACTCTTAAAAGATCTCCATTGGTGGTAGCAGTATCCCACACATTTAATGTAACGTGTTTTTGTGAGCCATGTTCACTTAGTCCTGGAAAAGTCTTCAATTATCTTCATAGGAAGAGTGGAGCTCATCCATTCTTGAAGACTCACCAGCCACCAGCCAGGTCAGTGTGTTATGGATCGTGTCCTGAGGAATCACGTTGATTAAGCTCATGAAGAAGACATCGCCCGCCGTGTCTGCTTCTGCATGCTTTACCTTACCTAGTCTCACGACCCTGTAAGCACCATGGGAGACTGGGTATCCCTTATTCCCCATGACTTTACACAT
>NW_022103928.1:31502567-31507204 GCF_000313985.2 Echinops telfairi | reverse complement strand
GTTTGAGTCTACAATTTTCATTTGGTAGCTGAGTTCTTAACCATTTGCCCCACCCTGGGACTCTGGGTTTGGATACAGGGCTTGCATTCAAGATCTAAAGGATACTTGATGGTTCTGTGACTTGGGTCATTGGTTCAAACCCACCAGATGCTCCTCTGGAAAAAGATGAAGCTGTGAGCGCCTGTAAAGATTGACAGTCGTGAAACCCTATAGAGAGTCCTTATGAAGCCCTGCAATGTCAGTGAGGTGGGTGAGTGGAATGGCTCTTGTGTCCACGGAATTTGTCACGGTACCACTAAAAACACAGTTCTCAATCTTCATTCTAAATGCTAGCAGTAGAATGGTAAGCCACTCATCGACATTATTCATAAGTACATGATGGCATGAGTGGGTGTTTGTCGTGAAATCTTAAATGGAGAACTATCTTCCGTTTTGAAAGCAATGTTTAAACCTTAAAATTCATGCCTGTGTCTAAATATTTTCATAATAGAGACGATTCTTAAATATTTAAAAATCCAGTTGAAAAACAAGCCAAAGACGTGTCAGTCTTTGAGGCATTTGATGAACTTTATGTTGTGCCCATCACTATATAAATAATAACCCTAGTTATTTTTAAAATGAATTGGGGAATAAGGAGTCATTTTCTCTCAGAGTGCTTAATCGTAGGACTTTAGTATTTATTGCTGCGTAATTTCACAGCTTCTTCTACTATCAGATTGTGAGCCCCAGGATGATGCTTGTATTATGGTACTTACACATAAAGTGAAGGGATTTATTTTAATTGATTGCTTTTTCATCAGGAAGGTGGATGTGGAATGAAGAATTGTCCATGGGCATCCAGGCCAATCAATCCAACCTCAGGGAAAGCAGGTCAGAGATCGGTGAACATTTGGCAACGGCCTAAAAAGCTGCCTGTGTCAGAGAAGATGTTGGGGTTTTGTTTGTTTGTTTGTTTGTTTCTGAATAAACCAAAACCCAGCCAAATATCAAAAAAAAACACTGCCAGCATGTCAATTCTGACTCACGGTGACCCTGTCGGTCTTTCTGGAAGCAGAAAGCCGCCTCTTTCTTCCCCAGAACAACTGGTAGGTTTGAACCACTGACCTTGCAGTTAGCAGTCCAACATCTCCCTGTGGGGATTGTAGTACTAGTTGTTGTCATCATTGTTAGGTACCTGCCAGTCAGCTCCAAGTCCTCTCAACGCTACATGCAACATAGGGAAGCCCTGCCCTGGCCTGCCCCAGCCTCACAAGTGTTATATGTAAGCTTATTCTTTCCATCGCTGTGTCAATCCATCACGGGCCCTCTGCTTTGCCGGGCATCATGGCCTGCTCCAGGCCCTAAGCCCTCCTGATCACATGTCCAGATTACATGCCAGGAGAGGAAATGTTGCCATCCTCACTTCTAAGATTTTTGGTTTTATTCCCTCCAAGACAGATTTGTTTGTATGTCGTGCAGTCTCAGGAACTCCCAGGGCCCATCTACCCAGTACTCTGGGGTCCCTATGAGTTAGCATTGACTCAGTGGCAGTGAGGGAGTGATAAAGGCACTGTGTGTCAGAATCGCTTCCACGGCAGTGTTTTTTAGTTCATTTAATTCTTTAATTTATACTTTGATCTAAGCCCTAGCGTCTTTATTTTTCAGACACAAAAATCGATGCTTACAAAAGTCAAGTAGACTCAAGGTGTGCTTTGTTTTCCATGTGTAAAAGAGAGATGGTTGGTTTACCTGTTCATAGAATGGACTCCAGAGACCTACTGCCAAATACGAAACTCCAGCTTTAGCATTTATGAAAGGGATAGCTGTGTTAGTCTGGGTACATTAGAGAAACAAATACACAGAAGCTCAAATGTGTAAGAGAGAGTTTTATATAAATGGTAAGTACACATAAAAAAAAAAACATCCCAACCCAGTGCTGCCCAAGCCCACAAGTCCAACATTAGCCCATATGTCCGACATCAATCCATAAAGTCCTCCTCCATCTCACAAAACACAGCAATGATGCTGACTGCAGGAGGAAAGCCGAGTCAGTGAGCGTGTAAGCATCTCAGCATTGGCAGGGGTCTACACATGGCTGCTCCAGCACCCAGGGCTGCATCGGGGTAGGTCCATGCGGCTTCTCCTCAGGGATATTGTGCAGGAAGTGAGCCTTGCCAGCTGAAGCAGGGAACTGGCTAAGGCAGCTGCACCCTGGTCCGACCATCACAAAGCAAGAGACCCAAGAACTAGAAAGGCGAGGCTCACTGAGCCATTTATCTCTCTGCCCTTCAATTAACCCCACATGTGTTTATTGGCCAGGTTGGCACAATAAACTTTAACTATCTCAATAGCTTTGAATAAATTGCCTAACCTCTCTGAGTCTTGCTTTTTTCACATGAAAGGGGCTTCAAAATGTTTGTGGGAAAATTCTATTTCCTTTCCATTCAATTTTTCCAGGAACTTTTTAAGTCCCCTCAAATATCACATAGGTAGAATATCTGTTGTTGTTGTTGTTGTTACCTGTCGGGGGCCAACTGTTGACCCACGGTAACCTGTGTGCTCAAGGGAATTAATAATGGTCTGTTTCTTCATCCTCCCCATGATTGATTGCTGATAACATCATTGTAATCCATAAAGACTTCATTGGCTGGTTTTTAGAAGTACACGGACTGGTCTTTCTTCTGATTCTGTCTTGGTCCATGAGCTCTGCCAAAATCTGTTCCAAATCATAGTCACACTCCAACCAACACTGAACAACAAGTAGTCGTCAGAATTGAGCCTCCCAAGATTTCCTCTCCTGGCCACCACTGCCCTCAGCATCATAGTATTTGCCTCTTAAATTTGTGAGGATTCCATAAATGCAAAGGCAAAAACCAGTGCTGTTGCATAATACGTTGTGAGCTCACTTTGTGAGTTTTAGCTACCATTTTTGTGGTGTACGATCTCAGAGATCTTCCTACCGACATCCTCTCTCTGAGCGTCCATTTGACCCTGCCCAACCAGCCTGCAGTCAAGTTGGCATATTCCAGCCCCCCTCCTGTCTCTGTTCCCTAGACCTCTGGTTCTCTCGACACTTTCCTGGAATATGGCATTTCCAGAACTTGACGAGCCGGAGAACTCAGCTGCTCTCTAAATGCTCACCTTCTCTGCCTTATTGGTGGCTGGGGTTTAATATTTAATCATTGTTCTGCACTGTGCTCATCACCCTGTAAAAATGAGTCCTGTTGCAATAATAAAAAGTATCATCAATAGTAACCATTAAAAATAGCTATCGTAGTAAAATCTCTACACTGGCCTTCGTTATTACTACAGCCTTAAAGTGTACGTGAAGAAAGAAAGAAAAAAAGAGGTGCATTACTGCACATTTTTACAAGAATCATGGCCAAGAAGATAAAAACTGCATTTTAAATATTGACAGAGAATGGTTTCATTCTTTAAAGACTTTAATGATTTTTTTAGAGAAAATTGCGATATAGAATATAGTTAAGAGGAAAGTTATTTGAGCTTGTAGCATAATAAATAGCGCCCCTAGATACTGTCATCTCTGTCTTCATTTCTCGATCTTGAACTTGAGTTTTCCTCACTGGCTCACTCTTTGAAATTAAAAAGCATTCATGGAGAATGTGTCTCTTCCTACTAGTCTGTGGTCACGCTGCTAATGTTCATCGTTTTCTCCCCATGGTTTTTGCTCGGGTGCTATTATGAATAAGAGTTGAGTTTTTCTACGGACAAGAAGATCCTGAGCTCAGTGGGGTCTTCCGCCCCTATCATTTTGTCAGTAACGTGGGTGACTTTTAAGAAAAGAAGACAAATTCCCGCCCGGTCCCCGTAATTCTGCGTTCACTTGTTCTCCATGATCTGGTGGTATCCTTCCGGTCCTTCCCTGCATCGAGATTATGATTGGTATTGAAGATTACTAGGAGGAGGGCTTATGCATACAGGTTGAAAGTTGCTGCTCCTTCTGCTAACCACAAAGTCAGTAGTTCAAATCCCACCAGTCCCTCCTGGGGAGAAAGCTGAGACTTTCTGCTCCCGTAAAGATTTACAGCCTTGGAAACCCCCAGGAGCAGTTCTGCTCTGTCCTGTAGATATAGGGACCTGTCAAAGTCGGCAGGTGAGTGAGGGCGTTCTCTTTGATTCCGCCGCCGCTTTGAGGCCACAGGAAGGAGGGATGGGAAGGGACCATGAGAGTGAACGGAGCAGGGTTTCTCTCTCTCTCTCATGTTGGTGTTTTCTTGATTTGTATTTGTTTAGGGGTGGGCTCCTTGATTTAATCTGACTGCAGGGGAAACATCCATTTTCTTGGGGACATTGACATATACCATCGGCCCTCTTATCTTTCTCGTTTACAGATTTCCACAGCCCAAGTGTCAGCAAAATCCAATAGCACATTTCCTTTAGGGTGCTCTCAGATGGCATGCCTCTTCTTTTTTTTTTTTAAATTTGATTTGTAGGCCTTTGGGGCCGTCTGTCTTTCACCCTTCAGTGTTCCCACGCTTTCCACGGTGGCAGCTTTCGTTTGTTTTTACCTCCGGAGCTTGAGCGGTGTGCTCCCTTTGTTGTCTTGAAACAGGCTGCTCACTGGAAGCATGGGGCAATATTTCCGGAAATGTTTCTTTTTCTTCCCGGCCCCTGTGGAAAGTCATCCTGTAAAAAAG
>NW_022103928.1:31499858-31501771 GCF_000313985.2 Echinops telfairi | reverse complement strand
TGCATACCCTGAGTCTATACAAGTTGATATAAGAATACATTTTCTCTCTCTCTCTGCCAGACCTGGATCCTAACACCATGGAGATGAGCACCCCAGAACGTTTGTCTGTCTCTTCATTTCTTCCCTTCCATTATACAGCCATCCCTTAGGACCAACCCAGATGTGGGCTGGATCCCACATTAGAATGTTTCTCAGAAACTTCAAGTTCACCGCATCACCAACTGGAAGGACATCCTTCCCAGCACACTCACTGTCTGCTTGGTGCCTGTCTTGTTCGTTTCATTAGAGAATAAGTAAAGAATGCTCAAAACATATCATAAAGATTTCATAACCAAAAGAAAGCGTAACATTGGCAACCGTAGCATTAACCATCATACTACTTTTCATAGGTACATGTTTTATCACATATTTCCCGTGTAGTCTACTTACAACCAGTGTTTCTTGTAAAACATGTTTTAAAGCTCTTCTGCTGAAAATGGAATCCCAGGGTGATGTAAATGGTTAGCACTCTTGACTGCTCACTGGACTCAGGTCCACCGAAAGGCATCTCAGAAGAAAGTCTGACGATCCACTTCCCAAAACTATGCACCGAAAATCGCAGGGAGCGCAGTCGCACTCTGCCACTCACAGGGTGGCCCAGAGTTGGGGTGAATCTGATGGTAACTGGCTATATGACGAGGTAAGAAGGCCCGAAGTGGGTGAAGGGAGATGTTGGACAGTGTAAGATATGACAAAATAATAATTTATGAATTATCAAGTGTTCATGAGGGAAGGGGGAGCGGGGAGGGAGGGAGAGAAGCTTAAAACAACTCTTCTTCCACAAGGCCCTTCGTGCTCTGGCCCCTCAATTCTGACGTTTGTTTGCTGTTTCTCATTTATTCACCCTTTCTCTGTATTTAAAAATCAGACCATATGCAGTTTATTTCAGTTCCTCAATTTCATCCTGTTTTTCCTTAATTTTAAGAATTCCTAGATTTTTTATTATGTCTTCACCCTCAAAAATTCTCCCACCAATCCCAGTCTCCTTTTCGGTGGCTCAATCCTCCGTAGCTTCCAAGTTCCTATTTTATTGCCATTATGTTTTCAAAACAAACTTGAAATGCCCCAGCAAATGTATTCAGTGTCCCTGTCATCCATGAAAATGCCTGTGCTCCCACTATGATAATCGTCTGCTTCCTGGACTAACCCCCCCATCAGGATATAAGCTCCATAAGAGAAAAAAATTTGTCTATGAGATTCACTATAGCAATAATACATAATGACTGATAGCAACAAGTAATCACTGTGTTGATTGTTTCAACCCTAAAGTTTACACCGAGAAACTATAATGTCCTATATTCCTAGTGGTGCTGTGGGCTGAGTTTCGGACTGCTAACTATGAATTTAGTGGTTTCAAGCCACCAGCTGCTCCACATTAGAAAGCTGAGACTTTTGGCTCCCACAAAGACTTACCTTCTAGAAAATCCTGTCTCGGGTGCCTGTGAGTCAGAATTGACGCAATGGCCATGGATGTGGCTTGCTTTGGTTCGGTTACAAACAACACTAATTGATTCTGTTTAGTATGGGGAGAACAGAAGGGAACTGCTGAGCTATCTTACTGTGACAGGATGAGGTGATCACCATGCAATATCTAAAATGAAAAATAAAAATTGAATTTGTTGTTTATTGATAATAGAGAAGGTATGAACAAGGTATCCATCCCTTACAGGACTCGTGTGCAAAATGGAGTTCAAGGCCTGGAAGATTTTCATGGGTGGCTACCATCTGTAGAAACTGGTTTTTCAGGTGAATGTGTTGTTGATTTGCTGACACTCAGAACCATGTTTATCAAAGCGAATCTACCTTCAAATCCACTCCATCAACAATATAGCATCCATCACTAATATAGATAGAGACACAACTCATAAACTCTC
>NW_022103928.1:31494913-31498972 GCF_000313985.2 Echinops telfairi | reverse complement strand
CACAGATGTCATCATGTCTTATGTCGACCAGCTAGTATTATCTTTAAACACCATGTCATCACTTATGTAACATAAGTTTACACAATCAACGTGCATGTTATACGGTTTTGCAAACTGTACAACCCCTTCACGCATTAGTGTCCTGTGTGCACTATGTGTGTTATTTGTGTAGATGTCTTATTTGCGGGAAATACAGTGATCAGTTTGCCAACTCTAAATAGCAAGTACTCAACCTAAGGAAAACTACGTACACTTCGTATCAAAGAGTATGAAATTGAAAGTCACTATGAGAATACTTCAGCTTGCTTTTTAATAAAAGGCTGTGATTTGGGGGGAGGGGGAGGTTCCACTTCCAGATTGACCGATCACTAGTTTATATACCTTGATAAACATACCTGAGACGGAGAGATTCTTCTCTCAATAAAGAAGAGATGTGTTTTAATTTTTCTCTATGAACTATTTACCACAAGAACCTATGAACTATTTACCACAAGGAAAACATAACATGCATATAATGAGCGATGATATGAGAGACGTGATTTTAAAATGTTAAAACTATTCATCCATTTAAACAAATCAGTCCATACAATTCTGTTTCTCTGTCCAAAACAAATCAGTCCAAACAAATACCTGCTTCTCGAGTCTTTCCTTTCCTGTGGACTGAAAGCCCTTTTCCACTGGCTTGCTGATTTCCCAGAAGAAATCAGAAGCAAGCTAAGAAGTGTAATCTCATTCACAAAATTACATTTAAGAAAACACTAAGGTTTATTTGGGTCACTATTCTTTTCCGTGACAGGGCAAGCCGTTTCCACACAAAGTCTACTCTCTTGTGCTTTCTCAAATAAATGTGCTCGCTGACTTCAAAGCATCGCCATGCGACATCATAAAGGGTTCTATCATATGTCATATCAGGTGCACGCTTAGAGAATAAATGGGGCCATTCATAAAGTTTCTGTTTGCATCTGAGGTGCCTCGTGATTTCACTGCTCTCTAGCTCGCTGAAATTGTTAAAGATACATTATAGTATTATGATTCTAGAAGCATAAAACGTATCTATCACTGTACTGAAACAAGTTTCCCATTCCTAAAGTATCTTGTCAATCATGGGGAGCTCTTTACAGTCTATTCTGACTGATTTAGTATTTTATCATTTGCCAAAGGTATGCTCTTTTTCACAATGTATATTTTGCTTACGTCTCGCCAGAGGTTTAAATCATTAGGGAAAAAAAAAAACTCTCTTTAATGTATTCCCTTAAACTGAAAATAGTAGTATAGAATATTCTCTCCACAGCTGTGTTAGTCTGAGTACATTAGAGAAACAAATCCACAGAAACTCATATGTATAAGAGAGAGTTTTATATAAAGGGTGAGTGCACATCAAGAAAACATCCCAGCCCAGTGATGCCCAAGCCCACAAGTCCAACATTAGCCCATATGTCCGACACCAATCCACAAAGTCCTCCTTCATCTCACAAAACACACACAATGATGCCGACTGCAAGGGGAAAACTGAATCAGTGAAGGTGTAAGCAGCTCAGCGCTGGCAGGGTCTCCACACGGCTGCTCCAGCACCCAGGGCTACATCAGGGTAGGTGTGGTTCTCCTCAGGATGTCTTGCAGGAAGTCAGCCTTGGCAGCTGAAGCAGGGAACTGACTAAGGCAGCTGCACCCTGGTCCAACCATCACAAAGCAAGAGACCCAAGAACTAGAAAGGCGAGGCTCACTGAGCCATTTATCTCTCTGCCCTTCAATTAACCCCACATGTGTTTATCGGCCAGGTTGGCACAATACACTTTAACTATCTCAGCACCTTACCTTTCAGATGCTTACAGGTTAAATGCCCTAGCTTCTGATTTGCCTCAAATCTAGGTGAACCTTTAAGGCATGTGTTTACTTGTTGATCAATAAATTCAATTATTTAAAAGATTTATTGTTGATCAATACATTCAATTATTTAAAAGATTAAATGACACACTTGACACAAACTAAAATAAGAGGGTGATATTCAGAATAATTGCTGGTAAAGTCATAGCACTCACCCTTTCCTGACACCGACCTTTTTCGTTTTGCCCTAAACACAGTTGTGATTCACTGGGGTACCTAGTGTCTTTCACCACCACATGCTAGGTGGAAATATCATCTGTCAAGGACACTTCGCAAGACACAAATTCTTCCACATCCCAATAGAGCCTTTTTAAAAAGTCTCTTCAAAGGTTAGTTTGTTTGTCATTCTAAAGTTATTATAAAGAATTTTAGAGGGTAGCCTTAATACATTGCCATTTAATAATAGGAATGCAGGATGGTCCAAAGTTCTACTGGCTGCTCATTTCACGTTTGCTAAGGTATTTTATAAGGCATCCCTCACCATCACCACCACCAAAACTAAAAAGAAAAGACTAATGTCATTTATCTTGGAAAATCTAAGGCAACATTTCCCTACTCGATCATCATTGGGAGCGTCTGCAGAGGGCCTTAGGGAACAACCAGGCCCTAGCTAAGGCAGTGATATTAACAATGTTGACAGCAACTTTAAAAGATTGCATTGATTTAATTTTTTTTTACTAGTTCTTGAGAACCTAGGGATTTCACACTGAAAGGAAAATCCTAATTTCTGAAGTTTTGTGAAACTATGGGACATTCAGGAGAAGAGACTTCTAGCCCGCAGTCTGCCGAAGGGAGGAGCCACGAGATGGGGCATCTTCAGTTGGCCAAGTGACCCCCGTTCCTTTTCACCTCCTCTTTGTGGGCTGTGGATCCCTCCATTACATTTTTTGCACAACATCCCAACCGTATGAATCTGCCTGGGGGGAATCTTCTTCCCATCTAGCTGTCTTACAACATCGACCCTGATCCTGCATCGCAAATTCACAAGTGTGGTGCTTGCCCCTCTGGCCCGTCACTCTCTTTTCTTGTTCTTCATAGATAAAGCCGTTTTCAAGGGCTGCAGAGTGGTTCGTTTATCCTATTAAATTCCACTTTCGAGTGATGCACGCCCTAGACTTGTGTGTACCAAACTCTTTTCTCTATATTTCAAAAAGAAAAGTCTCTGATTTTGTATTCCATTTCTCTTCTGAATGATTGAAGAAAGAGAGTGGCCCCTCTCCCTATGGCATGTTGATTTGGAAATATTAGGCACCCTCCTTATGTGAAAGTAAAGGTGGACCGGCAACACGAGAACAAAGAGGGACTGTTTGGGGCGAGCTCGCTACCACTTGTCTTTGGCAGAATCAAAGTCAGAAAGCAGGATGAGACTGCCTGACGATACAAAGCATGATTGGATTTGGGGTGGTTAGCTGGAGTAAAGCAAAAGCTAAAGATAACTAGAGGCTAGCTATCTCGTATGACGGGTTGAAAACTATTCTTGGCTTTCTCTGATTGGTCCTGATTTGGAAAGGAGAGGGGAAAAATTGGGACAATGGCCATCATTGCCCAACATGACCACTGGGGCCAGTTATATCAAGAAGCTATGGGTTAGCTTCCTGCTGTTTGCTGCAGAAGCTGTGGGTCAGAATTCTATTGTCATGTAACAGTGTTCCTCAACCTTCCTAATACTGCGAACCTTTAATACAGTTCCTCATGTTATGGTGACCCCCCCCAAACATGAAATTATTTTTGTTGCTACTTCATAACTGTAATTTTGCTATTGTTATGGATAGTAATATAAATACCTGATATGCAGAGTATATTTTCATTGTTAAAAATTGAACATATTTAAAGCATAGTGATTAATCACAAAAACAATATGTAATTATAATTCATGAAGTGTTGTTTTACCTCTAATACTGCTGCTTGCTTTTAAGAGTAGTTGCTTTCAACACAGCAGCTGTTTTCTACACAGTAGCTGCTCTCTACACGTGTGACTGGTCCACATAAGTACATTATGGTACCAACCCCTGTATTTGTACAAGGTGTATGTGATGGGGCTGGCATGATGATATCATCACGCCGGTACTCGTATGTATCTGCATGTGGGCAGACCTGCCTGGAGACAGACAGAGGAACGTTGTCTCAGTTCCTAAGACCATCGGAAATCTATGTTTTCCGATGGTCTTAGGCGAC
>NW_022103928.1:31475772-31494813 GCF_000313985.2 Echinops telfairi | reverse complement strand
CCTGTGAAAGCATCATTCGATCCCCCCAAAGGGCTTGCGACCACAGGTTGAGAACTGCTGACATATAGGTTGAGACCCACGGGTTGAGAACCAATGACATACGACATATAGGATCTGTTTGCATATTTGTTTTCTCATGACCTTACCTGAAAGTTAGTAACAATAAAAACCTGAAAGAGGCAAACTTTCTTGGACACCAACTGAAATCATAACCCTCAGCATAAGAATCAGCCTGGAGGTAGTTCCTATGAGGAGGAGGTTCAATAGATCCTTGTCCTCCCACCAACATCTTCACCGTGTCTGATGCCGGCCATTCTCCCCACGGCACTTTCTCTCTTGGATTCCAAGATTCACTGTAACAATGACAGAGAACTCATGGGAACATTATAGCCGCGACAATGGTTACATAACAGAGAAGACAGAATGAAACAGCAGCCAAGATGCAAGCTGAGATCGCTCTATTTCTTGGTAACTTCCTGATGATTAAAAGGAGAGCCACTTCCCCTTTCCAAAGAACAATGTCCATTCTCCTACCTCAGGACACTTTCAAAGAGAAATTCAGCAACTTCCCTGGGTGGGCCAGGCTGCTCCTCTCCTTGCCTGGGGGACCCCACTTGGCAGACAGCGTTCCAGCCCTCAGTCAGGGCCAGCCGCCACACTCTGCTGCCACCTGCTGGAGCCATTTATTGTCTCCACTGTCCTAGGGTCCTGGTCGCAGCTGTCCACCCTCCAGAGGTCATCCCATGGACCGCTGGCTCGAAGAGCACTCTCCTTTCCTGGCCTTTGATCAGAAGACCTCCTGGGAGTCTCCAGTCCTGTGGTTTTCATCAGTCACCAGATCCCCACCTGACTGTCCTGAAATGGGTGAGACGAGGTGGCATATGAAACTCGTGCCAGAAGCCTGAATTGCTTTTTCACTAAGGTGATTGCATACCGTTTTTACAATTTCGAAATGTATGCACACATATCCCTCCGGTCCATAAACTAATGTTTCCAAAAGGCCCAAAGTGTGTTTGGCGCTAAAGAACCAGTCCTGCAGAAAGTGGGCTCCGATCTGCCTTTGACAAGCGCTGCCTCACCCACCTTTCGACCCAGGAAAGAAGGCCGCGGCTGACGACGGCACGCGGATTCAGATGCGGCACACTGAAGTCAGCTGGAACACGTTGGTCGGGAAACGTCCTGAGCCTGTAAATACATGCGCCGGCTGACAGTCCCTCACCGATGAAAGGGGCAATCTCAGAAGGCTCCCATTGAGTCATAATGATGAGAAAGGGATAAGACAGGTGGGCAGGGGTCCCTGGTACCTGTGTAAATGTGGGAAGTTGCTTTAAAGGTATCTGCCTTCACACTCCTTATGTGTGAAGAGAGGCAACAACAAAAATGTTTATACAGGGAATGCCTGTGGATTAGGTACTGCTGACATAATGTAAATCTAGACAAAAATCATACACTAGGTTTTCAAAGATGTTTTCTGTGTCCTCTTCCCTCCCTGTGTTGGTAGAGGGGCTCTACGCCTGCTCAGCCCAGGCAAGTCAGGGTTTAAGGTCTTTTATTTTGTTTTGTTTTGTTTTGTTTTTTGCAGGCTATCCGGCATCTAAAGCAAAGGTTATATCCAAACCCATATTCCCCACAATTAACTCTCCCATCAAAGGGCCTATTCATCTGATTATTCCATTCTTTGGCAGGCATCAATGGCTGGTCAGGAAATGAATTCTTGCTATTACATTAAGCAGTGCATCTGTTACCCTTTGCAGGTAACATGAAGAATTAAACGCAGTTCAATTTCGGAAAGCACTAGACAAAATGGACCCCAGGTGTGTGCTGGGCACTTGTGGGCAGAGGCTCCCTGGGGACAGGGACCGGGACTCCCTGACCCGCCATTTCTTGACATAGGGGGTGGCCAAATAACAGCTCTTCCAAAATGCAACCCTCTACCCACCTGGCTGAGAGAGTAAGCTCCGGGCTGCTAACTGCAAGGTCAGTAGAAAGATGGGGCTTTCTACTCCTGCTGAGCGTTGTAGCCTCAGAAGCTCACAGGGGCAGTTCCACCCTGCCCTCAGGGTTGTTGTGTGTTGGCATTGACTCAATGGCAGTGAGTTTGATTTGATTTGATTTGATTTGATTTTCTTGTGTTATCTACCCAGAAGAAAGCCAAATCTGAAGTCTGAGAACCATCACCCTCAAAAGTAGTGCTTCTGAACAAAAAAAGTGTAAAACTAAATGGACACCAAAGCTGGTCAAATTTGTAGCCAGATCAATGTGTAGTGAGCAAAGTCAGCAAAATCACATCTGTGACCAAAGTGACAAGGCAGCTGGGAGGATGGACGATGACAACGTGGGAGGAGCATCCGCCGGGTACGAAACAAAAGGACAGAAGAAACAAACAAAACTCAACCTCTGCCACTGAGCCCATTCACACTCATGGCGGACGCTCTGCAGGGTTCCCCAGACTGTAAATCTCTACCGGAGCGGACAACTTCATCTTTCTCCCGTGGAGCAGCGGCTGGATTTGCTGTTATCAGCCAAACACCAAGCCCACAGGGTGACCAGGGCCCCTTACCATCCAGCATTCATTTCAATTTCTATATTAATAATAAATAAAAATGGACCCATGGTAATGGGTGGGTTACAGGTAAGCAATTGTGTTAGACAGGGTTCTCTAGAGAGATAAAACCAAATTCCTGATAATTTAATATATTTATTTATAAAGATAATTAGATATATAACGAGAAATGAACTGTTAAATCATATACAGATATACAATACAAGAAATAAACAGTTAAATTAGAAAGCACTACAAATGGCTTAGTGCAACTCACGTCCGTGAGAGAAAGTTGAGAGACTAGCAGTCCTTCAAGTCTAGTCTGATGCCAGATCTTCCTCTATTTGTAGAGAGAGCTGGGCTATGTCAGCACACCAGCCAATCACAAGGCAGGTCACCAACTGCCAGTCCCCATCTTCAGAGAAGTCTTAAAGAGACCTCAACTTACAGCAACACAGTCCACAGGCTAGGCGTCCCACAGGCAGTGTAGCCTTTAAATTGAGGCACAGAACAAGCAAGGCAGCCGCACACTGGTCCGATGATCACAGAGCGAGAGACAAGAAAGGCAAGGCTCACAAAGCCATTTATCTCTCTGCCCTTCAGTCAATCCCACCTGCGTTTATCAGCCAGACTGGCACAATAAACTATCTCGGCCATTGTTTAAATTCTCTGCAAATGAGAACGCATTGTAATAATCCTCTTGAGTTAGGTGTTATTTTTATTTACCTTCAAATAGTTGAGGGATCATATTAGATAAATCTGCTGATGGGAGCCTCTTTACAGTGGTGAAAACCAAGGAGGTGACTTTGAAGCCTAAGGCACTGCTGACCCAAGCTGCAATATTTTCAGTCGCCTCATGTGCATGTGAAAGTTGGACATTGAATGAGGAACACCAAAGAAAACTTGATGTAACACCAGGGTGTTGGTGAAGAATATTGAAAGTACCATGGACTGCCCAAGCAGATCTGTCTTGGAAGATACAACCAGAATGCACCTGAGAGGCAAGGATGGTGAGACTTCATCTTCAGTGCTTCGGGCCTGGTATCAGGGGACAGCAATCCCTGGAGAAGGACATCATGCTTGGTAAAATGAGGAGGGGCAGCGACAAAGAGGAAGGCCCTCAATGAGGTGGACTTCCACAGTGGCGGCAGCAATGGGCTCCAGCATAGGAACCGTGGTGAGCCTGGGCCAGGACTGGACAGTCTGTCATGCTGTTGTACGTAGGCTTACTATCGTTCGGAACTGACTCAAAGACACCCAACAGCAATGACGTTGAAGAACTGTCTCCTGTTGGTTTGAGATCCACGGCTCAGGGCCAGTAAGTTCATTTCCAGTCACCTCCCCTGGGCTGACGAGCCCACCACATGTTCCTCTACTTCCGCCCTGTGTTCGCTCACAAAGGTTGTCGTCAAGAACCCTCCGGAAGGCCCGTGACTACCAGGCTTGCTGCTGAGTCATCCTGTCTGAATTTCCTTCCTTTTACCACTTTCCTTCCTTCTCGGATTTAAAATGTTTGCTCGTTGGCCTGGTCGGATTTGTTGTCCTTTGGAAAATGAGTTGCAAGCAACTCACTCACAATCAATCTGGTGTCTCGGTCTGAGGAAAGCAAGGCAGTCCCTGGGTGGTACAAACACTTAACTGCTAGACGGCTGTTTTCGAGCTTAAATTCTGAGTACCAAGTTTGCAGAAGGCTATGGATAACAGTGAAAACCCAAAACGCAGAGTCCCCAAGAGGATTAAGCTTCCATTGAATTCCTTCTGACCATAACCCAGGATGGGAACAGTCTTGCTCTTAGGCGGAGTGCATTAGCATATGACCTCTACCCTGATGACCAGCCCAGGGAGGAACAATCTCCTTTAGGGGCTTGCCAGGTGTGTCCTTGATGGAGACTGCGGTACTGGGGTCACATAGTCATGAGCCATTGACTTAATTCCAAATAATCACCGCCTTACATAGGATTTCCAGGACTGTGAATGTTTACAGAAGCAGACAGCCTCATCTCTCTTCCATGAAGTGGCTGGTGGGTTTGAACTGCAGACCTGGCAGCTAACAGTCCAAAAGTTTACTCACTATGCTCTCTAAGCTCCTTGGTAAAGCAGATGGTCATTGAAAATGAGGAAAACTCAAGACGGGTTGACACAGTGACGGCAGCAACGGGCCAAACAAGTCAATAGTCATAAGAAGGTCACCTCACCAGGAAGTGTTTCATTCTGTTGCGCACAGACACAAGGTTGTTATGCATTGGAAGGGACACAAGAGCTCCTAGCAACACCTATCTTCATTATCTTCGGTGGCATATTAACTAATTCAGCCAGTGATGATCACTCTATTCGCTGCTCAGTTCTAAGTCCTGTGGGATATCTGCTAACCTTGTGGCAGATCTGTGCTCATCAATACAGTCCAGGATTTCAGTCCTAGTTCTGGGTGCCAGAGAGAAGATTCTCATTTGTGGCGACCCCAGGGGTCAGAGTTGAAGTGCACTCCGGAAGATTTTCAGGGTTGTGACTGTTTGGAAATGTCAAGCTTCTCTTCTGGGTCATCTTTGAGTTGCTCAGAACCAGCCAATGTTTTGTTAGTCATCAAGCACTTAACTGTGTCTCCTAGGAACGCCTCAAAGATCACAACAAACAAAACAAAACAAACCCCTGCTACTGAGCAGATTCCAGCCCTGTGTTTGAGAAGACTTGTTCCTAACGTGCTGTTGTTGTTGTTGTTGTTGTTGTTGTTATCATCTTTACAGAGCAGATCACCAGATGTTTTCTCCGTGGAGTCTCTCGATGACACCTTCAGTTGGTTGCTAACCAGTTTGCCTCTTACCTAAGTAAATAGTCGAATGAAAGCTGTTTGAATCACCCAGGGAAGCGCTTACAAGGACGTTGTCGTGGTTGTTAGATGCCATCAAAGCGGTTCTGACCCATAGTGACCCTACGCACAAGAGAACAAGACACTGCCCCATCCTGGGCCAGCTCACAATAGTTCTTTTGTTCAAGCCAATTGTGGCAGCCGCCGTGTCCATCCATCTCGTCGAGGGTCTGACTCTCTTTCACTGCCCCACCACGGACCAAGCAGGAGGCCCTTGTCCAGGGCTGCTCTCTCCCGACAGCATGCCCAAAGTCCTCGAGATGAAGCCTCACGGCCCTGGCACTGAGGGGCATTGGGGCTATGCCGCCTCCCAGACAGGCCTGCTTGTTCTTCCCGCAGCGTGACACTTGCACGCTTCTTCGCCAGCACCACCATGCAAACGCATCGTCTTCTCCTCCAGGCTTCCTTGTTCTGTGTCCAACTTTCACACGCCTGTGCGGCCACTGAAAACGCCATAGCTGGGGTCTAGTCCCCTTCGTCCTCAAAGTAACCGCCTTGCTTTTCAGCACTTTACCAGGACAGCTCCAAGCTCACTGCCATTGAGCTGATTCTAATTCGTGGACAGAGTAGAGCTACCCCTGTGGGTTTCTGAGAGTGTAATTCTTTATGGAAATAGAAGGACTCACCTTTCTCCCACGGAGCAACGGGCAGTTTAGAACAACTGACCTAGAGGTTAGCAGCCCAGAGTGTGGCCACTCGGCCTCCTGGGCCACAAGGATAAACAACTCAAAACCCAGACTCTGCCATCGAGTCAATGCTGACTCATAGCGACCCCTGCGGGTTTTCAAGGCTGTCAAAAGGCTGGTCTTTCTCCCATGGAGCTGCTGGTGGTTTCTAAGTGCCGACCATGTGGCTCAACAACCCAACACATAACCACTACACCACCAGGGCTCCTAAACACTCACTATTCATTCACATATAGAAGTTATAAGGAAATAAAAATATATCTCAAATTTGAGATTGTATTCAAATATACAATTGGTTACGGAAAAACCCTAACACAGCAGTTAAAGGCATGCAGTGACTTTGAAAACACACAGACCAGAGAGAGATTTCCAGACCTCTCCAACACCACCTGGGCACCCTCAGAGGGTTGCTTAACGACACTAAGCTTGGTTATTCTTCTTTAAAATGGGAAGAACTCTAGGCTCCCAATAGGCCACCAGAAGGCATACAGTATGTTTTACACACTGCTTGAAATATAGCTCTGGTACTTTCCAAATTACTTTAACGTGTATTATTTCACTTCATATCACAACGCTGAGATAAATGTAGCAGTCATTAGCATTGCTATTTTATAGATGAAGGCGCAGAGACATTCAATAAGTAAAGCCCCCAAAGTGACACAGCAAATAAATGAGCCTATTCTAGAACTCATATCCCCTGACTGTTCGTACAAAGCTCTTTTCACTACACTATGATGTATCGTATGTAAAACCCACCAACGCATTCGCCCTTACGGGGAGGGGGGGAGGGGGGTGGGGGGAAGTGATCTGAGGGTTTTTTCCAAGCAAAATGAAAAATATTTATTAACCATCAGTGGGAGTGAGAGAGAGAGCCCCTGCTTGTCCAGAGTCTACGATTTACTGACAAACGTGAGTGTTGGTCCAGGGGTGGCATTCTCGCATTCCATTTGGGAGGCTAAAGGTCAATTCCCAGCCGACACTCATGCATCAGCGCAGGCCGGGTGTTGCCATGATGCTGAACAGATTCTAGGGAGAGCTTTCAGATGATGGTAACCTAAGAAGAAAAGCCTGGTGGTCTATAGATCACCATGGTCTCGTTTGCAACTAAATGAAAGAAAGGCCCGGCACCTGGCAGTACTGTGCTCCATCGTGCAAGGGCTTGCACGAGTTGGAAGCTGACTGGATGGCAGCTACCAACACCAGCAAAGGGCCAAGTTCAAGAAGGCAAATCATTATAAGGCAGAACAGGAGGTTGGGGCTGTGTCGAGAGGAGATCTGATGTGCCCATTTGAGCTTTAAAAACATAAGACATTGGATCTGGAAAGAAGGGGAGGGGGGATCCCTTTGAAATGGTCCTGGGAGAAAAAGGCTGTGGGTGAAGGGCTAGCATCCTATGTCAAGGGAAGAAACACCTCAAGTGAGAAACGTGGGTAAGAGAGAAGGCTTCTTACCATGTCTCATTTCAACCCACTGAACTGGAGCAAAGTGTAGGGTCTGCAGCAGTGGAAGGTAACCAGAATCGGCATTTGGAAGAGAGATTTGAATCTACAAATATTTGTTATCAAGTACTCACGGTCCATGTACATGTTACTGGGATTCATATGGAAAAACATGTCTCTCTCTCTCTCTCTCACTGGGATTCATATGGAAAAACATGTGTGTCTCTCTCTCTCTCTCTCTCTCTCTCTCTCTCTATCTGGAACTCAGAGCTTAGTGATTGATGGGGGGAGATATACAAATATATAAATTGGCAGCATTTTGTGTCCAGAGCACTAATTCTGTGTGCTCCAGAGGTTAGAGGGACCTTGGGTAGAATTAACAAGAGGTCAATTAGAGTTGACCTTCAAGAATAAGCAGAATTTTACTCAAGGAAGAAGAAGAGAGGCCTCCGGGCATGGGGTTTTCCCAGGAAGTAGGAGAGGGAAAAAAAACCTTCACTGGATAGCTACAATGTGCCTGGTCCTATGCTAATACCATACAAACCACCTCCTTTTTCCCCCATTTAATAATTTTCATAAACATTGTTCCATGATATTGGCTACACTTTTCACAATATAGCAACTTTCTGAGGATTTTCATTCTGCTTGTTTTGTTTTTAATGAATCTACCTACCTATTCTTCCTTGGGTTTAAAAAAAAAACACCTTTGTTCTAGGATAAGTGTCAATTGGCCTAATATAAGGGATTACTTAAGGGCGAACAGTACTCATGAGTGATATTGTTTGTTTTATGGGCCAATTTTTTATGTAGATGAAAGGTGAATGCTGGGAGTGCCTTCACTTCCCAGTGAAAGGGTGTCTTAGGGTATTCATCTCTGGGATTCCTCTAGTCACTATTGGTCCAGTAAGTCTCACCGTTTTTAGGAATTTGAGTCTTGTTAGCTTTCTCCTTTTCTTCCTAGGGCCTTCTCCCGTGTTCCTGGTCAGGACGGTCGGTAGTCGTAGCCAGGCACCATCCAGTTCTTCTGGCCTCGGGCTCGATCAGCCTGAGACGTGTGTGTGTGTTAGTCCAGTGAACTAGTTCCTTCTTTGCCCTTGGTTTTCTCCATTCTCCTGTTCCACACGAGGAGAGGCCAATCGTTGGATCTTAGATGGCCTCTTGTAAGTTTTTAAGACTCCTCAGGTACTACGCACCAAACTAGGATGCAGAACATCCTTTTTATCATTACTATCATAAAAGATCATTTTATTGAGGGCTCTTACAACTCTTATTACAATCCAAACATCAATTGTATCAGGCATATGTGTACATATGTTGCCGTCATTCTTTTCTAGACAATGACCTTCTATTGAGCCTTTAGTATCAGCTCCTCTTTTTACCCCCTCTCCTCCCTCCACCCTATGATCCCTTGATAGACTATAAATTATTCCTATTTTCATTCTCACACCAACCACTGTCTCCCTTCCCCCCATGGTTTCTGTTGTCCTTCCCCCCCTGGAGAGGGGTGTGTGTGTGGTTGTGTGTCAATCATTATGATCAGTGCTCCCTTCCCGCCCCCTTCTCCCAACCCTTCTGGTACTGCTATTCCCATTCCTGCTCCTGGATTCCGTGTGTCCGGAGCTCTTCTCTCTCATCTACGCCTGTGCACATGCTCCAGTCTAGTCCGAAGTGAGAGGCAGCACTGGGGTCATAATAGTGGGGGGTGAGGAAGCCTCAAGGAACCAAAGGAATATTTTATATTTCATTGGTGCTTTACTGAGCCCTTGTTGACTCATCCCTTCCCTGTGACCCGCTCCGTGGAGGGATGATCCACTGTCTACAGATAGGCTTTGGGACTCTGCTCTGACTCCCCTTGTTCTCAACAATATGTTTTTGTTTGTTTATTTGTTTGCTATAGGTCTTCTGATGGCTGTTACCCGGTTCTGATGACACCTCGTGATCGCACGGGCTGGTGTGCCTCCGTGTGTGATGCCTGCTACCCGGTTCTGATGACACCTCTCGTGATCGCACGGGCTGGTATGCCTCCATGTGGGCTTGTGGTTTCTCTGCTGGATAGCCGCTTATTTCACTTCAATCCTTTAAGACTCAAGACGCTGTATCTTTTAATAGCCAGGCATCATCCGCCTTTTTCACTACATCTGCATATACACCCATTTTGCCTTCAGCAATTGTACCAGGAGGGTGGGCATCACAGAATAACTGTTAGAACAAAGCATTCTTGTATTGAGGGAGGGTTTGAGGGGGTGCTAGAAGTCCATCCACTACCTCAGTGTATTACCATATAAATATATGTACATAGGCCAATATCTCTATTTTTATGGATTAAGGTATTTACATATGGACACACCTATGCTTATACCTCTGTCCATAGCTTGGATTCCTAGATCTTTCCTCTGTTTCCTTTTACCTTCCTTCTGTCCCACCATCACGCTCACCCTACTTCTGCCCCATAGTACTTCCTCTCGGCTAGATTACTGTTGCTCCAACACCCCCAGGATCTCTATATCTTCCTTGTTGTTAATTTTAATTCCCCAGTTGTTCCACTGTCTATGGGGTTGTTTGCTCACCACACCCTTCCCCTGGCCCCTTCTCCCACCCTCTTCGCCCCCCAAGTCCCTCTGGAAATGTTGGTCCCATTGCTTTCTCCTTGAGCTTGCTTCCCATGCCGTCTTTTATAAGTAGGCATATCAACAATGGCAGCCATAGACCAAACAAATAGAAAACAAAAGATTGAAAACCAGAAAAGGAAAAAGAGAAAAAAACATACATAATTCTGGTCTGTCCACTGACCTTTATGAGTCTCTCCCCACTGGTCCTGAGGGAATCCTAGGAACTGCCCCTGCTAGACTGGATCTATTTGGGGGGCTCTTTAGGGGCTTTGTGGCTTTGTTTTGCTCCAGTTGCTGATCTGTTATGTTCCCTTCTTGATTTGCCCCACTGTGGGAGTTCAGACCACACTAACTCCCTGCCGTGTGTCGCCAGTATTGTCCTCTGTCGAAGTGTGTTCCAGTAAGGGGACAGCATGTCATGAGCTGTTGTCGGCCCTACAGTCCTCTCTGTGCCTTAGCAGTTCGGTGCAGGGACGTCTTCCTCCAGGCTTGGTGTGCTGATATGGGGTCTAGGCCGACCGTCCCTTTCTCTTTGTCCTCTTGGTTTACTTCTATGTGAGCATGATATGCCGGCCCTCACCCCAACCTGTAGGTTTGGTGTTGTTCTCTGTCACATGTACTTCTAGGGAGGGGGTCATTTTGGCTGTGGTTGGGGCCAGCCCTGTAGCCCAATCTTTTCATGCATTCCTCCTCATGGTTACATTGTCTCATGGTTTGGTGTGCCGTGGTGGGGTCTGTATGCACACTCCCGATTCTGAGGAGACGTAACCAATACTCTCCCCCTGGGCGGATTAGTGTCCTGCTCCCCCCATGCCATCATCTCACTATCACACACACACACACACACACACACACACACCACACTTTTCTCCCTCTCCCTTCCCCCATCTCCTTTTTTGTGTTGGATTAACATGTACCTCTGTGGGTTTGGTGTAACCTCCACCCAACTGCCTGCACCTCAGTCCATATATTGTGGGATAAGTGGCTTTTCTTCCATACCTACTGTGCTGCTTGTACTTATCTCAGGGGACTCATACTGTACTTGGCATTTTGTGATTGTCTGACTTTGCTTAGCATAATTTTCTCCAACTCTTCCCATGAAACGACGTGTTTCATGTGGTCATTAGTGCTTTTCAGTGATGTATAGTACTCCGTTGTGTGTATGTGCCAGAGTTTACAAATACACTCACCTATCAATGGGAATTTAGGTTGTTTCCAACTCTTTGCGATTGTGGATATCCATTGTTTCCAGCGCCAATTGTTAAAGAGGCCATCTGCCTCCTACTTGATGCCTTGGAGACCCTTGTCAAAGATCAATTGTCTATATGCTGATGGTTTTATTTCTGGGTTTTCTGTTCTTTTCCATTGCTTTGAATATCTGTCATTATGCCAGTACCACACTGTTTTCACCACTGTGGCCATGTAGTAGGTGTTAAAGTCCGGTAAGGTGAGCCCCCAACTTTGTTCTTCTTGAGGAGTTCTCTGCTGATTCTGGGCTTCTTCCCTCTCCATCTGAAATTGGTGGTCAGTTTTTCCAATTCTTTGAAGAAGGTTATTGGTATTTGAATTGGAATAGCATTAAACTGATAAAGTGCCTTGGGTAAGATTGACATCTTTACTATTTAAGTCTTCCAGTCCATGAGCATGGGATATTCTTCCATTTGTGGAGGTCACTTTTGGTTTCCTGTACTGTAGTAGGGTCTTGTAGTTTTCCTTTTATAAGGCTTTTGGGTTTTTGGTTAAATATATTCCTAGATATTTCAATTTGTTCTTGGCTATTGTGAAGGGTACTGCCCTCTTGATCTCTTCTTCTGTAGTCTTGTCCAATGTAGATAGCAAGCCAATAGACTTCTGTTTGGTGATCTTGCATCCTGCCACTCCTCCTTATTCTTCCATCACTGTCAGTACTCCAGTTGTGGAGCTTTCGGGGTTTTCATGTGGTCTGCAAATAGCGATAGTTTCACCTGCTCCTCACCCAGTTGGATACATGTAATGTCCTTCTGCTGTCTTATGTTGTTAGCTAGGACCTCCAGTATGACATTGAATAAAAGTGGGGACAAGAGACATCCTGTCTGGTACCCTCCTCCTGTGGGATGGTTTTCATCCTTTCTTCATTGACTATGATATTGGCTGTTGGCTTTTCATAGATCGGTTGTGTTAGCTTGAGGAATTTTCCTTCCATTCCTATCTTCTTGAGTGTCTTAATTATGAATCGGTGTTGGATGTTGTCAAATGCTGTTTCTGTGTCTTTCGATATTATCATGTGATGCTTATACTTTTTCTTATCAATGTGGTGTATAATATTGATGGATTTGGGGGTGTTAAACCATCCCTGCATCCCGGAGATGAATCCTACCTCATCATGGTGGATGATATGTTTTATATACTTTTGTATTCTATTGGTCAATATCTTGTTAAGGATTTTTGCATCTATGTTCATTAGAGATATCGAGCTGTAGTTCTCTATACCTGTGGGGTCTTTGCCCTGTTTGGGTATCAAAGTTATACTGGATTCATAGAATGAGTTTGGGAGTTTGCCATCCTTTTCGACGCTCTGGAATAATTTGTAGAGGATTGACAAACCACCTCCTTGACTCCTCAAAACAACATATAAAAGGGATTTTTTTAACACATGTGACAAAGTTTTAGACCTTTGTCATGATTACACAGCCAAAAAATGGTAAAGCCGGGGTCCAAATCCAAGTTTCTTCTTATACAAGTTCTGTCACCTATAAGCCGTGTGACATTAGACATAAACTTACCTTCTCGGTTACCCCGGTTTCCTCGTCTGCAAAGTAGTATTAAGGAGTTGCATGTTCCTCATATGGCTATTACAAGGTTTTAAGGGAGTCAGTGCACATTTCCCAGAACATAAAAGTTATATATTTTTTAAAGTGATATGTATCTGGTAAATAAATAATAAAATAATTGGCAAAGTGAGCAAAATGTTTTAAAAACCTGACTCCAAACTGCTTAGGATCTCCATCACACAGTGCTGTGCAAAAGCCCAGGATCATAAAATAACCAAGAATTTTTTGAGTTATTTTGTTTGCTTGTTTGTTTGTTTTTTCAAGAAAGTTGGTGAGTGCAGGCTAGAGTAAAGCCAGGTAGGGAGAATTAGCATTTGTGATTTGTCGTTGAAGAGCCTTGGACTCAATGGAAGGGGAAGGACAAAGGTTAAAGCAGTCTTTCCATTCTCAGGAAACCGGGAAAGCTGTGCCTGCTGTCGGCGGTGGTTCTTGGGAGAGCAACCTTGTGGGTCTGGGCCAGCCTCCGTCACCTTTCACACATTTGGTTTGCATCCATGGATGTGGCCGGGGGTCAGTCCATCTCGTCTCACCAAGGGCTTCGCTGCTTTTGTCTTTCTGAGGTTATTGGGTTTTGTGTTGTTTGAGGATGCTCGACCAAACTTTCCTAGAATTGGTCTTCCCAGAGGTTTTGGCAGTAAACAACTGAATTTAACTAGTCCTGGACAGAAGCCAGTTGCCTAGCACTAAATTAACTGGTCTGTATTAATTGGTCATATTGTTTTAAATACTTTCATTTGAATTATAATTCTTCATCATTCATTACCTTGGAGTGAGGAGGGAAGAAAGGCTCACAATCTGTTTTCCCATCCAAAGATTGCTTCCCTTCCGGGTTGGCCGAACAAATCTGCCAACTCTTTCTCATGATTGATTTGCAATCTCCTGTTCCCCCTTCCCACGCAGCACAGCGAGAGGGGTCAGAGGCTGAAGGAGTGCCAGCCGCCTAGCTAAGGTCCCGGGATTCAGGACCAGGAGCTCCTGCTGCGGGTCACATAGCATTCGGCCGCCCTCCGGCGGTGGCTCGGTTTTATGCAAGCTTGTGGAAGCAGGGGTGCTGGATGAAACGCGGTTGTTATGCAAACCCCCGTTCAGAGTTGTATATACAGTATTCATGAAACAATATCCAACACCCCCCCCCCAATAAAAACAAATATGCACACGCTTCTGCGGGATCCGTGGCTTTTGCTTCTGAAGCGACTGATTACGATGATTGGGGCAGGCTTTGGGCTTTGCTTTGTTCTTTTCTTGCTTCCTCCCCAGGACGTCTGATGAAGGCTCAAAGGGCAGGTTTGCATCCCTGGCAGGCTTAGACAGAGCTGATGTGGACCGTATCCCTCGTGTCCTAATCGCCAGTGTTCAGGGACGTTTGGTTCACGTTGCGCCAGTAGGGCACACCCTGCGCCTCGCGCTGCAGGCAGCATCACGGTGGCAGTGGGCATGGGTGCGGCGGGATCAGGCACAGCTATCTGATTGATGATGCTTCGTTAAGGCTCCTAAGACCCTTGTGAGGGGATGGTGTTAGCTGCCTTCAAGTGGGCCTGACATACCTTCCAAGAAAATGCTGCCTGGTCCCGTGTCACCCTTCTGACAGCTGGGAGATCAGACTGTTGTCATCCAGAGGGTTTCGGTGGCTGGTTTTTGGAGGTCGCTCATATGGCTATTATAAGGTTTTAAGGGAGTTAGTGCATGTAATATTTCACCAGGCCATTCCTCCTCCCTCACCTTAATGTGGAGGCTCGGCTGAAACCTGCTCCGCCTCCCAGCAAGCACGTACAAGCCTCCACTGGGAGATGGGGGGTGCTGCGCGTGGCTGGGCATGGAACCCTGGTCCCTGCATGGGAGGCGGGAATTCAACCAGGAAACCATCACTAAGCCCTGTATGAAGTGGATACAAACTAGCATGCTCAGTTTTCAGACAGTACAAGAAATGCTTCTTGTCATACAGCCTAACAGCCACTAGGGGGTGGTGCTAGAGGCACACTCCCACCTTTGTTTCCAGGTTCTCTGTTCATCGCTGCTGCAGAACGAGGAGGACGCTGAGTAAAGCCAGCGCAACGGAGAAGCCCTCGGTGCGGTAGAGGAGAGCATGCCTGATTTTCGTTTATCTATCAACAGATCGAATTATCACCACAACATCCCTGAACAAAGTCTCACGAGGAAAAGCTCTATGCTGAGGCATACATGAGGCCTATTCGGATCCCAGCTTCATGTATGCAAAACATACTTTCGAACTTCCTGGGTAATCAGCAATTCAGGGCGCTAAGTAGTTCATAGTCCGCCTGATTAACTTTCAAAGTGCAAACTGTCTAAACGTGTGTTCGATTACACCTCTAACTTTCACAGATCTGGTTTGATATCCAATGGGAGAAAGGAAAGCACTTGATTGATAGGGACTATTTACGGGAGCTTCCAGTGGATTGGGGGGATGATCTTCCTTAGCAAAGACCCCAATATCTGAGCTATCGAACCATAAAGATAGTAACCATATTATGTTCTTTTGCCTTAAAATACACACACACACACACACACACACACACACACAAACACGATTGTAGTAGAGTAAAAGGGGGTGGGGGAATCGATCCATCTGCTATCAACTTCATTCCAAGTGGTAGCGCCCCATCTGTTTTCAGAGTAGAACTAAATTCCATGGAGTTTCAATGGTTACCACCTGCCGACAGAACAACCAGTTAAGCACACCGTTAGCTGAAAGGTTGGTTGTTCCAAGCCACCTAGAGATGCCTTATCTGGCGATTTACGTCTGAAAGGTCACAGCTCTACTCTGACCCACACAGGGCTCTCTGTGAGTCAGAAACAACTCAACAGCGAGGAACAACGACCCCGGTGGGGTCATTCAGAAAGACATCGCCAGACCTTTCTTCTGAGGTGCTTCTGGGTGAGTGTGAACTTTGGGGTTAGGAGCTATGTTCTTAAATGGTTACGTTGCCTAAGGACTCCGTGTGGTTTTGCAAGTGCCGTTCACGGACCAGTAGGAGAGTCAGGGAACATGTTAGAGAAGCAGCTCTCGGTCCCCGACTGAGACCTGCGACTGAGAAGCAGCAAAGCTACTTTGAAAAAGCCCTTCCAGGTGATTCTTCTTGAGAACCACTGCCCTAGAGTTTGAAGAAGCAGGAGGCACATGAAACCTCTCAGTGATGATTGGCAGTCAGCAGGGACTACAGCAAAAGAGAGGGTAAGCTGCTGACACGAGGCAGGATTCTGGGAGCAGAAATACAGTGCTCAGACTGGGAGGAAGGTTTGTCAACATATCTTCATAAGCAGAGGTCAGGGACCACCAGCAAAACCATCCCTGCAACGATGATGTTGTCAGCTCCTTTGTCTTTGTGGCTCCCTTCCCTCCGTGTTTTCTCCTCGCACCATCCATCATCTTTTGCCTACTTTCGGTTGGTGATGGAGCATGCCACTAAGCTTATCCTTTATTCTATTATTCTCTCTAGAGTCTCGCCCTTAGAGACTTCATCTATCACCCAGCTTCAATTAGGACTCCAAATGAGAAAGGGAACGACTTTAAGCCTCAGCCTAAGTCTCCAGCCTCCACTCACTGAAGAAATAATCCAACCTTATTTTCTGGCTGACATTTCTATTTGAACTCAATAAAATTTTTTCAGGATACTGGCAATGGCTACTAGTTATTCTAAAATACCTGGGGCTTTCCCCCCTTCCTTCCTTCCTTCCGTCCTTCCAATAACCCAAAACCAAACCATTTGCTGCCATGCTGATTCTGACTCACAGTGGCCCCATGGTGCCAAGAAGACCTGGTGTGTATGGTTTCAAGACTGTGGCCTGTCCTGAGATTTCCAGTGCATGCCCGGCCTGCCGTCTGATACACCTTTGGGTTCATTAGAACCACCACACTTCTGGTAGTAGCCAAGCACTGACCCATTGGCACCACCCACGGACCCCTTTTCCTGGTGATAGGATCCGTGCTTCCTAGATAGGGTCTAACTGTGCAGAGTAAAACCTGCATTTTGCAGCCTCCCCTGCTCGCTCGTTTGGCAAGGGGACTACATGCACGCTATGGAATAGGAGTAGAGCCAAGTGGTGACTTTTCAGAACCGTCCTTACAGGAGAGCTTGTGCATACCTTCCCCTCCCTTCACCTCAGCCTTTTCTCCTTCTTGTTGCCTGAAATGCAGATGTGACAGCTGGAGCTGGACATTTGGGGGCCATGAAATAGAGGCTGAATATAAGAGAATGAATAGGGAGAAGGACACCGGATCATACCAGTCCCAGACTGACTACCTCTCACTCGGTCTCATTGAATTACTCTGCCTGACAGCCAAACCTAATGGAATTGACACAGGATGGCATTGGGCCATGCTGCCAATGGAGAAACAGCAATAAGCAGGATAGAAAACAGTCTCTCCATGAAGTTGACACCCACTAAGAAAGCCAATATACATTCCCAGTGTACAGGCGATTGCTAGAGAAGTGTGGTTCTCAGTCAATATACTAGTGTTGATGGTTTATTCGTACTAGTGGTGTGGTAGTTACATAATTTCATGTCTACTTGAAGATATCTTAAAATGTGCGGGTGGAGTCTAGCCGGTCAGTCAGTTCACAGCCTGAGGGTGATGCCTTGTGGGTGTGGGCTTCTCATAAGGAGGTCCTGGGAACCTCCCCACTCACTCTCTGCCTGCACCTTCCTGCTGGCTGACCCTGGTTGCAGAACCCTGGAGATGTGGCCACTGCCATTGGATCCATAGGCTTTGCACCCACCGGCCTGTGATCTTCCTGCATTCGTGAGTGGAATCATTGCATGTGCCTTCATGAGTCTGAAGGGGGACTTATGAACTACTGTCAGACATATGAACTTGAGTTGGACCTGACTGGTATGTTTTCTTGATATATAATCAGTACTTGATATAAGGCTCTTTCTTATACATATATGAGTGTCCCTGAATTGGTTTCTCTAGTCATCCTGGCTTAACACAAGTGGTAATATTTTTATTCTGAGACTCTTGTTCATGAACGTGGAACAGAGTAAATGAGTAAAAGTATAATTCTATCATCCCCCCACTTTAACATTTGTAAGGAGTTACAGATATAATGTAGAAGGTAAGTAACCATCATTAACATAGCCCTATAACAAGAAGCCAGAGCTGAGTAGAATGGTCAGTTCCAGCTCTAGGGCAGAACATGTACAAGAGGAGCCTGCACGTCTCCTCATCCGTAACAGTCAGGGTGCTAGCAAAGAGGAGTCATCTCACAGCAAATCACTCAAAGTCAATAGGAAAGGCTCCCACTGGACAACAATCAGACAGTTTCAATGATTTTTAAATGATTGAAACACTTCGAGTATGTTTAAGATGAAAGTTCATAATGTTAAATAAAAATTAATTTTGTATATTGGAGGAGGATGGAAAACCAAGTCATTCTTCTGAAAGCAAGTTAACAACAGGGAATAGATCACATGTTTATCTAATTAAATATAAATGCTGGGTAATCAAATGAGTTTGGTAAGTCAAAAAGGTGTTGCTTTAAAATCATTTAAAAATTTTATTAAACAAAAATACTGAAATGTGAAGATGTCATTTCTTGGCATATCCTCCCGCTAGGTCAACAAACTCTCAGGGTGATGTTTCCATCACTCTAAGCTTTCTCCAAAGAATTTGGAAGGCTTCGATTTACACTACGTCAAAAGGGCAGCTTGGTCATCCTCAAGGGATCCGAATCCTGATCTTTTGCAACGTTCTTTGAATTGGGTAATACAAGAAATCTGAAGGGCAGAGCTGTAGGGTGGGTAAGATAAAGTTTCTCAATGAACTTCTCATAGGCTCACCCCTTACAAAACCCCCACAGAAGGTCCACGTGCCAAACTGCTGGTTGCAAACCCCCTGGACCTTTTCTCATGGGGCGGTTTTCCATCTCCCTTAAACTTCTTCCTCATAACCCCTCATGATCATCGTGTGCCCCTGGAGAAGATCTATCAAGATTACCCTTTTGCAATATCAATTAGTAGTCTCTCTATGCCTTCTGAGTGGACCTCTCTGCCTTGAGTTTAACTGGCCCCGCGGGTGCCCTCAGAAGCCACTGCTTGATTGAACCTTTTTTTAAAAGGCACTAACGAGATGA
>NW_022103928.1:31468091-31470152 GCF_000313985.2 Echinops telfairi | reverse complement strand
CAGAATTTCATTTCAAATTCTCCCTGGCTCCATGAACACTGGAAAGCTTCTTTCTCTTAATCTTAGGTTTGCCTATGTAGTATCTGGTATCTCCACTCACAATGTTGCAGTTTCTTAATAATTTGCAATTTTTTTACACATGTTTCCCTAACAGTTTTGATTTATAATCTACATTTCCTTTCCTTTTCATCAGAACTTTTTTTAATTAAATAGTTTTATCGGGGGCTCTTACATCTCTTATCACAATCTATACAATCATCTGTTGTGTCAAGCACATTTGTACCTATGCTGCCATCATCATTTTCAAAGCATTTTCTTTCTACTTGAGCTCTTGATATCAGCTCCTCACTTTCCCCCTCCCTCCCCAGCCCACCCTCCCTCATGAACCCCTCATAAGTTATAGAGTATTATTTTCATATCTTACATAAGCGGTTCTCAACCTGTGGGTCACGACCCCTTTGGGGGTCAAATGGCCCTTTCATAGAGGTCGCCTGATTCATAACTAGCAAAATTACAGTTATGAAATAGCAACGAAAATAATTTTGTGGTTGGGGGGAGGGTCACCACAACATGAAGAACTGTAGAATTGAGGTCATGTTAGTGGGCAGAATGAAGCACTAAGGAACTAGAGGAAAGTTGTGTATTTCATTAGTGTTATACTGCACACTGACTGACTCATCTCTTCCTTGTGACCCTTCTGTGAGGGGATGTACAATTGCCTACAGATGGGCTTTGGGTCTCTACTCCATGCCCCACCACCCTCATTCACACTGGGTATGATCTGGGTCTCAAACGCTGCACTCCCCCTCATTCACAATGATATAATTTTTTGTTCTTTGATGCCTGATACCTGATCCCATCTACACTTCATGGTCATACAGGCTGGTGTGCTTCTTCCTAGTCAGAACATATTTTTATAAACACACATATTACCATGCCCACATGAACATTCTATGTAATGACAAAAATGGGTTGTTGCTCTAACAATCATAAGTTTAAATTTAAGTGGAGATTAAAAAAAGAAGAGATAAAAGCTCTGATTTTTTAAAGTTTTATTAACACTTAATCCACATGTCATACAATTCAATAATTCAATCCTATCAAGAAGAGTTGTAAAATTTTCACCACATTCCAGTCTAGAACATTGTCTTCTTCCTTGTATTCATTGTTAGTCGTGCTTTTCTAATTGTGGCAAAAATACACACAGCAAAATATTCTCCAATTCCACTTCTGCATGTATAATTCAGTGCCATTGATTAGACTCTTTGTGTTGTACAACCATTATTGATATCCTTTTCCAAATTATTCCACCTCCATTAGCATAAACTCCATGCCCTATAAGCAACAACTCTCCTTCACCCATGGTAACCATTGATCAAGTTTAGTTTCTTTCTTCTTCAGTAGTTTTCTTGATAGAGTATTCACATACCATACACTTTCATAGTTAAATTGTTTTTTAAATGAGTTGTATATACATCATCACAATCAGTTCTAATGCTCCCCCTCCCACATTCATTGTTTGCTCTCCAAATCCCCTAATCCTCCTCACCTCCCACCCACCCCCACATCCCCAATAAACCATTGCATCCGTTAGTGTCTCTACGTATCTGCTCCTTCTGTGCTTCACAAACTGGGAGACCCAACAGAAGCAATAAAAAGCAAAAACAAACCTTAGCTCAGTAGTAGGGAATCTTTTATCTGCCAAAGGTCATTTGGATATTTAAAACATAATTTGTAGACCAGACACAATTGTCAACTTAAAAATTAGCCTGCTCAAAACACTAAGGGCGTGCAACAGAACAGCAAGGGGAACAGAGCAACGAAGTCCCCAGGAAATACCAAAGATAGACTTTGGGGCCAGGGCGTGGCATCCCATCAGACTCCACCGGAAAACACTCCTAAAGGTCAACAAACAGATCTTGATCTATTTACAGGTTTTTCTTTTTTGTGTGTCATCGGGTTTTTTTGTTGTTGTTTTGTTTTCTTTTTTTGTTTTTGCTCTGTCTTGTTTTTGCATATTGTTATCTCTGCACGTCTATCTAGGTAAGATAGGTGGGATAA
>NW_022103928.1:31464083-31467119 GCF_000313985.2 Echinops telfairi | reverse complement strand
AATAATAATTTATAAATTATCAAGGATTCATGAGGGAGGGGGGGTGGGGGGGGGGGGGGAAAAGAGGAGCTGATACCAAGGGCTCAAGTAGAAAGCAAATGTTTTGAGAATGATGATGGCAACAAATGTACAAGTGTGCTTCACACAATGGATGGATGTATGGATTGTGATAAGAATTGTAGGAGCCCCCAACAAAATGATTTTTTTTAAGATAGCCTGCTACTATTTGGTCGTATAATCAACTCACTCCTAACGTAATGGAGGGAGCTGCTTCTCTTTGGTGAGATGTAAGATGTTTGCTGGTGTGGGTGATTTGTGGGCTTCATATGGCCTACGAGGTAGATGTTACCCAGCCCTGTTGTAGGCCAAGGGGGAACTCCTCGGAAGTGTTTTCATTCTTACAGAAACAAACTGCCACAGCTTTTTCCCACAGAGCTGCTGGTGAGTTTGAAAATGGATGCTGCAGTTAACTAACCCCACCAGGGCTCCTTAAAGGAGCCTTTTGGTGATATATTTCATCGTCGCTGGGCCAACCCGACGTGTGGCTGAATGAACCTGGCCATACCCAGTTCCCATTAAAACCTGTAGTGGCTTAGTCACTTGATGACCCGTGATTAGATATTCCATTTCTACTTGTCAAAGAGCATGTATTGGGGTTGTAATTGCCCTGTTGTGACTTTCCAGAGACGCTGTATTGCATCTGCATCTGCCACAGCTGGCTCTTGTACCGTATGAACACCCCCGTTCAGCAAGGACTTATTTCCGGAGCAGAGCCTTCGACATTCTCTCACTGCACACTGCACTCAGTCACCCGATGAAGCACTGGTCGTCATGGAACCAGGTACACTATATACTTGACAGTCATGGAAACTGAGAGGCTTCCCAAGCATTGTCCTTCTCTCTTAGTTGTAGGAGTGGCAAGATGCAGTCTAATGTGTTCTTTATCTGGGAAGCTCTATATTGGCACATCCCAGACAACTAAAATTCCCCAAACTTTACCTTGTTGCATATTCTAGGAGATTGGTAAGACGTCTCTCATCTTCTGTCATCTTATCATCCAGAGGCATTGCCACTTACGGCTAGCCATTTTGACCAACACGGAGTTCTTAAGACCATCGATTTTGTATTCGACAGTTTAAACCCCTGATCAACCCCAGTGGTCGACCCCATGCCCTAACTTCTCATCTTCCACCTGTGGAACCCACCCTCTCTCTTTCACCAAAGTCAACTCCTCTAGGGAATTGCTTCAGCTTTCCTCTCTTCCTCCTGCTTGTGCCCCCTGACCCTGACCCCACCCCAGCCCTGCCCCTGCCCCCTCCAGAGTCTGCTCCCTTTGGCATGTAGGCCTTTGTCTTGGACGCTATCTTTATAGTAGTGGTCACATACAGTGTTTATCCTTTAGTGATTAATTCACTTCCCACAGCATCATACTCACCAGATCCAATCACGTCATGGGATGCTGTGTGGCTACATCATTGGTTCTTGTGATATACTCACACAGTATTCCATTATGCGTATGTCTGAAAGTGTCTTTATCCATTCTTCAACGGGTGTTTTGAGGAGTTTCCAACTTCTTGCTATTGTGAACAGCACTTCAGTGAACAGGCATGTTAGGGCTCTTATTCCTTTAGGTATACACCCAGCTGAGGGATTGCTGGATCATAGAGAATTTCCATTCCCAGTTGTTTCAGGTAGCACTGTATCACTTTTCACAACATTTGTATGTGGTTACAAGCCCATCAGCAGGACTGGAGAATTCCAATCCCTCCAGTACCTTCCACAATGACTGTACTTATTTACAGACCCACCAGCAGGGCATGAGGGTTCCCCCTTCTCTGCACTTTCTCCAGCATTTGTTGTTTGCAGTTGTTTGAACTGGGCTGTCACATTGTTGGCGGCCCAGTAGTGTAGTGGTTATGCATTGGGCTGCGATCCACATGGTCAGCAGTTTAAAACCACCTGCAGCGACATGGAGAAAAACTGGGCTTTCTGCTCTGTAAACAGCTACAGCCTCAGAAAACCACAGGGGTAGCTATGGGTCAGCATTGACGTGATGGCAGTGAGTGTGGTTTGGTTGGTTATTGTTGATATAAAGTGGTATCTCATCTTTGCTTTGATTTTCATCTCCCAGATATCTAAGAATCTTGAGCATTTCTTCATACGTTTGTTCACCATTTGGAGATTGTCCTTGATAAATTATCTATTCGTGTCCTTTGCCCGCTTTTTAACTGGGTTACTCGTCTTTTTCTTATTGTAAATCTTTACTTGTGCAGACAGCCTCATCTTTCTACAACAGAGTGGCTGGTGGGTTTGAACTGCCCACCTTGTGGTTAGCAGTCTAATGTGTAACATTGAGTTACTAACCCCAAGGTCAGAGTCAGCTATATGTAATTTAAGGATCCCTGATGGAGCAATGAGCTAAGCATTGGCCTGCTAACCCCCAAGGTCGATAAGTCCAACCCACCTCAAGATAAAAGTGCTGTGTAAGCCTTTATAGCCTCAGAAATTGTACCAAGACTCACTATGAGTTGGAATTGACTTGGTCTGGATCCTGCATCTGACTTACTGACTTTCAATAGCTGGACATGAGCCTGCCATTCTGTCTGCCAATCCTGGGAGTCATCAAGGACCTACTGTCTTACCCACTGCCCTCGATTAATTCACCTCTACGACCACAAGCCTCACCTGCAGCTACTTGAGTTTCTTCTGGTATCCAATTTGGTCTTTTCTTCCTTTGCTGTGTTTTTAATGATCTTTTTCTTTCTTCATATATAATGTTCTTTCTTGTGTGTGTGCAGAAGGAAATGGCTTTTTATCCTGGCACTTTTTGTGTGGCAATTTTGGCACACTTCTTTCCCCTGCTTTTTTAAAATCACTTATTGGGGGCTCATACAAGTCTTATCACAATCCATACATACATACATTGTGTCAAGCACATTTGTTGCCATCATCATTCTCAAAAGATTTGCTTTCTACTTGAGCCCTTGATATCAGCTTCTCATTTTACCCCCTGCCTCCCCCTCCCCCCTCCCTCAT
>NW_022103928.1:31461224-31462521 GCF_000313985.2 Echinops telfairi | reverse complement strand
CCTCCTTTTTAAGTTGGCTACCATATGTACCCCTGGATTTGGTCTGGCCCCTGCCATACTACCTGATGTGATTCCACAATTTGCCTGGTCTTTGGTCATTAGTGTTCAATGTATCAAATCTGTTGTTAAGATGGTCTCTAAATTCAGTTAGGATATATTCAATGGGGTATTTTAACTCTGTGGACTTGCTTTAATCTTATTCCAGTAGAATTTGAACTTCCGCATGAGAAATCAATGGTCTGCTTCACAGTCGGCCCCTGGTCTTGATGATGTGGACCTTCTCCATCATCTCTTTCCACAAATGAGGTTGATAGGATTTGTGTGTATTCCATCTGGTGTGGTCCATGTAAATAACCACCATTTTATGTATCTGTTTTTTAAGTATTTGCAATGAATAAGTCTTTGGATTGAAGTGTTCTATCATGTGATCTCTAGCATCATTTCTAGAACCCAGGCCCTATCTTCCAAGTATCTGTCCTTCCTGTTGCTAACATTTGCATTCCAATTGTCACTAATCGTTGGCACTGCTGATTACATGTTTGATGAATTTCAAACTGCAGAACTTTATAGAAATTTTCAATTTCCTCATCTTTGACTTTAGTGGTTGGGGTTTATATTTAAATAATAATCATATTGATGAGTCTTCCTTGTCAAGGTATGGATCTTATCTTCTCCTGACAGCATTATACTTCTGGGTGTTATCTTGAAATGTTCTTTATGACAATGCGTGTGACACTAGTCCCTTTTAATTTGTCATTCCCTGAATAGCAGATCATTTGTTTCTACTATTCAAAATGGCCAGAACCAGTTCAATTCAGCACACTCATGCCTGTGATACTGAACTTTATTTAGGCACTCCAGTTCTTACATCCCACCTTTTTTATTTGTAATGATATTTGAGGCTTTTTTTTTCCATTTCGGATGACTTCTCAGCAAATGAAGGTCTCGAAAGCCTGACACCCTCCCCATCATGAAGGTTGGCTCTACTTTGAGGAGACAACCCTTCTACTGTCCTATTTTCAGTGTCTTTCAACCAGAAGGGTTGGCAACGATCTGCTGCTACTCATGGGGTTCCCGTGACTACGTTTTCAGAAGTGGATCCTTAGGTTCTCCTTTCTAGTCTGTATTAGTCTGGAACCTCTGCTGAAACCTGCCCCTCATGAGACATGTCCATCAGCATGTGACTGTGCTGATATTAGAAATGTCTGTGGCAAAGTTTTCATCAGAGCAACACAAAAGCCACCACAGCATGGCAAAGTGTGGTTGGTTGGTTGGTTGGTTGGTTGGTTGGTTGGTT
>NW_022103928.1:31458669-31460697 GCF_000313985.2 Echinops telfairi | reverse complement strand
AGAGTAGAAAATAGAGAAATAGATTAGGAGGAACAGGGAGAAGAGAGAATGGCAGGAAAATTATTCCACACAATGGTGAGGGTTGTTAGCCAAGATGACTATAGCTAAGAAGTATACAAAGTAAAACCTTGGCTTCCTATTTTGTAATATTTAGCAATAGAAGAAAACAGTTTCCAGGTGCTGAATGTACAGGTACAAATGGATAATGCACTCTGCTGCTAGCCTAAATACTGGCAGTTCTAATCCTCCCAGAGGTACCTCAGAGGGGAGGCCTGTCATCCACTTCTGAAGAATCATCCCCAGAAACCCTGTCCAGCACAGCCCCCCTCGATGCACACGGGCCGCCAGGAGCTGGCATTTGCTTAGTGGCAATTGTTTGTTTTAAGCTAGAACTCTAAGGGGCACCTCTAAGACCACAGAAAGATTAAACAACTCCTGCATAGTCACCTGATCACATTAGATTATAGAAAGGTCTGTGAACCACCTTTAACTGGTTCTGATAGTGCTGTGAATCAAAGACATCTATGGAAATCAATAGAGACCACACATACAGAAAATCAGCTTCAGTTAACTATGGCCCTACAATATCTATAATCTGTAGCTCACTTTGTGACTACCATACGTGCCTTTGGGAAGTTGTTATCTGAGAGGAAATATCATTCTAAAATTAATAGCACAAACATATAACTCCTACAAGTTATGAAAGCTTTGGACTAGTTACTTCTCTGTTCCAGTTTCTGCTTCTACAAAAAAGAGGACAAAAATATTACCAAATGTTTGGGATTGGTGTGAACATTGACATTAGTATAATACCTGTGCCTGATAGGACTCAATGAGAATTATTATCGATATTATAATAATTACAAGTAGTAATATTTCGAGGTAAATCAATATTACATAGTAGTATAGCATAAGGTTTGACATACACATTTAATGAAATAATAGAACATTTTATCATTTTAAAAATTAAAATTCCCTATTATGTGATTATACTTTAATATCTGGCTTTACATCTGACACATTGTGTAAGTTATGGGATATAACACATCTTGTATAATTCAACTACAATAACAATGTAGGACCCAGAAACCAATTTCACTGATCAGTACAATCTTTTCACCTTACGTTACAGACTACCACTGGATGCTTTATATTGATGAAAGGTTTTATAGACATTTCTTTTCACAGAAAATGTGGCATTGTGTCATCTTGCCATCTTATATCCAATCACCATATTTTTACATCACTTTTTTGGAGCAAATACAGAGCTTAACAGTTGCAATAGTTAGGTTTTATATCCACTTGGGTGGACCAGGGTTCTCCCAAGATATGATCTTTATATCTATAGCATTGACTACTTAGGCAGGGGGCACATAGGAGTTAAATAAATGGGAAGCTTCCTAAATATTTACTTGATACAAGCCGAAGAAGTCTAACTCAGGTAAATGGCAGTCTAACTCAAATAGCTGGAACAGAGTCACAACCCTAATTCCTAGACGTGAGTCAGTTTACAGGTCCACAACCCCAGGAAGGGAGGCCAGGTTGCTTTGAGGAGGCCCCCCCACTGCACTGCCAGAGGTTTATAGTATTCGTCTCTTTTCCAGCCTTCCCCAAATAGTGAGTGTTCATGGGAAAGAAAACTAATCAGACTTAGCCACATCTATAAATATGTGTGCTATTTTCCAACATAAATTTATCTCTATACACAAGCTCACTGCTTTGCTTCTCCAGAGAAGCCAGCCTAGCACATCAGTATGTTTTCACATATCATGGAAATATAGTTAGGGAAAAAAATAGATATATTTGTATGGACCATCTTCTCATATTCTTGTATAAAACACTTCCAAATTTTTATGGACATTCCATCCCAAGCATTATTGATTTAAATGGCAAATATAATGGTATTGCAATAATTTTAATGTTAATTAATGACTATATAAAACTGATTATCAGCTCATTTTCTGTTAATTTATTTCCCTTATCAGATATTACTTCCATAGGAGCAGTATTGTATTGAATGGATGCAAA
>NW_022103928.1:31457065-31458233 GCF_000313985.2 Echinops telfairi | reverse complement strand
TGTGTTGTCCATCCCTCTGGGAGGGGGTTATAAGTAGATCATTGTGATAGGTTTCCCCTTTCTCCCCCCACCTTCCCCTTCCCCTCCTGGTATCGCTACTCTCATTATTGGTCCTGAGGGGTTTATCTGTCCTGGATTCCCTGTGTTTCTAGCTCTTATCTGTACCAGTGTACATGCTCTGGTATAGCCAGATTAATAAGGTAGAATTAGGGTCATGATAGTGGGGTGGGGGAGCATTAAAGAACTAGAGGAAAGTTGCATGTTTCATCAGTGCTATACTGCACCCTGACTGGCTTGTCTTTTCCTTGTGACGCTTATGTAAGGTGATGTCCAGTTGTCTACAAATAGGCATTGGGTCTCCACTTCGCACTTCCCCTCATTCACAATTATGATTTTTTTGCTCTGGGTCTTTGATACCTGATACCTGATACTATCGACACATGATCACACAGGCTTGTATGCTTCTTCCATGTGAGTTTTGTTGCTTCTCAGCTAGATGGCCACTGGTTTATCTTCAAGCCTTTAAGACCCCAGATGATTTATCTTTTGATAGCCGGCACCATCAGCTTTCTTCACCACATTTGCTTATGCACCCACTTTGTCTTCAGCCCCCTACCAGGCATCCTACATTCTCCTTGTCATCGATTTTAGATCACTTGTTGTTCCCTTGTCACTGGGTTTATTAACACCCACTCCCTTTCCCCCACCTCCCCCTCTATCATATCCCCCTGGAATCACCAGGCCATTGCTTTCTCCTCCAGATTGTTTATCCTACCTATCTTATCTAGATAGGCATGCAGAGACAATAATATGCACAAAAACAAAACAGAGCAAAGCAAAGCAACAAAAGAACAACAACAACAACAAAAATACCAACGACAAAGAAAAGCCTATACATTGTTCAAGGTCAGTTTGTTGAGTTTTAGGAGTGTTTTCTGGTCGAGTCTGATGAGGTGCCATGCCCTGGCCCCACAGTCTATTTTTGGTATTCCCCTGGGAATCCATTACTCTGCTCCCCTTGCTGTTCTGTTGCACACCCTTAATGTTTCGCCTCGGTGTGGTGGGGTCAGATCAGGCACAACTCCCACAGTGTCTCCAGTGTTGTCCCCCATAGCATTATGGGTCAGTGAGGGATGTCGTGTCTCGTGGTGGGGCCGGCCCTATGGTC
>NW_022103928.1:31437908-31455419 GCF_000313985.2 Echinops telfairi | reverse complement strand
ACCCCAGGTGCTATACCTTTTGGTAGCCCGGCACCATCAGCTTTCTTCGCCACATTTGCTTATGCACCCATTTGTCTTCAGCGATCGTATCATGGAGGTGAGTGCTCCATCTATTTACCTAGAAATTATCTCCTATTATATTCAAAACACAAAATTGACTGTACTGGTTCACAAGGAACCACCTGAAAGTGTGTGGTGAACAGCCTGGCTCACCGACCCTGGCTGCTTAGATTGGCTACTTCCTGGTTGTGGCGTTATGGAAACACTACTCAACACAAATTGCCTTTGTCTAGCAAATGGAGATGGTAGAGAGGACTTTCCTCATGAGGTGACCAGTAGAACGACGTAAGTAAAACTTATCAAAGAACCGAAAATAGTGCCTGACACATGGCACAGCTCTGACTAATAAGCTTGTCAACAAAACTGAATCTCTAGATGCAGGAGACAGCACTCAAAATGAAATCACAATGCTGACAAGTGGTATTTGCTTGTGATAAGCTTCTTTAATACAAAATCCTCATATATATTCTGACTGATATTGTATTAGAGTCTGCATTGTGTTTGCTCTTGGTTACCATGACCTATGTGGGAGAAAGAAGGTTGTGTAAGGAAATAAACTCATGAAGCTAATGTAACATGTGTTATGTTAAGCATTATCTAAGGTAAAAAAATGAGTAAGAATTGATTCCACAGCAATGGGATTTTATAATGGATAAAGATCCATATTTCCAGAGTAGCCATGGATCTCCTGTAAAAATATGTTTTAATGCTAAAAATTATTTTTGGGAACAGGTAAATCTGATGGGCTTTTCAACAGAGAATCCCAATTATGTAAGCTTAAAATATACGAGGGCTCCTTATTTGGCAGAGTGGAAGCACATGCTTTGTTCTGTTATCAGGGAAGAGGTCCTAGAAAAGGTAACCATGCCTGGTAAACTAGAGGGGCAGCAAAAAAGAGGAAGCCCCTCCTCAAGCTAGATTGGCGTGTTGGCTGCAGCAATGAGCTCAAGCATAACCACTGTGAAGACGGCGCAGGACTGGGCAGTATGGGGGTCTGTGGTGCATAGGGTCGCTATGGGTTGGAACTGACCTGTTACACCTAACAAGAACAACAACAACAAAGATAATACTCAGGAGCCCTGGTGCCACAGTGTGTTGAGCACTGGGTTTCTAACCATAAGCTCAACAATTCGAACCCACTAGTCCTTCTGAGGGGGAAGATTTATAGCCCCAGGAACCCAGAAAAGCAGTTCTACCCTTTCCTAGGGGTCACTAATAATTGTGATGAACTTGATGACGAGGAGGTTGAGGTTTTGAACAAGCAGCGATGAATTGTACTTGGAAGTCTCCCTTTATTGCTATACAATTGTAAAACAGCATTGTTTTACTAAGAGGATTGTTGAGGGACCCAGAGGAGGAGAATGAGTCTAAATTATCCTCTTACTCTGAAGACTGGGAAAGCGGTGTTTCAGGAAATGTAGTTAAGTTCATGGATTCCAACAATTATTTCACGTTCATTGAATTCAAATTTTGCTATGACTAAAAAGCTGAAGCTGAGAACGTGGACTTGAAAAAGTTGGTATCTCCGCTTCCATTTCTAGAGCACTTAAATTAGTAAGCAACAAATTTCCCATTCTCCTCAATGATACAGGATTGAAACATGACCACTCCTTTAACAATTATATTAACTCTTCCTAAGACTTTGACTCTTTGCACCAAATTTTACTACAAACACAGGAACTTTATGTTCATAGGGCATTGCCAACTCCAAAATATATTCCTCATGATGTATCATCACTTTAAAGCACTATCCAGAGCGCTCAGTGTATAGTTACTTGATATCTCTCTGAAGAAAATATTAGCCCAAGAAGAACGTGCAGGGCTCAGTAGTGATGTCTATGAAAAGTAAATAATACACATATGAGGAGTACCACAAAAAATCCAGAATTCTTTTTTCAAAGCTATATATTTAAACCTTTTTTTTACAAAACAACCTTATCATCTTCAAAGTACACTCCATTACACTTAATGCATTTGTCAAATCTGTGATTCCATTCTTTTCATGTCCCTTTTCATGCCCAGAGACAAAAAGAAGTCACACAGAGCGAGGTCAGGTGAGTAAGATGCGTGGGGCAAGAGAGGTATACTGTTGTGGGCCCAAACTGGTGCGCCGAGATGGCTGTGTGAGCAGGTGCATTGTCGTGGTGGCAAAACCAGTTCCCCGTCTGCCAAGATCAGGCCTTTTATGTCACACACTGCTGCACAATCTTTTCAGAACCTCTAAATAGAAAGTTTCATGAACAGTCTGACCTGGTAGAATGAACTCCAAATGCACTATTTCCCTCACAACAACAACAACAATGAGCATCGTCTTGATCTTTGATTTTACTTGACAAGCTTTTGGCCGGGGATGAGGGTGACAATGGCATCTTCCACTGGCTTGATTGATGTTTGGTTTCCAGGTCGTAAGAATAACACCAGTAATGACCTGGGGTGGGGGGAAAGTCTGGGTCACTCAGAGCTGTTTTCCACTGGACACCCTTTTCCTGGTCAGTCCCCAAGCAGGAATTTCACAGAGACCCTTCTCAATCCCAAATCTTCTGTTAAAATTCACTGAACTGAGCTCCCAGGTAGTCCCGATCACTTCCCCATCTCTTCGATGGCCCATGGTCAGTCTTCAAACACAAGTGCACGAATGTTGTCCACATTTTCATCAGTTTGGGAAGTTGACGGACATCCAGAATGATGCCATCAATTGACATTTCACATTTTTTGAAATGAGAAAAGCACTTGAGTTTTCCCCACAGTGTTGTCCTTATAAGCCGTGCTAACATCACAAGTTTCTGCAGCATTTTCCCCAAGCAGGAAACAAAATTTCACAGCTGTACGCTGTTCTCTTAAAGCAGCCATCATAAAAAAAAACAAGGTTCAAGTGAAACTGCTTTTATGAAAAAATTCACTGTGACCATAGAGAACCTTCCCAGGTGACGCCCCTGGGTGCGCTAACTCAGAGCCGGATTGCTTGATGCTGTCTGGAAGGAAAAATGTGTCCTACGAAAGCGCTAACCAGTGGAGCTTTTTTCCACTTTGGGGGTGGGTGGGTACGCCCTCATATATCATAACACCTTCTGTCATTAATCATCAGCAAGAAGACCAGCTTCTTTAGAAGGGCTTTTTACCTGATTTAAATATATAGTAAATATAAAATATGCTTATATTTACATATCTATTTTAATATACCTATAAATAGGAACTATATATACAAATAAAAAACAAGCTCACTGCCATAGAGTCAATGCTGACTCATAGTGACCCCCTGTGGGTTTCCAAGGCTGTAACTGCTGACAGGAGTAGAAAGCCCAGTCTTCCTCCCGTGGAGCTGCTGGTGGTTTCAAACTGCCAACCATGCAGTTCGCAGCCCAATGTTTAGCCACTACACCACCAGGGTTTCTTTTATATAGATACATAGAGATACATGTAATGATATTAGATACCTACTCACTAGTTCCTTCTCGATAAAGGACTGACTAGAACATCTATTCTCTACTGATCCAGATTAGGTGCATCTTTATGTGAGACCCATTTAATTCTCACTCCTTATGGACACTGATCTATTTTAAGGGTCTTATTCCAATGTTCAATCTTTGCATATAAATGTGTCCAAAGTATAATTTGTGTTAAACTGGGCTTCTCTAAAGTAGGCTTTTGAAAAGTGTAGACATGACTTAGAAAAATTAAACTTCTCAAACCTGAGTAAGGACTCCTGGTGGCACTCAGTTAAGCATTGTGCTGTGGACTGCAAGCCTGAAGGTTCGAACAGATGGGGCTGCTGCTCTCAGAAAGATTTACAGTCTCCAAAACCCATAGAGTGACTGTAAGTCAAAATTAACTCAATGCCAATGGGTTAAGCTCAGTATGTTCCCTCTGTGTTCCCTTTAGTGGACTATTTTCTTTTTCTTTACCATGGCAATGAGGGTGGGGTTTTTGACTCACTTTTTATAGGAAATCATGTCCTAACTAGAAGAGGAACTGAAAATGAGTCATTTGTTTCGGCAGCACTTGACATGATCTCAGTAATAAGATTAGAGTCTCCTTTCTTTCCTTCCTCTCTCTCATTCTCTGACACACACACACACACACACACACACACACACACCAGTACTATTCAGAAACAATACTGTCAAATCCTTTGAAGCATCCAGACACAGCATGATTATGTTTCTCTATGGCTAGCCACGTGTGTATTCATAAGGTTTTCAGTGGTTAATCCCTCAAAAGTGGTGAGCTTATTACTTCTTTATAGACTATTCTGAGTCTGGCAGCTCTACTGAAAACGATTTATTTAAGGTAACCCTGCTTGTATTTGAAATACCAATGACTTAGCTTTCAGTATGTATTACACCTCAACGTAAACAAAAAACCTCACAACTGGACCAATTAAGTTGTCAAGGAGTTCATCTTGCTTAGATACAATCAATGCTCATGGAAGCAACAGTCAAGAGATCAAATAATGCAGTGCATTGGGTAAATGTGTTGCACAAGATCTCTTCAAAATGTTGTGATTCATTGCACAAACAATATGTACTTATATAAATATTGGGAAGCAATATTCTTTATTCAAATATAAATAAATCTAAAATTATGCTTCATTTTTAAAACATCAGAACTTAAATGCTGATATTTAAATTATTCCTCTAGAATCATTACCATATATTTACTTTGTGTAATACCCAGGATCCAAGATGACTCTGTTTGGGGCAGCATGGAAGTGGGTGGGAGGGCAGACGTACCCTTTGGTGAACATGAGTGTGGTCCTGGGGCAAAACGTCTGGTTTTTAGGTTCTTCTCCTGGTTCTAGTACCTGTTATTTGACTATTGTTGACTATTTGAAAGTGTTCAATACATCTTCTCTGTGGCTATTAACTACTGACTTTTTTTTTGTAAACAGACATCCTAATGAGAGAGAGTCACAGTAAAAGACGATGAACCATTCCAAAGTCAAAGCTGCTGTAAGCTCTGAGTCCTAAGACCTGGGCCCATGCCTGAACCATAGCACCAAGATAAACACCACAAAATATGCATGCCTATGTGCCATGTATTTACACCCATTCCCAGTCAATGAATTGATTACTTCTAAAGGAGATCTATATGCAAATAGCACAATCTTGCTTGCTGATAGCTGAGACTTGAAGCACTTACTGATGAAGATAGAAGTCTACAGCCTTAGAATCATGATGAAAAGAGAAAATTTGGAAGTTGTCAAGGATTTCGTTTTACTCCAATCCACACTTAATGTTCATGAAAGTAGCACTCAAGCAATCAAATAACATACTGCCCTGAGTAAACCTACTGTGCAAGACCTCTTTAAAGTATTGAAGAGAAAAGATGTTCGTTTGTATTCTAAGGTGCTCCTGACCCAAGCAAGCCGTGGTATTTTCAATGGCCTCACCTGCATGTAAAAGCGGGATAATGAAAAAAAAAAGCTGGATAATGAATAAGGACGACAGGAAAAAGAATTGATCGATTTTAATTGAGAGATTGGGAAAGAATATGTACATTACAATGAACTGTCAGAAGAACAAACAAATCTGTCTTAGAGAAAGTACGGTCGAAATGTTTCTTAGAAGCTAAGATGATGAGACTTTGACTCATTGTGTTAGCCAAGGTTCTCTAGAGAAAAAAACCCAGAAGATTTATTAATATATATATATACATACATATATATATATATATATATATATATATTCGAGTATAAGTCAAGTTTTTCAGCACATTGTTTATGCAGTGTTTGTGATAAAATTAGGTCCCCCGGCTAATATTTATGTTGGCTTATACTCGTGTATATGTGAGATATATCTATATCTATATATGGATATATATATGGATAAGTTTATACAGCAAGAAGGAACATAACAGCTAATTAATCCATGCGGCAGTACAGAGGGTTCATTTCAACTCACTTCCATGGAACAGTTAATATACTGGCAGTTCTTCAACTCACATGGGCTGCCGAGTCCAAGGTCAAAGAAGCAGACAACAGAGTCCTCCCTCAGACAAGGCAGGTACAGTCTGTCCACAGGCAGTAAACAGCAGTGTGGGTCAGCAACAATCAGTAACTTCAGAACTTAGCAAAGCAGGTCCAGGGGAAATATCAAACTCAAGCAATGCAAGGCAACAGGATCCACCAACCTCAAGCTCAAGAGATATATGCACCAGTAAGCTCTTGTGGCAATATCCATGGGTTGGCTTAGCCCACAGGTAGTGTAGCTCACAGGTTGAGGCAAAGAACTAGCTGAAGCAGCAGCACTGTGGTCCAATCACCAGAGAGCAAGAGAGAAGGGGACGAGCCTTGCAGAGCCATTTATCTCTTTGCCCACCAATCAAACTGTGACCTGATTAATCCCACATGTTCGTATTGGCCATGTTGGTACAATAAACCTAACTATCACACTCATTTACATTTTTTCATCTTTTTAAAAAACTTGATTGCTAATTAGGTGAAGGTTTAGAGAGAATATCATAGTTAGGACTTAAGTAACTCATACACCTTCTAATTCAACTCATCATAGCAATCTGTATCATTGCTTATGCTAATTTCTCCATGTGTTTCTTGTTTCTATTGCTCCTTCTTCCCTAACCCTCTTAACTACGTCCATGGGTAAATAATGCCACTTTGATCTTAAATGGTGGATTCTTCTCCCGGGGAGGAAATTTCAGTTCCAGATCTGAAGAGTAAAAGCCATCATCTCAGGGATCCTACTGGTCGTTTCTTTGTTTGTTTAATTGCAACTTATTTTCTTTATTGTTCATAAGAGAACACATTTTATCAAAGAACTAAAAAAACTTCCAAATACTATTTTTGAAAAAGTACTTAATTTAAAACTACTAATTAACTTTTGGAAACTTATATAGAGTTCCTATGAGTCAGGGTCACTGGGAGTTGTAACAGTACTCCACTTATATTATTCAAATAAATATGTAATGTAGAAAAATGAATCCAGCTATGGAAGTCTCAGCCATTTGTACGCGTGAATCCGATGTTTATTTAATTCCACATTTAGATACTTTTCAGTAGGCTCCTGTTTCTCATTACGGGGGGCTTCCTGGTGAGCGGTTTGCAGGGTGGAAGAGTAGCTGTGTTCTGTTCTTCAGGACGGCTTGGCCGTGTGCAAGTGGGCTGCTCTCTACATATCTGTGCCATGGACACATGACCAGTCTTTGCATGGTAGAGAACTGAGTGGAAGGTAGCCGAAAGCAAGCTTTTCTAGATCTTGTTGATTCAGATCCGTGTGGACACTGACGTTTCATGATGGTTCAAGCTTCCTTTTGTTTTTTAAATGTATTCTTCATCGGAAATTAATACATAGATCATGTCATTCCATAGTTCAATAAAGTCAAGCAGAATTATACAATTGCTACCACAATCAGTTTCCAAACATTATTTTTCTTCCTGGACTCCTTGACACCAACTCCCTTTGACCCTACCTCCACCACCCCTGTGCTTCCCCACCACTCTGACACCCTTATGCTACTGAGTGTCCCTCGAGGTTCATCAATCCTCGAGGGGTTTCATGTACCAAAACACAGAAAAACATGTAACACAACTCCAAGCAGCACGCAACCTCCAATGACATGACACGTCTGAGACACACCCTAATCTGAACAAACCAGAACAAAAGTACAGAAAATGTTGCAAACTAGATCCGGTCCAGCCTGCATCGGAGCGGGGATCAGCCGACAAGGTTTTAACTGTTCAAGTCGCACACACACACCCCACGCTCTAGGAGGATGAACAACAGAAACATGGGTGAAGGAAGACAGCGAACAGTGTAAGGTATGAAAATAATAATAATTTATAACTTATCAAGAGGTCACAAGGGTGGGAGGGTGGGGGAGGGAGGGGAAAAAGAGGAGTTGATACCAAGGGCTCAACTAGAAAGAAAATGTTTTCAAAATTATGATGGCAACATAAGTACAAATGCGCTTGATAAAACTGATGTATGGATTGTTAGAAGAGCTGTCAGAGCCCCCAATAAAACAATTTATTAATGGCGAAGAAAGCTGATGGTGCCCGGCTATCAAAAAGTATAGCATCTGGGGTTTTAAAGGCTTGAAGGTAATCAAGCGGCCATCAAGCTCAGAAGCAACAAAGCCCACATGGAAGAAGCACACCAGCCTATGCAACCACGAGGTGTCGAAGGGATCAGGTATAAGGCATCATCAGAACAAAAAATCTTACCATAGTGAATGATGGGGGGAGTGCGGAGTGGAGACCCAAAACCCATCAGTAGGCCACTGGAGATCCCCTTGCAGAGGGGTCTCGGGGAGGAGAAGAGCCAGTCAGGGTGCGAAGTAACAATGATGAGAAATACAACTTTCCTCTAGTTCCTAAAGGTTTCCTCCCCGCTCCCACTTCCATGACTCGAATTCGACCTTGCAAGTCTGGCTAGACCAGAGGATGTACACTGGTACAGATAGGAACTGAAAAAACAGGGAATCCAGGGTGGATCAGCCCAACAGGACCAGTGGTGTGAGTGGCGAAACAGGGAGGGTCGAGGGAGCGTGGGTAGGAAAGAGGAAACCGGTAGGAGGAACTATATGTGACAGACAACAGAAAAGTGGGTGAAGGGAGACGTGGGGCAGGGCAAGATATGACAAAATAACAATTTATAAACTATCAAGGGCTTATGAGGGAGGGGGAGCAGGGAGGGAGGGGGAAAATGAGGACCCAATGCCGGGGATTTAAGTGGAGAGAAAATGTTTTGAGAATGAAGAGGGCAATGAATGTACAAATGCACTTTACACAATTGATGTGTGTATGGATTGTGATAAGAGTTGTATGAGCCCCTAATAAAATGATTAAAAAAAATAAAAATAAATAAAATGATTTATTTAAAAAAGATTTCCCCATAGTGTGGTCTAAATCCCCCGCAACAGGGCAAACCAAGAAGAGAGCATAACAGATCAGCAACTGGAGCAAAGCCAAACCACAAATCCCCTAAAGAGCCCCCCAAATAGACTTCAGGCTAAGACAGGCAGCTCCCGGAACTCCCCCAGAACCAGGGAGGAGAGCGTCATAAAGGCCAGAGGACAGACCTGAATCTATATGTCTTTTTCTTCTTTCAATCTCAACCTTCCTAATGCCACGACCCTTGATACAGCTCCTCATGTGTGGCGACCCCCAACCATAAAATGATTTTCGTCGCTCCTTCATCACTGTCATTTTGCTACTGTGATGAGTCATCATATATCTGACATGCAGGATGTATTTTCATTGTTACAGATTGAACGTCATTAAGGCATAGTGATTCATCACAAAACAACATGTCATTATATATTGTGAAATATTTATTTCTGATGAAAAATAAATGAGATTCTGTCTTGAAGCATGGTGTAGCATGGGCAAGAGTCTTCACGCAGGGTACTCATATGTGGGCATATCTGCACGTGGGCGGATAGAGGAGCAGTGTCTTGTTCCTAAGACCATCGGAAATATGTGTTTTCCGATGGTCTTAGGTGACCCCTGTGAAAGGGTCCCGACCTACAAGCTGAGAACCACTGATCTAGAGTGGCCAGAGGCTATTTTAAGTTCTCTCTCCCTCCCACATCCAATTCTTTAGAAACTTAGTGAGTCCCAGGGACTGAGGTTAGCTTTGGGTCAGTTCATCTGAACAGTACCACCCTCCAGTTCAACTTCTTGGCCACAGGAAGTCCGGGCCAGCCCAGGAAGACTGCAATTGAAAGGAGGGACAGGGGTGCTGTGTGGGAAAGACAAAGACCCAGGAGGTGGGCTCTTGACTTCCAGCCCTCATAGGCTTCTTAATTTAGAGGGGATCCTTTCATCAGAAGTCACAGCTGCCCCCCCCCCACCCCCCGCCCCACCCCAGTAATGAGCACTTCCTGCAGGTGCTCCCTCACAAAGCACATCCAGGCACAGGGGCTGGAGAAGAAGGACCGGGCACGGATTGGTATCAAGACCCCAATCTTGAAACACAAGTCTTACCTCCTGCATGCCTGTGCACCAAACCCACTGCCGACTTTCGTACTTGTTAGGCTGCTTCTCTGTGAGCACCCTCTCTTCATCTTTGACTTAAAGCCTCCCATGACTCCCTGTTGCCCTTATTATACAGTGTGAACTACCTTCGTAAGTCCCTTGATGAGGTGGCACCTGCCTGCGGTCCATCTATATTCCCTTTCTCCCTGGCTGCCCCATCTTGCCTCGCAGCCCCTGCACACACTCCTTCTGGCCATTGCTCACCACCATCCCTCTACCGACTGCCATCCGGGAAATTCAAACTCGTGGCAACCCCATGTGCGTCAGAGTAGAAGGATGCTCCCGACATTATTCAACAGTAGTTCAGAACTGTATCCGCTTAGGCCTTTTTTCTGTGTCACCTGTAGGTGGCCCTGTTCCCTCTTTCCAGTAGCAGCTTACTGTATTGTTTGCTCCACATCCCCCACAAAACATTTCCTTCCCCTCAGACACATGGGTTTTTTTCTAGACCTCTGACTGAAAGATGGCCCTTCCTTGCCAACTCTCACCTGTCCTCCAGGTCAGAACTACACATCCTAGTTTCAGAAAGTTGGTTTTAATCCCCTAGGACGGAATCTGACATTTAATACCTGCAACCACAAGACCTGGTCACCCCTGTTTTACAGTGTCTACCAATTTTCTCCATTTGCTTACACGCTTCCTTACTGAGCTCTACGAACCTGAGGGCAAAGAACTTTTGAGCCTACTGTGGCCGCAGGAAGCCTGGGGCCTGGTGGGTGAAGCATGGGGCTGCAGTCCTCGGCAAGCTGCCAGCACAGCCCTGAGGCTGTCTGATCCCTGAGTCACAACCTCAGAAACCCTAGGCAGCTGTTCTACTCGGTCGGTGGGGTAGCTAAGGGTCCGAATGGACTCGGTGGCCGTGGGTGGTACTCACAGGGCAGCAACATCTTAGGCACAAACTGCGAAACACTCAGCTACTAACCAAAGCCTAGCTTCACTCCGCGATGCCTTGGCAGAAAAAGCTTGGTGATTCACTTTGAAAGGTCACAGTCACGGAAAACTCTGGAGCACAGGGGTTCGCTGCCTCTAACGGGGTCATGAGTCAGCAGGTTCTAGACACCAGGGAGTCCTGAAGTTTCAACCCATAGAAAAGTGAGCAGGCATGAATCTGATTCCTTCCCAGCATGTAAACTGAAAAATGTCCCGACTCCGGAAAAGGACTTGATAAACGGGAATCCCTGGACTGGATTTAGGACTGAGACCTCTTTGGTTTGCCTTCATGTTATGATGCAATATTGAAAACTAGGAATAGAAAGAATGTCTATTTAATTCCCTAATGTGTGCATGCGTGGATCTGTGTGTGTACAGATATATTCATCTATCACAAGTATGCATTTGGATATACACGAGGAGTGTCAAAAAGTGTGTGGAAATAGTTAAATTAAAAGATGATGGAATTTTCCCGTGAACCTTTTGAAGCCCTTTCCTACATGTATATATTATGCGTTAAATATGATATGGGAGTGACAGTCTCCTTCCATAAAGGTTTACCTCCTTGGAAATCTTATAGGGCAGCTGTACCTTGTCTGTAGGCTCACTATGTATTGGAATCAACTCAGTGGCAATGGATATGTTGTCTATTATATGTTTATATAATATACTTCCATTTATGTTTATATATAATGTTATTCACCACCCATTTGTCAGTTTGTCATACTGTGGTGACTTGCATGTTGTTATGATGCCGAAAATTATGCCACTGACATTTCAATGCCAGCAGATCCACCCAGGGTGGACAGGTTTCATCAGAGTTCCATACTAAGGCAGAGTAGGAAGAAAGACCTGGAGATGACTTCTGAAAATCAGTCACTAAACCCCTTAGGGATCACAGAAGAACATTATCCAATCTCTTGCCAGAGGAGCCCTGGTGGTGCCATGGTTATGCATTGGGCTGCCAGCCAGGGGAGTCAGCAGTTTAAAAGCACCAGCCACTCCTTAGGAGGAAGACAAGGCTTACTACTCCCATTAAGAGTTACAGTCTTGGAAACTCAAAGGGGCAGTTCTACCCTGTCCTATGGGGGTCACAATAAGTCAAAATGGACTCAATAGCAGTGAGGTGTGTTGTTGTTGTTGTTGTTCATATTGCCAGAAGATGAGCCCCTAGACTGGTGGGCACTTAAAACATACTATGGCAGCCTTAATGGACTCTAGTATCTCAACAATTGTGCAGATAGGGCCGTGGTTTCTTCTGTTGGATAAGGAGTTGCTATTAGTTGGACATGAATTTGCTGACTGGACAGCAAGTAATAACCACCACAAATATATATGTATTTATATTAGTACACAGAACATAAGAACTTGGCCAAAGAGCTTGAGCCAATGTTCTGCTTTCTAAAAGCATTCATTGCTAGAACGTTGGTAAATAAGGCTCAAGGGTCCAAAGGAAGATGGGTTTCTAAGGCTGAGTTAGGAAAAGAATGAGTCCACTTCAAGGACAAAGGCTTCACGCTGGATGGGAATCTCAGGAATTCCCGGATGTTAGAATGGACACATCTCCAGGGAATATTTCCAGAAGTGGATTTCACAGGAAGAATTTGAAGACTCGCTGCTAATCAAATTGAACTTTCTCCTAGAATGTCGCCCGAATATAGCTAAAGGAATATGAGTAATCATATAACAACCAGTGATCAGAAGAGCCTCCGTATTTTTTTAATGGAGAGTAACAAAGAGAAGAGTATCCAGGGAGACTATCCTAGGGTTATTCTACGGATACTCTAGATCCTATCCTAGGAATATTCTAGAGAAGGTGCTCCAGCACCGAGTAGGAGGTGTCTGCTACAACGGGCTTGGACGGACAAATGACTGTGAGCAGGGCCCGGACCAGATGACATTTGTCCTGTTTTCCATGAAGTCACCGTGAGTTGGAACTGATTGGATAATAACTGGCAATACCGCCAATTATTTCTCCAAAATGTTTCAAGGCAAGAGTATTCAGGCTCTTGACAATCAGTCCTGGGGGTCTAGTGAGCAAGTGATGAATTCTGATCTCTCCCTCAGGATTATCCAACCTTCTTTGAATCATCACCTGTAATAATGTCCCTCTAATCTGAGCAGTCGCTCCCAGTTATTCTGCCCACCAAGAAAAGCCCACACTGTTGTTAAGAAGCCCTCTTATGTGTCAAATTAACACTCTCTATGTTCAAGTTAGCTTCCTATCTATTTACTTCTATGACCTTCGAATCATTATGAATTAAGAGGAAAATATGCAAAACCCATTAACAAAGGAATAGCTTTTCCTTCCGTCACACCCACTTGCAGTGGGGGCTGGGGGGTGGCTGTGTTCCAGGACGTTCAAAGAGAAATCTAACATACAAGTTAGACATCACACTGTGAGCATCTCCCTATATTCCATCCCATAACCTAACATTTCTTCATGCATTCAGTTCACCATAGTTTACAAGTATCCTTAATTTTTTGGTAGCCTCGCTTTGAAAACAAAAGGTGCCTCACAATAAAGCTTGCAAAGAAAGTTTCTGAACCCTCAACTGAGGTCAAAATCTTGGCACAAAAGCAGAAGACACCGTAGCCAAGAAGCTCAGCATAGCTGTACCTCCTGAGCCACAGAAGCAGTTACCAAGTGCAGAGCAAACAAAGGTTTCTTATTTGCAGATCCACTGACGAATCCTCTTTTAAAGCAAATGTGCTTTCGCCAAGGAGAGACAGGGGTCAAATGAGGAAATGCCATCAAATGGTGTTAACTTCTTGCCTAGCCTTTTGGACTGGGCTTGGGACGCATGGTTAGGGAAACGACAGCTAAAAATCTGAAAGGATCACTTTATGGAACAATCTGAGGGACAATATGCATGAGTCACGGTGATGGATAGAACCTCTCTCCCCATCTGTGTCAGGACCGGCAGCCACTGTTGATGGAATTTCTCTTCTTATTTCATGTGAATATGGCTGGCACATGACAATGGTTGCTTCCTTTGAATATTGGCACTTATCAGAATTCTCATGAATTCTAATGTTTCAGTACCTTAATAGTTCTAAGAAAGCAGTGATTTTATTTCCAGAATAATTTTGTGTTTCTTACTAATAGCTGTAAACCTTCAAACTATTTCTTACCCATCTACTTAGGCTTAAGATCATCTCTTTTAATATATAGCTTATAACTCCAACTTAAGTTGATATCAGTGCTCTATGAACAGTATTACTGCCTTCTTTTAGATGGGGAAACTGGGAAACTATAGGAAACCCCTGCAGGTAGGAAGTAGAACCAGGATTTGGATGTGAGCTGTCTGGTACCAGAGTCTAGGTTCTCAGTCACTATTCTGCATCACCTTAATGAAGGTCATCTCTATATGTTGGCTCTGAGAAGGAATGCTAGACGCACAGTCAATAATCAAGAAGTTGCCCCATAATCACAAAGTAAGGTGAAGACGCAGCAAAGAGAGATGGTGTGTTAGACAGGGTTCTCTAGAGAGATAAAACCAAATTGCTGATAATTTAATACATTTATTTATAAAGATAATTAGATATATAATAAGAAATGAACTGTTAAATCATATACAGATAAATATATAATACAAGAAATAAACAGTTAAATTATAAAGCACTCCAAATGGCTCAATGCAACTCACTCCTGTGAGAGAGTTGTGAGAGACTAGCAGTCCTTCAAGTCTAGTCTGCTGCCAGATCTTCCTCTATTTGTAGAGAGAGCTAGGCTATGTCAGCACAGCAGCCAATCACAAGGCAGGTCACCAACTGCCAGTCCCCAGCTCCAGAGAAGTCTTAAAGGGACCTCAACTTACAGCGACACAGTCCACAGGCTAGGCGTCCCACAGGTAGTGTAGCCACTAAATTGAGGCACGGGACAAGCAAGGCAGTCGCACACTGGTCCGATGATCAAAGAGCGAGAGATAAGAAAGGCGAGACTCACCAAGCCATTTATCTCTCTGCCCTTCAGTTAATCCCACTTGTGTTTATCGGCCAGGCTGGCACAATAAACTATCTCAGATGGTCGTTAAGGCGATGGTTGTGATGACTGTAGTTAGATGTTATCAAGTTGGCTCCGAGTTGGGGCCACCTCACGTCCAGCAGACTGAAGCATGGCCCAGGGCTTGACTATCTTCATTTTGCTGTTGTGGCCCCTGTGTGTTTTGAGTTCCTTCCAGCCTAAGGCCCTCATCGTCCAGCGCTCCATCGGACAAAGCTCTGTTGTGATCCATGAGGTTCACTGCCTGATTTCCTACAGTAGACCGCCAGGCCTTTCTTCCTGGTCATCTTAGTCTAGGAGCTTTGCTCAAGCCCGTCCACCTGTTGGTATTTGTCGTTGCGTTCAGCCTCCTAGTAACATGCAAGCTACCACAGTTCAACAAGTGACAGACAGTGGGTAGAAAGCACGGACAATAGCTTCCAACTGATGCAACATTAACATAGGATCCACTAAGTATTTCCCCAACGAAAGAAAGTAGCATGTTAGATCAGACTTTTTTTTTAAACTAAGACATTTTTCAAAATCACTTGAAAGGCACCACTGAGCTAGAGTTAAGGGAAGGCATCTATAGAAAATAAAGAAAAAGCAAGAACCAACGCCACTTTTGACCCTGAAAACATCTTGTACTTTCACAGTTGCAAAGCACATGGGTCACTGGAAATAAAATCCGAAGCCTGGTCAAAATGAGGGCTCACGAACCGAGATCACATCTTAATTGTAAAGGTCAGCGTGGCAAAATCCATTGTGAGGATGGAAGCAGTAAGAAGACGCCTCTCTCGACATTGGGGCTGGAGGGAGGGTAGAAAGCAGTACCCCTGAAAATACACAAAACTGTCCACACAGAGTTTCCGAAATCTAAATTCACACTCACAATGTAACCCCAAACTACCTCAACTTTCATTTAAATTAACGTGGTACCAGGTTGGTAGTAACTTCACCTCTACTCCATTCCCTTTCAAGCTTCTTGGGGGGAAAAAAAGGTACCTTGAACCCCGGAAAGAAAAACAACAAAGAAAGCAGGCCAAACTCGGTGCCATCGGTCAATTCTGACCCTCAGAGGCCTTCTAGAACAGAACAGAACTGCCCTGTGGACTTCCAAGGTTGTCAGGAGCACAGAGTACGAAGCACAAAATCTTTCTCCTGCAGAGCAGCAGCTCCTGGGTTCAAACTACTAACCTTGAGGTGAGCAGCCCATTGAGTAGCCCACTCTGCTGCCTCCAAAAACCCAAACCAAACTCACTGCCACGGAGTCAATGTTGACTCATAGCAACCCTATAGGACAGGGTCGACCTTCCCCTAAGGGTTTCTGAGATGAGTCCTCAAAAAGTCCCCCTGCCAAAAACCCCAAAGAAGATAGTTCATAGTCATAAAATCATACAACATAAGAAAACAAACTATGGTGAGTGGATCTACCGTAAAATAAGTAACAACAAATTGGCAAAAATAAAAAGGTGGGAAAATACCAACTGCTGGCAAAAATATAAGGCAGAGGGACTCTGCAGAGACCAGCACAGAGGGGACACAGAGAGGGCTCCCCTGCACGTCCAGACAGGGGAATTCTCAGCATAAAGCTAAGTAGACACAGAGTTATTAAACTAAAAGAGCAGCAACATCTGACGATAGATTCTCCCTTGTTATCGCCCACTGGCACAAGCCGAGGAGGGCAGCTCCCCAACTAGCCTGACCAATATTTTCTGGTCCCGAGCCAGGGAGGGCAGAAAACACAGCCTATAGCTGCAGGGACGCGGCTCTGTGTGAACAGTTGGGGACAGATGTAAGCACACATGGGCTTGGCTCTCAACCCCAGCCAAGAGAGCTCCATTCTGATTCCTTATTAGCAGGGATAATGCAAGCCTATCTGTCCACGCGAGAATAACTCTGCAGGACAGCCTAGAGCAGACGTAAATAGTAACTAAGCTAAATGCAATGAAATACTGCCTTACACTCACAATGCTAGCCAATTTTTTAAAAAAAACAGAAAACAACAAATGCTGGAGAGGTTGTGGAGAGACTAGAACTGTCCATTCTCTCCAGATACACAGTTGGTGGACTTGTACATACATGTAACTACTGTGGAAAATGATATGGTGATACTTAGAGCAACTGGGAATTGAAATCCCATACGATCCAACAATAGCATGGTTGGGTATATACCCCCAAAGAAACAAGACACACAGCATGAGTGGATGTATGCTCTCCCATGTTTAGAGCTGCATAGTGCGCAATAGCAAGAAACCAGAAGCAGTCAAAAAGCTAAAGGAGAAGAATGGATAAAAATTAAAAAAAAACTATGGTGCATACATGCAAGGGAATACTACACATCCACAAAAAACAGTGATAAAAACATGAAACACCACATGACAAGGACGGTCCTGGAAACCACTACCATGAGTGAAACTCATCAATCACAAAAGGACAAATATTGTGTGATTCCACTACTTTAAGGAGTAACACCAATTAAACAAATCTTACAGACCAGTTCCCAAAGGGGTAGAAAATCTGCCTACCAGCCATTAACCAT
>NW_022103928.1:31417302-31437733 GCF_000313985.2 Echinops telfairi | reverse complement strand
TGGAAACCACTACCATGAGTGAAACTCATCAATCACAAAAGGACAAATATTGTGTGATTCCACTACTTTAAGGAGTAACACCAATTAAACAAATCTTACAGACCAGTTCCCAAAGGGGTAGAAAATCTGCCTACCAGCCATTAACCATGTAGTACCCCACTTTATGCGCACTTCAGAAGGACCACTGCAAAAGAGGAGCCCTCACATCGCTGGGGCACTCTTTTAGAATACAAGGAAAGGGAGAAGACTCGATGTCATAAAATATTGAGACAAGGCTGTGACAAACCCACAGGCCCTCCCCCAGAATGAGAGGAGAATCTTACTGGAAAACCAAGTTAAGACCAGGGGAGGGGAGCATCTACATTTCAGAGAGGAACTGATATTTCTGTTAGTGAGTACGATGGGTAAATGGGGAGGAGCAACCTCACATCAGGAAGGGGTGCTAAACGTTAATTGTAGGGAACCTAAGGGGAGAATAAACCCAGTTCTATGTTCCTGGATAGATACTTGGAATACATTTCTACCCAACTCTTGGTGAACCATGTCATGGACTAAGCACTATGATGACCTTAGACACCTAGCCTTGCAGGGAACATGGCATCGCCCAAGGGCCACACCAGAAGGACTCAACCTGGAAGTCCGACTGAACACACTGGGCCATATCTTAAAACCACCCTTGGACTTAGGGCTGACATTCCCTGATCGGAGAGGAAGCAAAGGATGGGTCACCCCAAGACTGTGGAAATGGTGGTTATTAGACCTTGATGGGATTCCTGGTTTAGTGGGCATCCAAAGAAAGGGGACACAGGGCCACCTTATATTTATTATCTCAATGCTTCCTTGCATCAATATGACGGGTATTAATCTGATAGACAAGGATCTGCCCTTGTAAGGAATGTTACAGGAATTTTTCTCCTAGGACCAACCCCATGCTCTTCATTAACAGAGTTCAATCAATTAAGAAATCAGTCTGTACAAAGCCACAACTCATAGAGTGCAGCTCACGGTTCGACTGTACTCCCATAAACTCTTCAGATCAACAGACCCCTAAATTCAATGCCATTGGACATTGATATCATTGATGTTATCAATAACATCACCTTATACCCCAGGGGCACGGTTGGCAATGCTTTTCTTTGTTTCGTTGACACGTGTTATGAATTTTAAAGCTGTGATACCTCAGAGTAAATCTCTATGTTCTAAAAAGGGTTCTGGGAAATTATTAGGAACTGGATTATATCTTTAGGACCTTTGTCCTGGGAAAGAGCTACCTTCCTGATGCCTACAGAAGACCTAATTGTGAAGACCGCGTAGGGTTAGTGACGATTCCTTAAGTCTTTTTTCCTTCTAAAAGTATCTGGGACATAGGAAGTAAGAATCAACGTCGGACAGGAAAAGATATGACAAAATAATAATTTATAAATTATCAAGGGCTCATGCGGGAGGGGGGAGGGGGGAGGGAGGGAAAAATGAGGACCTAATGCCGGGGGTTTAAGTGGAAAGGAAATGTTTTGAGAATGATGAGGGCAGGGAATGTACAAATGTGCTTTACACAATTGATGTATGTATGGATTGTGATAAGAGTTGTATGAGCCCCTAATAAAATGATTAAAAAAAAAAGAATCAACAACCCTGGGTAAAAACAATAAATGATGTGTCGAGCATTTATATGAATCATAAAAGTAAAAAATTAATCAAGCATTAAATAGAATGTGAAACCTTTAAGTTTATGATTATTATTGAGTATATTACCTGATACAAAGCAAAAAATATATATATTATTTTCTCATTGCACTGTGAGAAAAGGAATTGCTAAAACAATTCTAGTGAACAGGAAATTTTAAATATAAATCTGTTGTGCATTGTTTATTACTATTATAGCATGTTTGAAATGTCTATAATATTAGTTTTCTCTATAATATTTGTGTCCTATTTTTGCTTTCTGTTAATGCATACAAAAATCCAACAATAATATGAAAAATGCCAACCAGAGAGAAAGTTTTGAGGAGGACAAATTAAGAAACAGTACGATAGAAATTAGGAAAACTAAGAACCAAATAGAAGTGGAGAAATCATGGATGACAATTTTTTTTGTTTTCACTTTATTGGTTATTTAAGAAATTAGCTGGTAACTTTTCAAGAAAACAGGGAAAGTTATAGGCAAGAAGACAGATTTTAAGTTGGAATGCACTCAACAGCAACAGTTTTGGGGGAGTTAAGAGTATACGGGGAAAATGTAGAAATACAAATGACAACTTTAATTTTTTTTCTTTTCTTTTTGGTGGCTAGTAGGAGCACACAAATAGAACGGTAGCTTGCATAAGGAGCAAATTTAAGAATGTTGTGGTTTTGCTTTTTCTCTGAGGCTTCTATGAGAAATATATAAGCAGTCGTTTCTCAAAAAAAGAAAGAAAAGATAGGCTAAGACATGCCAAAATCCTCTGAGTGACAATGCCCCAGAGAGCAGACTGGGGAAGGGGGCCCGCCTGGGGAGTCTGGGAAAGTCTCAAACTATGAAAACATTATAACCCCGAGTTTGATCGGGTGAAGGGCATGGTGGATGGAATGTATGGCAGGTTTCACAAGTTCATAGGTTTCTCTTGACAACATCCTGCGTGGAAGGCGGGTTCTCTCTCCCAGCCTGCCTCAGTGTCCATTCACAACTTAGTGTTTGGCAGAGAGCAACCTCTGAGAACTGTCGCCAGAATGTGGGCCCTGAGCCAATCACAGGCACTCGAGGTGGAGGTCTGAAGGCTCCCACTAGACCAGTGGTTCTCAACCTGTGGGTCGCGACCCCTCTGCGGGTAGAATAGCTCTTTCACAGGGGTCGCCGGATTCATAGCAGTAGCAAAACGACAGTTATGAAGTAGCGACGAAAATAATTTGATGGTTGGGGGGTCACCACACCATGAGGAACTCTATTAAAGGGTCACCGCATTAGGAAGGTGGAGAATCACTGCTCTAGACAGAACGTGAAGAAGCATTCAAGAAAGGAGTGTGGACGTGGTCAGGCTCCAGAAGACCAGGAAAAGGGGCTGAATAAATAACACAATAGAGATTTGTCTTGACATAAAGACAAGTTAAAAATGGCGACCAGAGAAGCAGAGTAAGCTATAAAGTGTTTATTTGGAAGGGGAGAGAAAAATTAGGATGCCTTGTCAATTGCTAAAAAAAAGGGGGCAAAGAATCATTGTAATTTTATCAGCAGTCAGAAGAAAACGTGAAGTTGTACAAGTCCCCAATAAAGTAATTTTACAAAAAGAAGAAAACATGGGTGACTAATTATCCAGCAGAAGATGCCTTATTCTCACTCCAGTCTCAGCTTCCTTGGGCTCCACCCCTCAAGCGGACGCCACGTGCCCTACTCAGGGTTCTTGAGATGCACCACCATGTGCAGTGAAACTTAGGTGAGCCGGGACCCATCGGGGCTGCCTTGTTATTCCTATTCTCAGCCGGTTGTCACCTTGGACAGGACACGGTCTTCCCATTTTTCTGTCACTTGTTACCCTGGAGAATTTTGAAGTTTCCTTCTCACTGGTTCCGCCCTACACAGGTTGTTTTCCTGTATATAGTATACCACACACAGAGTCTGCAAGACAGCAGAAACACACACACATACAGATAGAATGAGAGCTTTAAAAAGTGAGTGGGATATTCCATGCTCGTTTAATCCATTTTTCTCCAAACTTCATTAAACATGCAAACAAGTATGTTGTTAGGTGCCACCAAGTGGGTTCTGTCTCGTGCACACAGAACGAAGCACTGCCCCGTCCTGGGCCAGCCTCACAATGATGATGTTTGAGCCCATTGCTGCAGCCATGTGTCAATCCATCTCTCTGCCTCCCTGAAGGCCGTCCTCTTTCTCACCAACACTTTCCTTGACGACACTGTAATTCAAATGCATCCATCCTTCCTCGGGTCTCCTATTCACTGGCCCCACTCTTACACCCACAGGAGGCCAGTGAAAATAGGATGGCTCCAGTTAGGCCCACATTAGTCCTCAAAGTGACACCCTGGATCTGAACACTTTAAAGAGGTCCCCTGAAGTAGCAATACATTGTATTTCTTGACTGCTGCTTCCATGAGCACGGATGGTTGATCCAAATAAAATGCAATCTTTCAAAACTCCAAGGTTTCCTCCATTTGTCATGATGTTGGGATTGGTGTAATTCTGAAGATTTTGATTTTCTTTACAATGAGTTCCAACCAATACTGCAGGCTGCCGCCTTTGACCTCCCTGAGCAATTGCTTCGAGTTCTCCTCACTTCCAGCAGGCAAGAGCCCGTCATTTACACATCTCAGGTTGTTAATAAGTCTTCCCTCAGTCGTGCCACAGTGTTCTTCTCCATGGAGTGCAGTTTCTCGAATTAGAGAGATTGAGTAAATACCGTGAAAAGGCACAACCCTGACGCACATTTCCTGATTTTAAATCATGTGCAAGTCCCTTGTTCTGCTTGAATGAGGGCCTCTTGATCCATGTCCAGGTTCTGCACGAGCCCATTTAAGTGTTCTAGAATTCCCATTCTTCTCAAGGTTACCCATAGTTTGTTATGAGCCACGCAGCTGAATGTCTTGCATAGTCAATAAAACACAAGTAACTATCTTCCTGGTGTTCTCCTTTTCTAGCCAAGATCCATGTGGCGTCAACAGTGAGAGTCCTCATGCCCCCTCCTCTTCTGAATCGGCCTCGGATTTCTGGCAGCTCCCAGTTGCGACATTGCTGCGTCAGCAGAAGTTTACTTGCACGTGGTACTGTTGATATTGTGTTCGATCGTTTTCACATTCTAGTGGGTCCCCACTCTTGGGAATGGGAACAGATATGGAGCTCTTCCAGTCAGCTGGCCAGGTAGCTGTTTTCCAGGGTTTGGGGCCTGGAGCAATAAGTGCTTCTGGTGCTTCACCGGCTTGTTGAAGCATCTCAGTGGGGTGTTCTGTCCATTTCTTGAGTCTTGTTTTTCACGAATGCCTTCCATGCAGTTAGACTTCTTCCTTCAGTATCATTATTTCTTGATCACAAGCTACCAAATGTTCGGGGGTCTCCCAATTCTTTCTGATATAAGGACTCTCTTCCCTCTTCTTCCTGGATTGTTAGATATTTTACCTGTGGATTGCCAATCTCACAACTGAAGGCTTGGATTTCCTCTGCAGTTATTTCAGATTGAGCTATGCTGAGCAGGGTCTTCCTTTTGGGCTTTGTGAATCCTGGTCTTTGCATATTTTATCATATGCTCTACTTTGTCTTTTCAACGTACCCTTTGAAATGTTCTGTTCAGCTCTTTTACTTCATCATTTGTTATATTTGCTTTAGCTACTCGACATTCAAAAGCCAGTTTCAAAGTCTCTTCTGACATCCACTTTAACCTTTTCTTTCTTAAAAAATAATTTTTGACTTTTAACAATTTCATCAACATACAATTCCTCGATCATACCTTTCCATCACAATCATAACAGTGTGATTGACCTTCACAACAATCACTACAATCAATTCCTGTACATTTCTACTTCCTTGTACTTGATGCTGTTAGCTCCCCATGCCTGCCCTTTGAATCTATTGATCCATTTGTTATATCTTTAAGTTTATCTAGTCTGGGTCTCATATACAGAAACCATATGAAATCAAGACAGAACACGCCTTACAGAGTGCATTGCAAGGTGGATTCCACCAACTGTAGTTAGACCCAAAGTGACACCCTGTCAGTGAGCTCCCTCTTGACCAAGTGTATAATCGCGCCCATTTGAAATATTTTCTGCCTTTCTTTTCTTTTTAATGGCATTTTGTATGAGGTTTTTGGTATCATTCCACAACTCATTGGGTCTTTGGTCATTAGTGTTCAGTGCATCAACTCTGTTCTTGAGACGGTCTCTTAATTCAAGTGGGATATCTTTGAGTTTGCGTTTTTGCACTTGTGAACTTGTTCTCATTTTCTTCAACCTCAATCTGAAATTGAATATGAATAATCGGTCATCTGTTCCACAGTTGGCCACTGGCCTTGTTTGGCCTGATGAGATGGAGCTTCTCTGTTGTCTATTCCCACAGACACAGCCAGTTGGATGCCTGTCTATTCATTCCTATGATGCAGTCTGTGTATGTGTTGTTGTTTTCGTTAGGTGCTGGCCAGTCAGTTCCAACTCATAGCTACCCGACCGCATAACAGAACGAAACACTGCCCGGTCCTGCGCCACCCCCACAGTTGTTTTTCTGTTTGAGCCCATCACTGCAGCCACTGTGTCAATCATCTTGTTGAGGGACTTCCTCTTTCTTGCTGCACCTCCACTTTACCAAGCATGATATTCTCCTCCAGGGACTCATCTCTCCTGATAACATAGCAAAGTGCGAAACAGAGTCTTGCCATCTTTGCCTCTTAGGAGCATTCTGGCTCTACTGCTTCCAAGATAGATCTGTTGGGTTTTTCGGCAGTCCATGGTATTTTCAATATTCTTCACCAATACCATAGTTTAAATGCATCAATTTTTCTTTGGTCTTCCTTATTCAATGACCAACTTTCACATGCATATGAGGCAACTGAAAATACCATGGCTTGGGTCAGGCATTGCTTAGTCCTTAAAGTAACATCCTTGCTTTTCAATACTTTAAAGAGATCTTGTGCAGCAGATCTACCTAATGCAATGTGTTGCTTAATCTCTTGGCTGTGACTTCCATGAGCATTGGTTATGGATCCAAGCAAGATTAAATCCTTGACAAGTTCAACCTCTTCTCAGTTATCATGATGCTCCAGTTGTGAGGCTTTTGGTTTTCTTTACATCGAATGGTCCTCCACACTGAAGGCTACCCTCCTTGATCTTCATCAGCAAGTGCTTCAAGACCTCCTCACTTTTAGCAAGCAAGGTTGAGCCATCTGTTTATCACAAGTTTTAGTAAGCCTTCCTCCAATCCTGAAACCGTATTCTTCTTTATATAACCCAGTTTTTATTATTTGCTCAGCATACCTATTGAATAAGTATGGTGAGATGATACAACCCTGATGCACACATTTCCTGATTTTAAACCATACAGTATGCCCTTGTTCTGTTTACACAACTGCTTCTTGATCCATGTACAAATTCCACGAATGAGTACATGAGTGCTCTGAAATTTCCATTCTTCTTATGGCTCTCCATAGTTTCTTATGATCTGTACAGTTGAATGCCTTGGCATAGTCAAAAAGGCAGAAGTAAACATCTTTCTGATATTCTCTGCTTTCATTCAAGATCCATCAAACATCAACAATGATAGCAATTTTTCTATGTCCTCTTCTGAATCTGGCCTGAACCTTTGTTGGCTCCCTCTCAGTATACTGCTGCAATTCTTGTTGAATGATCCTCACCAAAATTTTATTGAAATTTGATATCAATGATACTGTTCTATAATTTGAGCATCTTGTTGGGCTACCTTTCTTTGGAATGAGTCCAAATATGGATCTCTTCCTGTCAGTTGGCCAGGTAGCTGTTTTCCAAATGTCTTGGCATAGACGAGTAAGTGCTTCTAGTGCTTCATCAGCTTGTTGAAATTTTCAGTTGGTTTGCCATTAATTCCTGGAAGCTTGTTTTTGGCTAATGTGCGCAGTGCAACTTGAACTTCTTCCTTCAATATGATTAGTTCTTGCTCATAAGCTACCTCCTGACATGGTGGAATGTTGACCAGTTCTTTTTGATTCAGTGACTCTGTGTATTCGTTCCATCTCCTTTTGATGCTTCCTGTGTCATTCAATATTTTGCTCTTAGAATCTTTCAATATTGCAACTTGAGGTTTGAATTTTCTTTCCATTGAAGATACATTGAGCACGTTCTTTTGGTTTTCTTAACTCTAGGCATGTGCACATTTCATTGTATTTTATTTTGTCTTCTCAAACGTCCCTTTTCTTCTGTTCAACTCTGTGACTCCATCATTTCTTCCGTGTGCCTTTGCCCTCTGAACAAGAGCAAGTTTCAGAGTTTTTCTGATATCCACTTTGATCTTTTCTCTGTCCTGTCTTTTTAATGACTTTTTGCTGTCTTTGTAAGTGCTGTTCTCAATGTCATCACACAGCTCATCGGGTCTTCTGTCATTAGTGTTCAGTGTGTCAAATCTATTCTTGTGATGCTCTCAAAATTCAGTAGGGATAAACTTGTGGTCAGATTTTGGCTCTCATGGGCTTTTATCGATTTTCTTCCGTTTCAGTCTGAACTTACATATAAGCAACTGATGGTCTGTGTAATAGGTAGGTTTATTGTGCCAACCTGGCCAGTAAACCCATATGGGATTAATAAGATTGCAGTTTAATTGAAGGCCAAAGAGATAAATGGCTCGGCAAGCCTCGCCTTTCTGTCTCTTGCTCTCTGATGATCGGACCAGTGTGCGGCTGCCTTAGCTAGTTCTCTACCTCAACTTGTGAGCTACACTACCTGTGGGACACACAACCCGTGGATCATGTCACTATAGTTCGAGGTTCCTTCAAGACCTGCTTTGCCACACTGCTGGCGTATACATCACTTGAGCTGGGGACTGTCAGACCCTGTCATCTGCCAGACTGTTGGTGACCTACCCTGCTGTTTGCTGCCTGTGGCTGGACTGCCTACATTGATCTACAGAAGACTCAGCTGTCTGCTTCCTTGACTTGCACCCAGCAGCCCTCGTAAGTTGACTGCCAGTATATTAACTGTCTTGTGGAAGTGAGTTGAACTGAGCCCTCTGTACTGCTCTGTGGACTAATTAGCGGTTTATTTCTTTGTGTTGTATATATCTATCCATATATATAATCGTTTTGTTTCTCTAGAGAACCCTAAGACAGTCTGTTTCACAGTTGGCCCCAACCTGGTTTTAGCTACTGATAGTTTCTCCACTAGATGCTCCGTGGGAGAAAGATGAGGCTTTCTACTCCAGTAAAAAGTTAGTCTTTGAAATCCAAAGGGGTAGTTCTACCTGTTCTACAGGGCCGCCATGATTCAGAATCAACTTGACGGCAGTGAATTTCATTTGTTTTGTTTGTTGGGGGTGGTGGTGCTTTTCTTAAGGCCAACTGACTTCACCACGTGTAACTACTTCATAACAATACCTAGACTAGTATTCAATCAAAACACTGGGCACCACAGGCTAGCCCTGCTGACATAAAATTAGCCATTTCACTTATAAACAATAGTCTCAGTAAAGTGGGGGCTGGTTGAGCTGTCTTCGTTTTATGTCTATCCATGGATTTCAATAAAATAAGTCTCTACTTGACCTGAATTGAGTGTCAGGGAAAAGTGGATCCCTGTTACCTTGCATGAGCGTGCTAGTTAAAATTGTTTGTCCCCTTGCCTGGGCCATAGTTCAGTGGTTTGGCAGTAATAATTATTACACGTGATGAGATGTGATATAATGTAATCACCTGCATGGTAAGTTCTGCTCTGAGCACTCAATCAACATAAAGGGCCTTTCCTCAGGGGTGTGGCCTGTTTCCAATATATGTGGCCATTCTTGCTGAAGCTGGATCCTGCATGTAATGCAGCACCACATGCTGGAGCCCTGGTAGTGTAGTGGTTATGTGCTGGGCTACTAACCACAAGGTCAGAAGTTCAAAGGCACCACTTCTTAGGAGAAAGAGGTGGTTTTCTATTCACTTAAAAAGTACGTCTTGGAAACCCACAGGGACAGCTGTACTCTAACAGTTCAACTCACTTCCGTGAGACAGTTAATTTACTGGCAGCCCTTCAACTTACGAGTGGTTATGAGTCAGTATGGGCTTGATGGGCATGAGTTTTGTTTGTTGTAGTGATAGGAGTCAGGAAAAGCTTTCATCTAACCTGACATTTGACACACAGAGTTGGCACTCAGCAGCCTCTACAACACCCCCAGCAGCCTACCATCTGACCTGCTGATCTTGGGTTTCTCAGCCCCTGAAGAGGATGTCAGAAGAAGCCCCAGCCTGACATCTGACGCATGGACTTGGAACTTGCCAGCCTCTAAAACTGGGTCACTTCCTTAAGATACACATTTATGGGCTTCACTGGTTTTGCTTCTCTAGAGAACCCAGACTGACACAAGGAAGTGGATTCTGGATCCAAAGAGGATGTGATCGTTTTTGTGTCAGCCTGGGTAGGCCAGGATTTTTTCTTATTTTGATCTAACATAGTGTGGTCAAGTCCATGATGGAAGCTTCTGTGAAGCAGTTTTGAGAATAAGAAGGTTGAGTATCGCCTCCTTAATCTGATGAGAGTCTTGAGTCAATTGAGGGAGGTTTCATTCAGGATGTGGTCTACTCTTAGTATAGATGAACACTGTGTGGAAGCTAGCTATAGCCCTATTACTACCCTGATAAACTGACAAACTGAACACTGAACAATCCTTCAGATAGAGACTTAAGCTTTTGGTAAACATACATAATCACATGGTTGTGACAACTGAAATTTTATTTTATTTTTTAAACATTAATTACAACACTTTTATTCCAAAGAGACCCTGGGTGATCCTGTTAGGTGATGACTGCTAACAGCAAGGTCAGTGGTTCAAACCTACCAGTTCTTCGTGAGAGAGATGAGAGGCGATTTGTCTGGTAAAGATATAGTCTTAGAAATCCTACATAGGACTGCTATGAGTCGCAATCAACTCACCTGCAGTGGCTTTGGGTTAGCTTTGGATTTTCATTCCAAAAGAGCATTTTTGGAGGGGAAAAAAACTGAGTATAATAAGAAAGAGGAAATAAAAATACCTAGATTCACACACACACAGGTCTCCAGCTGCATCCGAAAACAAAACAAAGCCATATACAACAGTTGCCACAGAGTCCTTCCTATTTCTACGGAGTAGAACCTTCCTCGGGCAGTGGATCACCAGGCCTCTGCTGAAGGCCTTCTGGTTGAGTTAGAACCACCAGCCTTTTCGTTACTTGTGGAAGGCTTACCCCTTTGCACCACCCAGGAACTCCACATCCTTGCCTAGGCCCGTTTTAACATCTATTAATATATCCTGAACATAATGTCATGCCATTAGCTATGATCTTCACAATCTTACCAACTATTGTATGTTGTACATTTTTACAATACTGTACTGTGTTTAACCAATTGCCACATCTGGGCGGTTAGCGTTGATAGTTACATAATCTGGTGTCAATTTGGGACTTGAGAGGATTAAGGGTTTAAGGGTGGAATCTAGACTGTCAATCGGGTCAGAGCCAATGATGCCTCTGTGTGGGCATGGCCTTCTGAGAATTCTGGGAATTCCTGTATTTCCTCCTTGGAGGCAGGAGAGACTCTCTCTCTCTCTCTCTGCTTACTTCCTGCTAGACATCCCTGAGAAACTACATGGACCTACCCTGATGCAGTCCTGGGAATTGGAGGAGCCACACAGAGCCTCCTGCCAGTGCTGAGATAGTTAATGCCACTGGATCCAGATGATTTCTAACCCACCGCCCTATGATCCTCCTGCATTCAACATCATTGCATGTATTTTGTGAGTCTGAAGAGACTTTATAGATTGGAATGGGACATATGGGCTAATATTGGACTTAAGGACTTGATCCAGACAGGGCTGGGATATTTTCTCAATAATCAATTGCTCTTGCAGATAAACCTCTTTCTTTCACACATGTGTCCTTATGAATTTGCTTCTCTAATCTACCTAGACTAACACAGTTAGTTTAGTCAATCATTTTCTCAAACAATCAATATTCAAGTTTTAAATGATAAACTATCAATTTTATGTGAAGGGAAAGAGCATTTGGATGAGAAAATTCCGAGCGCACCGATTTTTAAAATGTGAGTTGTTCCAGAACGGCACAAATGCTGACAGCTTCTGTTTTGATAACACACATTATATTTTAAGTGGACTGTGAGCGTTCAACTCTGGGGGGGTAGTGGTTATGCGTTGGGCTTCAATCCTCACTCAGGGTCGCTGCTCCCAGGGAGAAAGACAGGGTGCCACTCCCCTACACAGTTGTACTTTTGGAAACCCACCAAGGCAGTTCTACCCTGTCCTCTAGGGTGACTTTGAGTCGGCATCAACTGGAGGGCAGTGCTTTTGTTTTGTTTTAGTGTAGTGTTCTGCCGACAGAATTGTCAGAGCCTGACTACAGCTGTCCCAGGGGAACGGCCAACGACTGGACTGTGCCATCTACAGAACCACTCAGTGCTGCCGAGTCATTGCTCTCACACTGCTGGACTTAACCATTAGAGTGGTTGCTCTCAAATTTTGCACTTTGTTAAACATATCTATTCCCTAAGAAATACTGCCGTTTCTTCCATTTACCCTCTAAGCCTTTCACAGCCCATTGCGAGTCTCAGCATCTAGACTAGGCCTGGGCAAGAGGGTCTCTGAAGAATCGCTCCCAGTCATCCTACAACCTAAATTCAATTCCTCCCCTACTGCGCCCCTCCCCGCCCCCTCCCCAACCCCCATACACACACTTCCACAAGCGCAGAGCTGTGACAGCCAATGGTGCCAGAGCCTCCGTGACGACAGGGAAAACGAAAGCGGGGGAGGCACAGGAGCCAGCAAAGCCCACATTTTGCCACCAGCCTGAGGGTCTGCACACACTCCTGTCCTGCTGGACCTCCGCTGGAGGGCGAACCCTCGGGGGAGCCTGGAGACTGAAGATCGGAAGCCCAAAGGAACGCCCTGCTTGGGCGCCGCAGGAAACGCACGCTCGCCACGGTGGCGGGTCGGTTGTCTCCCAACCGCCCGATCGTCCTCGAGCTCGCGGGGAGCCTCTGCTCCCGGGTGCGGTCTCGGCGGGGTCGGACGCGCGCTCCAGAGCGTCGCGGGCAGCTCCCACGCCCCGCGGCGGAGCGCCCGCGTGTTCAGCCCGCCCCCCGTGCGACCGGATTGGCCGAGCGCTCCCCAGCGTCGGCGATCATTCGCCCGCGCCGTCGCCCATTGGCTCGAGCTCGAGCCGTGCTCTGGAGGAGGCGGGTGCCGGGCAGCTCTAAAGGCAGCTCGCCAAGCGCCGGCGGGAAGCCGGAGCTGAGACCTCAGCCGTTTCATCGAACCTAGCCGGCGTCTCCCGACGTCTTTCCTCACCATGACTGTGCCATCGACACCTTCCTTCAAGAGGTACCTGGAACAGATCTCCGGGGATGGCAAAGCCATCGGAGTCCTGACCAGCGGCGGGGATGCCCAAGGTGCGTACACTCGTGCCCCGGCTCCCAGCTCCGGAGGATGCTGGCGTGGAGGGCAGGGCCGGAGGCTGCAGCCTGCGCCACCCTGGGGGATGCGGCCAGCGGGCGAGGCTCTGGGAGAGGCGGGCCCCCGCGTCTGAGTCGTGAAGTAACTGGGTTGGGGGCGGGGGGGGCGGAGGGTGGAGGTGGCGGAAGAAGCTTCCAGCGACCGGGCATAGCAGGGATACCTGTTGGATGAGCCAGAACTGGGAGAGAGCTTCAGGAATCCTAGGATGGGGGGCTGGAGGGGTCGGTGAGAAATTCCCATTTTCAGGGAGAATCAATTTCCACCTCTGCTTTTTAATTTTTAAATCGAGATTGGCCACTGGATTGCCTGAAATGCCATCCAAGGCCATGCCACCTCTGAATCGTGGAATAAAAGCCAGACTTGCCCGCGAAAGTTAGAGACAGCTCTGTCCCGGCCTCCGCCGCTTCGGCTTGCCGCAACTTCCACCGACAGCGTGGTCTCGGCGCCCTTCCGCTCTCCGCATCCCCAGCCCCCGAAAGGAAATAGGAGGGGGTCAATGGAAGGATCAGTCCCTCGGGGTGACTTCTTCAGCTCCACCTCCTACACGTCTGGGGCGGGGCGGGGAGGGGGCTGCTCTGCTGCATTGCAGGGACCCCGAGGCCGGAGTGGGGCCCTGGGCGCGGGGAGGGGGGGAGCTCCCTGGATTTGACCCTGGAGACCTGCTACCACGTTTTATTTCCACTGGGAGATTTCTCTCCAAAGGGTTTCCCCCACTCAGCTCTCCTGTCCTCTGCCGGCTCGTGACCAAACCGAAAACTAAAATGGACCACCAGGCCGGCTCTCTGCCGGCCACCCCTCTTTGCGAAAGGCGTCCTAGCGGTGGCGGCAGGAAGCTTAAAGGACTCCCAGGACGTCACCGGGGTTGGGGTGTGGACTCCAGCCGCCCCGCACCTTCCCGAACACCCACAACCTGGGAGGGAGGAAGGGGACGTCGAGTGTGTTGGGGGAGGCGGTGACTAAATATTTAGTATTTTAAAAGGAGAGACACGGCAGCGGGTGTAAGGACCCCGCGGGGGACTGGGGTGAAACCTTGGCCCCCTTATCCCTTCTTTTGCAGCCGGGGCGCTGGTGTTCCCCGCGGGCGTGATTCACTGATCCGGTGTTAATCCCGAGTCAGTGGTAGAGCCAAGAACTGAAGTTCCCCGGCAAATGATTTCCTTGCTGTCGCCTCGTGCCTGCTCCGCCTGGAAAGGGGTTTCCCGATTGTGTGTGCGCGCGTGTGTGCGCGCGTGCGCGCGCCCCTGTGGGTCTCTTCCTCTCCCCTTAGTCCTGGATGAGTGGCGAACGCTCTGGTATTTTTACGTTTCTTTGAGGTCACACACTGCCGAGGGATGCTCACGGCTGCCCTGAGCTTTTCTTTCACGTGCTCGCCTTCTCCTCACCCTTGGCCCGTGACCTTCCCTGTGCCCTTCCCTGTGCCCTTGACATGGACGCACGCCCTGCTTCTGGGCTGCTAGAGCTGGGCTGCTAGAGCTGGGCTGCTAGAGCTGGGCTGCGCAAGCACCTCCGGCGGCGACAGGTTGCGGCGCTGCGAGGCCCCGACTCCTCCCCCGGCCCAGCCGTGCCTACGTGATGCCCAGCCCGTCCCGCACTGCGCCCGCCGCCTCTGGGCGTCCTCCGCCCTCGCTCCGCCCGCTGGTGTCTGAGGGGTTAATTAATCTGGCCTCTTCGGGACATCTTGGGCGGAGGGAAATTAGGGGACTTGCTCCCAGGGTCGCTCACCACCCTCGGAGCTGAGCGCTGGTGCCCAAAAAGGTGCCTAGGGAGCTGGCTCTCTAGTGCTCAGGACAAGACCCTGCTAGTTCTCTTGCAGGCTCTAATCCTGGCTCCACTAACCTTCCCCGCCCCTGTCCCCAGCCAACCTCCGCCATCCATCCGAGTGAGGCAGTGTGGGGACTCTAGTAAGGAATCCTCCGTATAAGCAAGTCTGGCAGAAGCCTGATTTCTTAGGGAAGGAGAAGTGTGTGATGAAGCATAGTCTGAAATTGGAAAAATAGGAGCTAACTGATTACTCGAGTTATTGAAACACCTTGAAAGATGTAGGAAGAGGGGGCTTTCAAAACGTTCATGGGAGTGGAATGAAAAGATCGTGGAACTTTCCCATGAACTTAACGTACCCTCACAAGCTTTGTGGGGTTGAGGTGGGGTCTGGGATTGAGACCCCTGGGGTGGCTTCTCTGTCAGCTGACTGCAAAAGCATAGAAATTGCCCAACCTTCCCCAGTCTTATCTGGGGCAGTAAATGAGATAAAATGTTACACAGATGTATGGATTGGGATAACAGTTGTATGAGCCCCTAATAAAATGTTAAAAAAAAAAAAATGTTACACAGAAAGAGGAATTAAGCTCTTGAAGACCAGGGATCTAATTTATTTTAGAATCAAGCTGCTAAAAGATAGGTCAGTTTCTTGAAACCCTTGTCCAAAAGTTTGCCCAAATACTTGTAGTTCATGTACAAGCATATGTGATAATGGTGCAATGGACAGAATTAACATTTTCCCTACTTGTTAATCTTGTTCTGGTACTTGTTCTGAATAATGAAAGTCAGTCAGTCAGTATCACTTCTTTTCAGTGGGGAAAAAAAAAGATACCTTGAAACCTGAAAGTGTGTCAGACACTGCTTGGGTGTGGCAGCATCAGATTAATGAGAAATGGCTGTTCTTTGCAACAAGTGGTATCAAATATAACGGCCTGTTTCTTAATTGTCACATTTGGACTGCCCCTGGGAAAGTATGGCTCTTCCCTCTGGAATGATAAGGCCATTGATTTTTGGTGTAGCTGTTAAATCCTGGTAAACACCTATTTCCTCTTGCCATACTTCCTTGGGCCTGCTTAAGTGTCTGGGTAAATTTCTGTCTGAGATCTTCCCTTGAGAAAGATGTGTTCAGAGGTCATACTAGCAACAGGTTTGCAGACCCTTACGATTAAGTGATCCCTTGAGATGTTAGCTAGTTTACCCTCATGCTTTCATTTTGTCTTATTTCTAAATCTTAGCTTTATGTAACTTTCTCTGAGATTCAAGACGTGCTGGTAGCCAGTGATCCAGAAGAATACATTTAGAAAAAAATTAAAAAAAAATACATTTAGATCTTTTTTTTGGGGGGGGGTTGATTTTCTATTCAAACGTGAAAGTATGTTTACATTCCAGGTTGAGATGACTTGTTGTTAGTCCTATCGGCTGTAATGCACTAATGCACACTAACCCTGTATACAACAGGCCAGCATTTTGTCCAGTCCCATTTTCACAAGTGTTGGTTTGCTCAAATCCACTCTTCTGGTCACTGTATTATTTTGAGTGTCTTTTACCTAGGGGTGGGGTGGGGAGGGGGGCTCATCTTCCAGGACTGTGCTGCACAATATACTGTCATGATCTACTGGCTAACTTTCAGAAATAGATTGCCGTGCCTTCTTCTTAGTCGGGGAGCTCAGCTGAAACCTGCTCATCACGGGTGTTTGGAATGGGATGGCGTGTCTTCCAGGGTTCTAACAAGTGCACACCTCCGTGGTAGACAACTGACAGTAGGTGGAGATGACTATCAGTCCACTGGCATGGAGTGGGATTCTTTAGAGAATGTCCGAGGGCCAAAGGAAAATGTGTGAAAGAGTGAATATGGGGCTGCTAAGAGCCCCTCCAGCAGCCTTAGACTTCGCAGGCCCCTTAGCTGCTGCTTTGCCATCTTTAGGAGCCCCGGTAGCACTGTTGATTGGGCCGTTCACGGCTCATCACGCGGTTGGCAGGTTAAGCCCACTGGAGAACGATGAGGTTGTGTGCAGATGTACAGATTTGGGAATGCTATGTAGGGTTGGTATTAGTTTGGATTTTCTCTGTCTTTAATGTGCATATTATTCCCCATTAAGGGTCTTGTTAAAGCGCAGATTCTGATTGTGTAGAATCTCGGGTCCAGCCTGAGCACAGCCACTTGTCAGTGGAGGCATGTGTTGCTCTGGTACTGAGCAAATGGCAGCAGAGCTTCTAGATCAGTGATTCTCAACCTGTGGGTCGTGACCCCTTTGAGGGTCAAAGGATCCTTTCACAGGGGTCGCCCGATTCATAGCAGTAGCAAAATGACAGTGATGAAGTAGCAACGAAAATAATTTTATGGTTGGGGAGGGGGGGTCACCACCACAGGAAGGGTCGCGGCATGAGGAAGGCTGAGAACCACTGCTCTAGATGAAGACAGACTAGGAAGACCAACCCTGCAATCTACTCCCCCAAATCAATCACTGCAAACCCTGTGGACCACCAGGGTCGCAGGGAGGGAGCGGGACCAGGCAGCAGGTTTGCCCTGAGTCAAGGGCGGTCTGGATGACAGCCAACAAGGACAAGGGTGGGGGCTGAGAGTCGGCTTTGCTGCTTGAGACACTTGGAGGATGTTCAGGCTACTTGTTCTTGGGGCCCTTGTAGCAAACATGGAGTCATGCGCTTCATAAAGCAATTTGAAAATCCAGGCCATTCTGCTCTCAGAAAGGCCTTTTTCTCGCCAGACCATCGCAGTCATTTCCTATGCATGGCTCCTGAAATTGACCAAGATTTTAACTGAACAGACTAATTGCAATAGGACCGCTTTCATCAAAAAAGAAGTCTTAATGAGCAGACCAGAGTTTTTTTGTGAGAAGGAATAATTAAAAGGACGGATGTCAGAGGCTAAGTGGTGAGGAGGAAGCCAGGCCAGGCCAGGCCAGGGGAAGAGTTCCTACCGGCCAGGACAGCGCTGGGAGGAAGCCTCTGGTTAAGGCATTTTGACCTGATGCCTGAGGGGTGAAGGGAAGTGCGGAAACAATGTGAAGGCCCAGAAGTGGGAGCCTGTTTCTCTTCTCTGAGGAATGCCTGCAGGAAGGGCAGTGAGGATGGTGGGGAAAGTTGGGAAAGTGGTGGGCCATGAGATCAGAGAGGCAGTGGCAGGAGTTGGGGCCACTGATTTTGCCTTTTCAATTTTTCTGACCTTAGAATCATCTAGGTGTTGGTTATCTTTGATAAAAGCACTTTGGGGAGGGGTGCAAAGATTTGCTTGGGCTCATGGAAAAAAATAATATATACATTATCATGAGGGAGGGAGGGTGGGGGAGGAAGGGGAAAAATGAGGAGCTGATACCAAGGGCTCAAGTAGAAAGTAAATGTTTTGAAAATGATGATGGCAACAAATGTACAAATGTGCTTGACACAATGTATGTATGTATTGTGATAAGAGTTGTATGAGCCCTCGATAAAATGATTTTTTTTTAATTAAAAAAATATTTCCTTGGGCGTATGCAGTTAAGAAAGAGAAAATTTCTATTCAGGAAGTTTCTTAAGGGGAGCCAGTGAGGGACAGAGATGGACATAGATATGCGTATGTCACAGCATGCATGCTTTCTCATAAAAATACGCTACTTGAGGGAAAGCAGATGATGCATGAAAGAGTAGGTGCTAGCCGAAATGAGAGTCTTGAGTAGGATGAGGTGGTTCTAGTTTATACAGGTGTGAGTCAAAAAGTATTGCTACTCTGGTTCCAGTTCATACGTACATGGGTTTCTTTTAAACAAAATACTTTTAAACGCGCCTGTGATCAAGGAGTGCCTCCGACAAGTTTTCTCATAACACACCGGTCTCGTTAGGATGCCATTAAAAAAAGGCCCAAGAACGTCTGCTGGATCAGGTAAATTCAAGGCACAGAGGTTAGCTCAGAAGACGGTGGGAACTAATTTTCTTGTTTTATTTATTTCAAGGCATAATTTTAATGAGTTGCCTTGAGGGGCAAAGGATGGTCACAGGGACTTATATTATGAAGAAGTTTTAAGAAAGTTAAAAACGGCATTGGTTAGAAGAAAAAGAAAAAAACAGGCAAGTGGCCCCCAAATGTTTTTTTCCATCACGATAATGCCCTTGGCTCAGTCTTCAAAAGCATTATGTATGTAATCATCTAGTAGCCACGTTAAAAACATCAATGAAGCAGGTGAACTGAAAATATTTCTTATGTCAACACATGGTCACTATAAATATTCTCAATGTAGTATTTGACATTCTTTCCCCCCACCCTCTGTGAAGTCTTTGAAATCCTGTGTGCATCTAACACTTGAGGAACAGTTCGAGAGCGATGCATGGCATGATCCTGGTAGGAACATTGATGATACTGTTGAGAATGGTATGCACAGGACTGCCAACAGCGACCGGCTGTTTGTAGACCTCTGCGCCAGACATTGAAATGCAGCTCCTGTCGGGCACGCTCACCCCCAGGTCCTTGGCTCAAGCTGTTCCCTTCGGCTGGAGTTCTCTTTTCCAGATGTTCAGTGGGCAAACTTCCCTTACCTTCAGTTCTTTTATTTATTTAGTTAATTTTATTGGCACTTTGTTACATATCATATAATACAAGACTTTAACCATATCAAGAGAAGCTATACAATCTTTACCACAATCAATTTAAAACATTTTCTTTTCACTCCCATACTCACTGTTATTCATGTTTTTATGCACAACAAAACATTCACCAGTTCTACTTCTACATGTATACTTCAGTGCCTTTGATTCTATTCTTTGTATAACAACCATTATTGTTCCACCAATTGTTCCTCCAAATTGTTCCACCACCCTAAAATGAACTCAATGCCCCCTAAGCAAAGACTCTTCCTCCTTTATCCTTGATAACCATAGATCAAGTTTGATTTCTTCCTTTCTTTTTTTTAATAATTTTATTGGGTGCTCTTACAGCTCTTATCACAATCCATGCATACATCCATTGTGTCAAGCACATTTGTACATATGTTGCCATCATAATTTTCAAAACATTTTCTTTCTACTTGAGCCCTTGCTATCAGCTCATTTCCCCCTCCTTCCCTCCCACCCCACTTCCTCCTTCATGAGCCCTTGATAATTTAGAAATATTTTTTTTCATGTCTTACACCAACCGTTTGTTGTCTCCCTTCACCCACTTTTCTGTTGTTTGTCCCCCTGGGGGTGGGGTGGGGGGCGTACATGTTGATCATTGTGATCAGTTCCCTCGTTCTCCCCCCATCCCTTTACCCTCCTGGTTTCGATACTCTCATTATTGGTCCATAGGGGTTTATCTGTCCTGGATTCCCTGTGTTTTGAGCTCTTATCTGTACCATGTACATGTTCTGATTTCTTTATTTCTTTAGTAGTTGAGATAGTTTATTGTGCCAGCCTGGCTGATAAACGCAAGTGGGATTAACTGAAGGGCAGAGAGATAAATGGCTTGGTGAGCCTTGCCTTTCTTGTCTCTCACTCTGTGATCATCGGACCAGTGTGTGGCTGCCTTGCTTGTTCTGTGCCTCAATTTAAAGGCTACACTGCCTGTGGGAT
>NW_022103928.1:31411400-31416735 GCF_000313985.2 Echinops telfairi | reverse complement strand
TCCTAAACTAGGAGACCTAACAGAATCAATGAGACAGAAAGAGGAAAACAATGATAAGGATAGCATAAGGATAACAATAAAGAGTAAGAAAGAAAAAAAACCACCAACCTCTTCAAAACCAGAGAAGAAATGTCTTTCTTGGAACAATCAAGAAATATTTGAGCATAGAACAAATTCAGGTTGGGTCAAGAGAGAGATCACCCGACCAAGTATCATTATACCATGGTGTGATTCACCATAATCATGTTTACCATAATCTGTCTGATAGTAAAGTTTTTGAGTCCCTCTCTTGTAACTTGAGGTCATCTGCCAGAGGCCCAATCCAACCAGACACCCTGCAGATGGATTTGGGGCTCCCATTGTCCTCCCTAGGCTTATACAAATTGGGTGTTCACAATTTAAACTCTGATACTTCTCCCTTTGTCATATTTGGATTTTGTGATTGTCATCTTTTGATCACACAGGCTGGTGTGCTTCTTCCATGTGGACTTAGTTGATGCCTCACTTAGATGGCTGCTTGTTTGAATAAGACCCCAGATACCAACCCAATTGACCCCAGACACTAACCCAATTGATAGCCGAGCACCATCTGCTTTCTCACCACACCTTTTGTCTTCAGTGATCTCACCTTTAGCTCTTTTCTCCAACATCACTTTGAAGGCCTGCCCTAAGCCCCCCATTAATAACTGCAACCCCTCTCTGTACCTGCCCTGCTCTCAATTCCCCTAAATCCTACTCTGTTTTGCATTTTTTGTGTACTTCTTATCTTCTTCCACCATTGGGTATAATTTATTTATTTATTATGTTCATGGTTGTTATTTTAATTGTTTTCCTGAGTAGAATAATCTTCTCCAGGAAAAAGAGCTTTTATTTTTCAATGCGGTATCCCAAGAGTGCCCAGAGTAGACACTAATCCATATGCATTTGGTGAGTGAAAGAATGACTGCCTTACTGATTTATGTCTTATACCAACCATAACACAAGACACGGTGATTTGATTAATACATGAGGCAGATAGAAGCTCCCAGCTGGATATCTTTGATCCATCGAGTGCTAGCAATTTAACAAGATTTTCCTTAGGCTCTCCCAGTCCCCACCCCCTCCTAAATTATTAAATAGAAAACACTTTAGGAAGAACTTTAATATCAACAATAACATGAATTTATTTTCTAACATGTTCACACATTTTTGCTTTTGTGGAAATATAAAAACCACGTAAACTTAGGTAGAAACCAGTAAGAGGGAATGCGCAGCTTGGATTTATTTTTAAATTGGACTCAACTATTGAAATTAATGAGTTTCTGGTGGTGAGTAAGGAGCCCTGGCTGCATAGTGGTTAAGCACTCCCTTGCTGGCCAAACGGTTTATTAAACCCACTAGCTGCTCCATGGAGCAGTGATCAGGTAGTTTGCTTCTGTGACGACGATTGTTCTGGAAACCCTATGGGGAAGTTCTACACTGTCTTGTAGGGATACTACGAGTCAGAAATGACTTCATGGCATTAGATTTTTTTTACAAATGTGAGAATTGGGAAATAGGCAGGAAAAAATAGATAGCACTGTTTAAAAAAGGATGAAGTGTCTCCTTGTGTCTCATCCCCACTGACACTGAATTGATTCCAACTAGTATGTTACACTTGGGAGCTGTTAACCTAAAGGGGGGCAGTTAACCTAAAGGGGGGCAGTTTGAGCCTCCTAGTAGCTCAGCTGGAGAAGGATGAAGCTGTCTGTTACTGGGAAGATTTAAAGTCTCAGAAATCTGCAGGGACAATCTACTCTATCCTAGGAGTGTCACATAGGAGACAAAAAGATTAATAAAAATGTTCTATCACAAGCAAGATAAGACTTACAAATGTCTTGCAATTTCATCAGAACAGAGTCATCCTAAAACATTTGGAAACAGGGAAGGCCTCTTCAAAGTAGCCGGTAACTTAGCATGTGTTGAATACTTTTCACACAAACTTGCTCTGGGCACATAAAAGATGCCCTGACCTCAGGGAGAGGTTGATCTTAGTGCCTATATTGACAGCATTGTAATATAGTAAGAAGTTGTTTTAGAGTACCAAAAAAAAAATCAAGAAAATAAACAAATATTTTAACTACACCTACAGTAACTGTCAGATATCCCACTTAATTAAATCCTAAATTTCTCACATTTGTGGTTGTTAATAGTTTTATAGCAAGATTGTACATGCCCTGAAGATTGGGGTCTTAGAGTTACAATGAAGTGGATTGTTTAGTATGGTTCTTCAGCCAATTTAGCCTTCCTTTCTGGGCATACAATGAGCCATCACAGAAGCAGGAAGGAGCAATCTCCCTACTATCCGGAAATTAAAGCACCAGAGTTGAGTGTGCCCTCTGGAGCGCCCTCTCATGTCCAGGAGACTGTGGACTGTGACGTGAGAGGAGTGGCATCATTAGAGCCAGAAAGCTCTAATGATGTAAAGCTGAGTTACTTTGGGCAAAAGGCTCACTTATGAAATAGGGTACCTGCAGCCATTTACACGAGGAGGCTGTTTGCTGACCCACAGAACTAGAGCCAAGTGTTTTCAGGCTCACAGGGTGGAATGGAGCCCCCTTGGGGAATTTACCAGCAGTGCTAAAAGAGCCCTCACTGTAACATTGCTCAAGCAGGCCAAGGGGCTGAGGGGCAGAGAGAGACATGGCATAGAAGCCTGTCTTCACTATGCTGAACATTGTGATCCTGCATCGTAACCTGTAAACTTCCCCAATAAACCACATAATCTGAATATAGTCTATGAGTTCTTTGTTGAACTAAGCAGATAAGAGTGCTGTGGGAGGAACTGATGGTATCAGACTTGGAAGGAAGTTGGAGAGTGGGGCCATATCTGACCACTTCATAGAAATTGGACTTAGGCTGATGAATTTTATTATCCTTCTTCCTTGTGAAGTTAGAGGGAGTCAGATAGCACCCCTGTGCTATTCTTATAGCAGTTTCCCAAATTATAGAGTGATGACTCTTTCAATATGAAATTGCTTGCTTAGTAGCAGGATTGCATTTTTCCCATATAAATAGTTGTGAAAATTGTTTCAGTTCCCGGGTCAGATTAACAAAACAAAACATAAAACTAATCTATGATTGAATTATTAGTATAAAAGCAAATAGGTTAAGCTTTGAGTGAAAGGCCCAGAAACACATTTTTTCTAAGTAAATACCATCTGAAATGGATTAAATATGTAATAAAGATACACTGATAATTATGAGTGAATGAAGTGCAATGACCTGGAGTGAGAAAACTAAAAGAGAAGACCACAGTAGGCATTTCTGAACCTAAAAGAATTGAAGAAAAAACTGAAGAATCAATATGAAATATTGAAGATTCTATGGACAAAATATTGAGTGATATATGAAGCATCAAAAGAAGATAGAAAGACTACACAGAGTCGATGTGTCAAAAAGAATTGGCTGTCCCGGCATTCTGTGATGCTCACCTTCCCGACAGGATCACTGAAGACAAAGCAGGTGCATAAGCAAATGTGGTGAAGAAAGCTGATGGTGCCTAGCTATCAAAAGATATAGCATCTGGGGTCTTAAAGGTTTGAAGGTAAACAAACAGCCATCTAGTTGAGAAGCAACAAAGCCCACATGGAAGAAACGCACCAGCCCGTGTGATCATGAGGGATCAGGTACCAGGTATCAAAGACCCAGAACAAAAATCATATCGATGTGAAAGAGGGGGAGTGAGGAGTGGAGACCCAAAGCCCATCTATCTGTAGGCAACTGGACATCCTCTTACAGAAGGGTCACAAGAGACGAGGCAGTCAGGGTGCAGTGTAGCAACGATGAAACATACAACTTTCCTCTAGTTCTTTAATGTTTCCTCCTCCCCACTATCATGACCCCAAGTTTACCTTACAATTCCAGCTAGACCAGAGCATGTACACTGGTACAGATAAGAGCTCACAATACAGGGAATCCAGGACAGATAACCTCCTCAGGACCAATATTGAGAGTAGCAATACCAGGAGGGGAAAGAGAAGGTGGGGGGAGAAAGGCGGAACCAATCACAATGCTCTACATATAGCCCCCTCCCAGGGGGACGGACAGTAGAAAAGTGGGTGAAGGGAGACAGTAGTCGGTGTAAGACATGAAAAAATAAAAAATAATTTATAAATTATCAAGGGTCCATGAGGGAGGGGGAAAATGAGCTGATTCCAGGGTTCAGGTAGAAAGAAAATGTTTTTGAAATGATGATGGCAGCAAATATATGTACAAATGTCCTTGACACAATGGATGGATGGATGATGATAAGAACTGTAAGAGCCCCCAATAAAATGATTTTTTTAAATAATCAGAATAAACAAAAATAAATAAATAATCCTCTTTTTCACATTACACACACACACATGGTTGTCATTTGACCATTTCAGGAAGTAGAACACAAAGACACTTCAAAAAGTTTGTGAAAAGTGGAAGTCAACGATAATAGAATTTTTCCATCAACTTTTTAAAGCCTCCTGGTAGAATCAAGAGCCGAAGGTGTTGTTCCAGAGTGCACAGGAGCCAGGAGCCAAACAAGATTCTGGAGATGGAGCCTGAGTGGTGTAGTGGTTACAGGTTGCGCTACAATCCCCATGGTTGGCAGTTCAAATCTCTCAGCAGCTCCAAGGGAAACAGGCTGGGCTCTCTACTCCCATAAACAGTTCCAGTCTCAGAAACCCCACAGGGGACCACTATGAGTCAGTATTGACTTGAAGGCAGTGAGTGAGTGAGGGAATTGATAGGATACTAACTGAGATGTTTCTACAAATGGATACAGAACTGAAGGCACTCCCTTGTATAGGCCAGGAAAACATGGAAGACAGCTACCTAACTAAATGACTTGGGAGAGACCCGTATTTGTGCTCATTCCGAAGAAAGGAGATCCAACAGAATGTGGGAATTATCAGATCATATTATTAATATCACATGCAATTTCACATCAAAGGTTGCTAATGATATCTCAGAAAAATGGTTGTGGCAATTCAGAAACCAGGAACTGCCCGCCCTTCAAGCTGGCTTCAGAAGAGGACACAGAATAAGGAATATCATCTCTGAAAGCGAGACTACCAGGAGAATTTTTTAAAGCATTATTACTGTTCAAAGGCATTTGGTTCTTTGGAGTATAACATTGCAAAGAGTGGGAATTTCAGGAGGATAATTGTGCTCCTGTGTAACCTGTACACAAGCCGAGGCAGCCGTCTGACCAGAACAAGTCGATGCTGCCTGGTTTAAAGTCAGGGTTGTATTTTCTCACCACACTTATTCAGTGTGTATGCTGAATGTATAATCCAAGAAACTGGATTATATGAAGAAGAAGAGGGCATCAAGATAG
>NW_022103928.1:31408078-31409884 GCF_000313985.2 Echinops telfairi | reverse complement strand
GTTGTTTTCTCCTCCAGATTGTTCATCCAGCCTGTCCTATCCAGACAGGCCTGGGTTCAGATTCTTGTCTTCACCATTTATTTTATTACTTTTTTGACCTTTGGCCAGTGTACCTGCGTTTCAAATTTTTCCTCTCTCCAGGGAAGTATCGCTATCTCAGCAGGCTTCCTGTGACAATTACCCTTTAGAGTCACCACACAGGAACTATTATTACCCTGTAAAATCGTTCCTTTCTAGGCCCCAGTCAAAATGCACAGCTTGGGAGGGGAGTGGGAGACAGAGAGCAAAGCTCATTTAACTTTATGAAGCTAACTGGCAGGGGAAGAAAATTCTGGAATACCTCTCCAAGCAGGATGTCCACATCACCTGGGACCTTGTTATCATCGCCAATTGCCATTCCCCACTAGAACTGACACGTTCTGGGGGAAAGTCTAAGAGCGCTGGGGGGTAAGCATTAGGCTGCTACCCACAGGACGGTGGTCCAAACCCACCAGCTGCTGCTCAGGCTGCAGCCTCCGAAAGCCTGACAGGAGCACTGGGAGTCCACCAGTGACAGTAGGGGGGAAGGGCCATCAATCTACATTTCGTAAAGCACCTGCCATCCATTCCAGCGGACAGGTGCAGGCTAAAGTGAGAGAACCACTGCTCTGTAATGAAAGGGCCATTTCTGCCCAGGGAATACAGGTTAGCCCAGAAGAGACACTGACTGGTACAATTCAGACAGAGTGGCTGGTGGGAAGGTGTTTAGTCTCGATGGGGCAGAGGTCAGACTTGTGACCTGTTTTCAATTCTGTCGGCCACTTCCTCTATCGTGTCCTGCCTTTCATAATTTCTCCCTTCATATTTTTACCCACGTATATGTTTGGAAATTCTAAATTTTGTTTCTCTTTACTATGCCATTAGGAAAGACCCCTTAGACATGAGGTCTTTGGAAGATGGGAATATATGTCAGGTATCACATGTGTGGTCTTATTGATAAAGTGTAAATATTTTGTGGTTAATGTATCTCAATCACAGTGACCATAAAGATCTAAAATTATGGACTCTGTTGGAAACGATCTTAAAAATCTTTCATTTCCTCGGTTGAGATTTGAAGGTGGAAACACATTCATTGAGCTGGGCTTCAGGAGTGCAGGGTCAAATAAAACCGGTTCTCTGCCTTCAGATCTGGTTGAGGACTGGAGATGTGGACGATAGCAAATCCGTGTGATACAATGTCACGTGTGTAACACACAGAGAAGGGAAATTCCATCCTGTCGGGAATGATGGGCAGTGCCATTGGGAAAGTCAAGAAATATCCATGGAGATGACAGGAACTGACTGTATACAAGTAGGACTGCTTGGCATCTGGGCAACATACGAGGGGGCACCCCAAAAAGTGGAATCCCCCCCCCAAGCTATGTATTTAAGTTTTTTTACCAAACAACCTTAACACCTTCAAAGTACTCTCCATTACACTTAATACATTTGTCAACTCTGCGATTCCATTCTTGGAAACATTTTTCAAAACCATCTGTTTGGATGGCTGACAGCACCTCCCTCTCTTTTTTTCCCTTCACCTCTTCTATGTTGTCAAATCGCTGTCCTTTCATGTCCCTCTGCATTCGAGGAAACAAAAAGAAGTCTCACAGAGTGAGGTCAGATGAGTAAGGTATGTGGGGCAAGAGAGGCATGCTATTTTTGGCCCAAAACTGGTGTACTGAGATGACTGCGTGAGCAGGTGCATTGTTGTGGTGGCAAAACCAGTCCCCCGTCTGCCACAAATCAGGCCATTTTTGTCGCACACTGTCATGCAATCTTTTCAGA
>NW_022103928.1:31405668-31406914 GCF_000313985.2 Echinops telfairi | reverse complement strand
GCTTTGTCTTCAGTGGGTGTGTTGGGAAAGTGAGCATCATAGAATGCCAATTTAATAGAAGAAAGTATTCTTGCATTGAGGGAGTACATGAGTGGAGGCCCAATGTCCCTCTCATGGTTTAAAAAGGAGCTCTGGTGACATTATAACCTTATGAACAACAGAATGAACGCTGCCTGGTTCGTCATCATTTTTGTTATGTTTGAGCCTATTTTTGTAGCCACTGTATTAATCCATTCAAGTTTTTTCTCTTTTTCACTAATCCTCTACCAAACATAATTCAAATGCATCAATTATTTTTGGTCATATTTCTTTATTGTCTAGCATTCACATGCATCTGAAGGCATTGAAAATACCATGACTCTGGTCAAGCACACATTAGTCCTCAAAGTAAGATCTTGACTTTTCAGCACGGAAATAGGTCCTATGCAGCAGATTTGCCCAATACAATACAGTTTCATTTCTTGACTGCTGCTTCCATGACCATTGTTTGAGTATCCAAGTAAAGTGAAATCCTAGTAACGTCTATCTTTTCTCCATTCACCACGATGTTGTCTATTGGTCCAGTTGTGATGATTTTGGTCTTCTTTATATCGAGTTGTAAATCTATACTGAAAGGCTGTAATCTTTGATCTTCATCAGTGCTTCAAGTCCTCTTCATTTTCACCAAGCAGGGTTGTACCATCTGCATATCAGGTTGTAAATAAGCCTTCCTCTAATCCTGCTGCCGCATTCTTCTTCATATAAACCAGCTTCTCAGATTATATGATGAGCTACAAATAGTATAGTGAAAGGATAGGACCTTCACAAACACCTTTACTGATTTTAAACTAAGTATCCCCATGTTCTGTTTGAATGACTGCCGCTTGGTCAATGCACAGGTTGCTAGTGAGCACAGTGGTGTTTTGAAATTCTCATTCTTTACACTGTTATCAGTAATTAGTTATGATCCACGCAGTTGAATACCTTTGTGTAGTCAGAAAAAGGTAAACATCTTTCTGGTGTTCCCTGCTTTTGACCAAAATCCACTGGACATCAGCAATGATAACCCTCATCCTCTTCTGAATCTGGCTTGAATTTCTGGTAGTTCCCCATTGCTGTTCTGTTGCAATTATTTTTTAATTGCCTTCTTCAAAATTTTATTTGCATGTGATATTAATGATACTGTTTGATCATTCTGTTTGATTACTGAGGTAGTTAGTTTATTGTGCCAACCTGGCCACAAACACATGTGGGATTAATTGAAGGG
>NW_022103928.1:31398150-31404036 GCF_000313985.2 Echinops telfairi | reverse complement strand
GTGTTTAGTGCATAAATTTGAATAATATCTGTAGTAACAGGTTTTCTTTGTAGACACATAGATATTACACCGACAGCGTTGTACTTCAAGATAAATCTTGAAATGTTCTTTTGAGCGATGAATGTGATATCATTCTTCTGAAATTTGCCACTCTAGCATAATAAACCATATGATTGTCTCATTCATAATAGTCAATTTCAGCTTAATAATACCTAGTATTTTGATCTTTATGCATTCTATTTCCTTTTTGAAGACTTAAAATTTTCCTAGATTCATACTTCATACATTCCATTTTCTAGATATTCATGGATGTTTTTAGCAGTTTCTTCTCCTTTTCAGTTGTGCTCCGTAAGCAAAGGGAGATTCCAGAAGCTTGGCTTCATCCGTTAACATTACGGCTGCCTCTGCTCGGAGGAGGCAGCTCTCCCTAGTCATGTCTCGAGTGCCTTCCAACCTGAGAGACTCTTCTGGCATTATCTCTAACATTGCTTTGATGCTAGTCATAGGCCTTTCAGGGGTGACATAGTGGTTTACATGTTAAGCTGCTAACCGCAAAGTCAGCAGTTCAAGACCACCAGTTGCTCTGAGGGAGAAAGATGAGACGTTCTATTCCCATAAAAAGTTACAGTCTCAGAAACCCAAAGGAACAGTTCTACCCTCTCCTATAAGGTTGCTTTGAGTGGGAATTGACTTGATGGTAGTGAGTTTTGTTTTGTTTTGTTTTGTATTTGGAATCCCTGAGCAATGGACATTCTTCCTAGCCCAACCTTCCTCTGGAAGCTCTGCTGAGCCCTGTTCACCAGGGGTTACCCTGCTGATATTTGACATGCCTGTGGCATAGTTTCCCATCACGTAAGCCACCACAATATCTTCAACTGACAGATAAATGGGTAATTTAAACCTCCATTCTCTTAACTAATAGTTGTTTATGTTTCTTCCACAGGCATGAATGCTGCTGTCCGTGCTGTAGTGCGCATGGGAATCTACATGGGAGCCAAAGTGTACTTTATATATGAGGTCAGTTTTTGCATTAGGTTCATTCTTTCTTTAATCTCGGGAAGTAATTCCCTGCCAAGTGCTTTGCAGTCTGCGGAGCGTTTTCCCATCTGTCTCCCTGGGCTGTTTACCAGAGCCCTTAAGATGCGCCGGTGATGTTCGACAAAGGCATAGGGACACAGTGACTCAGATCCTTTCCCTCGGAGAGGCTTCATATTTGAGTGTGCTTTCATCAGTCCTTGGAGAAGGACATCATGTTTGGTAAAGGAGGGGGGCAGTGAAAAAGAGGAAGCCCCTCAACAACATGGATTGACCCAGTGGCTGCCACAATCGTATCCAACTTATAACCACCTTTGTGAGGATGGTGCAGGATGGGGCAGTGTTTCCTTCTGCTGTGCATCGGGTCACGGAGTTGTAACTGACTCAACAGCATCTGACAACAGCAACGCACTATTCAGCTAGTGTTTCCCACGTGGGCATCCCAGCAGGGATCAGTAAGATGCCGGGATGATCCAGGGGCGTCACAAAAGCAGATGCCTAACTTTATTCTGAATGATGGGCTAAAGTATGAAAGTTTCTGATTGCCATATCGTTGCTGAGTAATTTTTTTTATATATATAATGAAAAAGGGGCAATTAGCCATATAAGCTTGGGAGCCTGTTCTAGACTATTACCTATAGAGAGTTGTGTTAGTGAAATGAAGGGAGAAAGGAGATAAGATGTAGCAAAAAAGCTATTGTAATCCCAATTTACTGGCCCTGGTTATAGGGTTAAGAATACCAAATAGATTGCATTTAACTGAAGCTCTTATTTTCTGTACCAGTGATAGGTTCATTTAAAATGTGAATTGAATGAATATCAAACTAAACAAAAAGCTGAGCTTGGCACCTTTAATGCAGAATCCGAATAGCTTCTTTTATGTCTATCAGTGGGTTAACTTATGAACCGTCTGGAAAAGGCCGATGCCGCGCCCTGCGGTTGCCGCTGACGCCTCCCAGCCCGAAGAGAGATCACCAGGCCGTCAATTAAGTTGCAGAGTTCTGATGGCGAGGTATTTGAAGTCGATGTGGAAATTGCTAAGCAATCTGTGACTATCAAGACCATGTTGGAAGATTTGGGAGTGGATGATGAAGGAGATGATGATCCAGTTCCTTTACTAAATGTGAGTGCAGCGATATTAAAAAAGGTCATTCAGTCGTGCACCCACCACAAGGATGACCCTCCTCCTCCTGAGGATGATGAGAACCAAGAGAAAAGAACAGATGAGATCCCAGTTTGGGACCAAGAATTCCTGAAAGTTGACCAGGGAACACTTTTTGAACTTATTCTGGCTGCAAACTACTTAGACATTAAGGGTTTGCTTGATGTTACATGCAAGACCATTGCCAATATGATCAAGGGGGAAACGCCTGAGGAGATTCGCAAGACCTTCAATATCAAAAAGGACTTTACCGAAGAGGAGGAAGCCCAGGTGCGCAAAGAGAACCAGTGGTGTGAAGAGACGTGAAACGTGCCTGACACTGTAAAAGTACTTCTTACAGTGCTGCTCTAGAAGATGTGATCTTTGGACTCTTGAGAAACCAATGGCCAAAGTGGGAACTGAAAGCTTTTCTTGAAGGGTGTGTGTTGGGGAACATGGACAGCCCTTTTTCTTTAGATTCAGGCTATGTACAGTGAAGAAGTTGCAGAAAAAAATGAAATTAAATTGAAAAATTAAAAGGAAAAAGAAAAGTCTGAAATAAAATAGTACAGCTAACTCATTATCTCCTACTTTTTCGGTCTTTGTAACTTGAGAATAAGGAGTGTTTAAGCAGAGAGTACCAATATAAATTGCATCACATTATTTTAAAAAAATGTTTATAGTTAATTTTTACATTTACCGCCCAATATAACTTTAAAATAGAAACAAGAGAATTGTTTTTAGTTACTTAGTTCTTCTAATATTAAAGTTAGAATTTTAGTCTGAATCCTTCTAGAATTATCGATATAAAAAATGGGAAGGGAATATGTATATAATTAAAACTCAAGCACATGCAGCGGCAGAGTGGGTTACACATGAAGCTGCCAACCACAGGTCAGTGGTGTGAACCCACCAGCCATTCTGAGGGGGAAGGATCAGGTGTTCTCCTCCTATAAAGATTTCCCCTCTCAGAAACCCCACAGGGTAGTTCTATTCTGTTTACATTTCTGTGTAAGATTCTGTCAAACTGAGGCACCCTCATGCACTTGACAGCTTTTTTGCTTGACCACGCCCATTTCATTGGTCCATTTTGTTAACTCCCCATTTTTCAATTTTCATCATACCGGAAGGTCTATATTAATTTTTAAAGCACATTCAATATTTTATATCCTTTCCTGGATCCCAGATAAGGCTTCACTAAGTTAAAAAGGGTGACCATTAGAACGAATCTTGATGTGTCTTGCCAAAGTGATTTCTGGCCATTTGCTCTAAGTGCAACCTCCCGGCAGTGAACAGGAGCAACAAGGAGACCACCGCCCGGCGATGACGCGTGTGCTGGCTGCGTTGATCTGCCGGCTGAGGCATGGTGCATAGGCCCAGATTTGTTTCTAACCCTTGTCTCCATCTCACTCACTCATCTGTCGTGTCAGAAATATCCACACACGTCCCCATACACCCTACCCCTGCCCCGCCTATGTTTAGGCTTATAATTTTAAGTTCCAGTTCCATGATTTTTATTGGTTTTAGCTGAGTTCGATAATTATAAAGTGATACGTCTAATCCTTTGCAATTACAGCCTGTTATTTTGTGCTTGTGTACTTGGATCTTTTTTTTTTTAAACATCAAATAGCCGCGTGAGTGTCTGTCGCTGGACCCCAGCCATCACGGCTACTCCCCTAAGCTCAGTGACGTGGAATGAGAACATTAGATTTGGCTTTACCAGGTCTCAGCGTGTAGCCTATATCCCCTTTCCATTTCTCTTGAATCTGTAGGCAGACCGCCACCCCATGACCTTCCACTTGGCACTACTCGCTATTTCTGTTACTGTTGCTGCTGAAAACCATGACAGTGCAGGCTCCTTTGAGCTTTTTCTGCCTTTTCTGGTGTGTGTGTGTGTGTGTGTGTGTGTGTGTGTGTGTGTGTGTGTGTATCGTGAGGTGGGGGCTGGTGGTAACAGTCCGCCTTAGCCGCACCGCATTCCGGCTTCATGGCCGTTCGTCATGAGAGAGTGGTTTTGGACTTGGGACATGCTCAGAAAAGATGGTTTCTAATTAACAACATGTCTTTAAATTCACCAAGTAGATTACTCAGGCGCCTTCTTTCTGGAAGGCTCCCCCCAGGAAACCTTTTGGCTTGTAATGGCCTACTCCAGGAGAAATGGCTTTCTCCTCTGGTGGCCTGGCCCTGTGACGTTCCTTCACACACAGGAACTCACTCGGTCTCCTTTGTACCGACTTAGTGGTGGGTGGAGAGAGAAGGGAAGGAAGTAGGTACCGTTGCTTCATAGTTAAAGAATGGATTCACAGACTGCATATTTTCCCCAGGTCACTCACAGTGCTAGAAGGAAACCATGAATCCCTTTCCATTACACAGTAGCTCAGAAAATGGGGTGGGGTTGGGAGTTAGGGTGTGGTATGACTTATCCCATAGGGATCTATGCCAGTATCTGGAGACTTTTGTTATGGTTGTTGTTAGGACGTGGGGGACACAGATCAGAAGGTGTGTCTCTAGTGCGGAGGCTAGGGATGCTACTGAGCATCCTGCGGTGTCCAAGACACCACCCCCAGCAAAGAATGAGCTGGCTCGTATGCCTCAAGTACCAAGGTGGGCAAACTGTATGTAACCAAGGGCTAAACCTTACTTGGTTTGAACATTGGCAGTGGGGCAGTGACACTGGTGAGGAGGTCATGGACGTGTTTGAGCTGTGAGGTTCAAAACTGCTGTGACTGCTAAAGTTTAAGCAAGGGTCCCTGGTGGGGCTGTCAGGTAAGCCTTGGGCTGCTAAGTGCAAGGGCAGTGGTTCTAACCCCGACACCACCACCCCCACCACCCCCACCTGCTTTTCAGGAGAAAGGTGAGGCCGTCTGCTCAGGTAGATTTGCAGCCTCGGGAAGCCCTTATACCAGGGGTTCTCCACCTTCCTAATGCCGCGACCCTTTAAGACACTTTCTCATGTAGTGGTGACCCTCCCCTGCCCAACAACCGTAACATTATTTCCGTCACTACTTCCATCACTGTCATTTTGCTACTGTTAGGAATCGGGGTCCTCTGAGTGAGAATCGACCTGATGACCATGGGTGTTTTTTGCTGGGGGTGGGGAGGGAGAGGGGTATTAAAGTTTAAGTCATCATTCAATGTAAAGGTCCTGCTTTTGTGACCGTTGTGCGGTTACGGCTGGTCACCGTGTCTTATTCATCTACCTGTTGCTGTTGTCAGTGCCATCGAGGGGGTTCGGAATCGGCGGGACCCTGCGTACAACAGAATGAGAGCCCGCCCGGTCCTGGGCGGCCCTCGTCATCAGTGCTCTCTGCGTGAGCCCCTTGCTGCAGCCACCGTGGCCATCTCTGTCCTGGTGGCATGCAGTTATCTTCTGGTGCATACTCTTTGAACAGTAGGGGATGTATTTGGGATCTGTCTAGCATGCCCACATCCAGGAATCCTGGGTGCCCTTTTGGGGAGAGCATTTTCTAGTTGAGCACTCTTGTTCTCTAACATTGTCAATTAGGAAAGCTGGGGTCCTGGGGCCACTTTGCTCAGTGACTGGAGACAGTGTTTGCAACTGATCATCTTTTGGGGTCACCTTCATCGGTTCCTTTCGAAAGGGGGTGGGGCTCAGAGAAGGTGACCGGTGTGAGCTCTTCTTCCTGCTCATTTCCTGGGATAGAGGAATGAGGAGTGCTGAATGTGAAAGGACAGGGGTCCTCAAACTA
>NW_022103928.1:31390779-31397424 GCF_000313985.2 Echinops telfairi | reverse complement strand
ACTTTGGGGGTGATTTTACCTCGTAGTGGACATCTGCTAACGTGAGACATTCTTGATGATCACAATTTGCGCGTATATACTCGGACCAAGCACCCTGCTGAACATCACACAATGCATGAGGCAGCTCCTACCCCCACCAAAGAATTATCCGGTAGACTGAGTGTCGGCACTGTCGATTTCTTACGGCCCCTTGTCTCATGCAGGATGAGAAGCCCTCGTCTAGAATGGCGTGGCCCTAAAACCATAGAAAGGTGCCAGCTAGACTGCTGAGGTTCTGAGAAAGTGAGACAAATGACTTAAACATGCGCCCTGCTAATTCGTACTCTGAGGAGTAGAGAGCAAAAGCATCCACCAGCAGGATGCACGGACACATTGGCTCCAGCCGTGGGCTCAAACATGACAACACTTGTGAGGATGGTAGTTCTCTTTCTCTTGACATAGGGTTGCTGTGCGTTGGGTCCCCCTTGACAACGCTATGCAGCAGCAATAACAATTCTATGCCTCGCTATAAGCCGATGGACCGAAAGGCACTTTTACTCCATTGACAGTCAGCAAAGAGCTCTGGCACCTTGTTGTAGTGCACTATTCCAAAAGTGCTTTTGTCCTCCCTGAAATGCATGATGGAGGTTTGTCCAGATGCTGTCTGTGTTTCTCTAAAGTCACATGACCGAGTAACACTTGCAGCGCTTACCTCCCTAGCTGCTAAGAAACAAGCTGGCTGTATTTCCTCTAACGCTGCTTTGCTTTCATGTTGGTCCATGCTAGCTCCAGTATGTTTTGCTAGCAAAAAATAGTGCTTATGGTTCGAATGCCGCAGTGCTTGTGTTCTCCTTTATCCTCATCTTGCTATTGCATGCATATGAGGTCGCTGAAGACTGTGACTGGGTCAGGCATACGTTCGTTAGTCATCCCCACGGTTTAGTCATCAAAGCGGTGTCTTTGTTTTGCACCAGATGTCGAAGTCTACTGCAGTATATCTGTTCAAGGCAATCTTTCATTGATTTCTTGACTGCTGCTGCCAGTTAGAAAGATGGGCCTTTCTACTCCCTTAGAGAGTAGAAAGTTACAGTCTTGAAAGCTCACAGGGGCAGTTCTGTCCTGTCCTACAGGGTGACGATCATGCGTGTTGATTGTTGATACAAGTAGAATGAAATGGTCCCCTTTTTAATAGAAACCCTCTAACCTTCCTAATACCATGACCCTTTAATACAGTTCCTCATATGGTGACCCCCCCAACCATAAAATTATTTTCGTTGCAACTTCTTAACTGTAATTTTACCACTGTTATGAATCATAATGTAAATATCTGATATGCAGGATTTATTTTCATTGTTACAAATAGAACCTAATTAAAACATAGTACTTAATTATAGATTATATATACATCTATATAATTATAGATGTAGTTATAGATTAATTACATCTATAAATTACATCTGTGAAATATTTATGTTTCCCGATGGTCTTAGGCCAACCCTCTGAAAGGGTCGTTCTAACCCCCAAAGGGGTCGCGACCCACAGGTTGAGAACTGCTGCTCTAGTGCCATAAATTCGGGAGAAAGACTAGGTTTTCTACTCTCGTGAACAGTTACAGTCTCAGAAACCTACAGGGGTCGCTATGAGTCAGCATTGCTGGCAGCGAGCGAGTACCATGAATTACTTTACTTTTCTTCTCTGATGTGATAAGCCATCTGCTTTCTTAAATTTTAAAGTGAAGACTGTGTCTTGGGTAACCAAAACAAAACAACTAAGAAAGCATCTTTTCCAACCAAACACCATGTAGAAGTTTCTACTTGGGAATGTCAGCGCTCTCTCCTCTCTCTAACCTGAAACTCTGTGGTTGACATGCTGCTTGAGGAAGGGAGACGTAGGTGACTCCTCCTGTAATCTCGATAAGGTCCATAATTTTGGGTTGTTGTGGACAATAAGGATAGTGAAACTACTTGACAAGAGTTACAAGAGTAGATTAGAACATCAATATATATAGATATATAGTTGGGGTTTTGTGTATTTTCGCAGGGGATCTAATTTTCAGTGCTATGCCTGCCCCTCCTGTATACAGATTCTACACTCTTTCCCTCAGCAATTTTGCAAAAGTCAAGCAAGATTATTGATGCCACCTCGGGTCATATCTCTTAGAGATTTTGAAGACAACTATACATGTTACCTTCTTTAACATTAAAGCTAGTTCACCACTAGTGATAGTGCTGTTTAAAGAGCTACTGCATGTGCTGCCATGCAGTGTCTCAACAGAGCTGTTTTCGGCCACTCGACCATCACTGGCCCGACAGAGCTGGACTATTCAGACATGACTTGTCATATTTTAACCTACTTTAGAATTTTAGAGTTGACTGAATCTTAGCAAGGACAAATCCTAAGGCTAGATATTGGAAGTTTCCATGAAGTAATTCAATCAATGAGCCCGAATGACTGTTGAGTTTTAGACTAGAGCATTCATTTAGAATCCCATTAGGAAGATTGAACAGTGTCACACGGAGGAGGTGAGGGGTGTTTGAAGGAGGAGGAGATAAACATTCTGCGGAAGCTATTAATCCTTTGAGAAAAATAAAGTTATAATTCTTAGACTTTGTAAGTCATGGACATAAAGAATTTTTTGGCTTCCTAGTTTTGAACCACTCATGATGTGTACTAAGTATAAGACTTGAAAGAAGTTCCGAGCTTTATGTACTTTGTATTGGGTTCTATACATGGTATCTTTAAATGCACCCAAGAATAAACTAGGAAAACTCATTTCTGTAGGAAAATAAATGTATTCACCACGAAGCAGCTTAGTTCAATACACAGTATCTCTTTGAACGTATTAACTGCCTTCAAAAGTAGTAGGAGATGACAATATCGAAAACACTTTAGAAGTACATTGAATTCGATAGAATGTTTTCTGCTGATAATTGGAAGGGTCTGCCCTTCAGACGGCTCGTCACGGTCTGAAGAATTCAGGGACTCCTAATGAAGGAAAGCATCAAGGCACAATACAAAGTCGAGCAACAAACTCACTGCCCTGGGTTCATTCGGACTCTTCACAGCTCTGTAGGACCTGGGAGAACCGCCTCTTTGGGTTCCCAAGGGGCTAACCCCTTCCAGAAGTACAAAAACTACCTGCCGAGCGCCTAGCGGTTTCCACCTACTGACCTTGCAGTCAGCTGCCCGACATGTGGCTACACCACTGCCACCAGCGCTGCCACATCAAGGCACAGAACTTCAAACCACGCTCACTGCCATCGAGGCGATGCCGACTCATAGCGACCCTCTAGGACAGGCTGGAACTGTCCCTGCGAGTTCCAGAGACTGTAGCTCTTTACAGGAATAGAAAGTCCTATCTTTTTCCCTGTGGAGCCACTGGTGGTTTTTAACTGCAAGCCCAACATGTAATAACCACTAGGCCACCGGGGCTCTTCATCAAGACACAGGGACCCAGTCAATGACAATATAAGTCTAAACATTCTGAAGGAGAAAACAACTGGACCAAAGGTTCCGGGGGTGGGGGTGGGGGGGGACATGGGAGAGGGGGAGGTGGGGGAAAGGAAGTAGTGTTAACAAACCCAGGGACAAGGGAATAACAAGTGATCCAAAATCAGTGGCGAGGAGGGTGTAAGAGGCCTGGTAGGGCTTGATCAAAGGCAATGTAATGGAGAGGAATTACTGAAACCCAAATGAAGGCTGAGCATGATAGTGGGACAAGAGGAAAGTAAAAGGAAATAGAGGAAAGAACTAGGAGGCAAAGGGCATTTATACAGGTCTAAATACAGGCATGTACATATGTAAATATATTTACATATGATGATGGAGAAATAGATCTATGTGCATATATGTATAGGTTTAGTATCAATGCCAGAACACTTTGTTCTATTAAACTAGCATTCCATGATGCTCACCTTCCAGGCATGATCGCTGAAGACAAAGCGGATACATAAGCAAATGTGGTGAAGAAAGCTGATGGTGCCCAGCTATCAAAAGAGATAGGGTCCGGGGTCTTAAAGGCTTAAAGATAAGCAAGCAGCCATCTAGCTGAGAAGCAACAAAGCCCACATGGAAGAAGCCCACCAGCCTGTGTGATCAGGAGGTGTTGAAGGGATCAGGTATAAGCCGTCAAAGAACACAAAATTATATCATCGTGAATGGAGGGGGACTATGGAGTGGGGACCCAAAGCCCATCTGTAGGCAACTAGACATCCCCTTACATAAGGATCACGGGGAGGAGATGAGCCAGTCAGGGTGCAAGGTAGCAACGATGAAACATACAACTTTCTTCTAGTTCTTTAATGCTTCTCCCCCCGACCCCCCACTATCATGATCCCAATTCTACCTTACAAATCCAGCTAGACCAGAGGATGTACCCTGGAACAGATAGAAACTAGAAACACAAGGAATCCAGGACAGATGAACCCCTCAGGACCAGTGGTGACAGTGGTGATACTGGGAGCGTGGAAGGAGGGTGGGGTGGAAAGAGGGAACCGATTACAAGGATCTACATACAGGTTGACTCCTACCGGTTGCCTAGTCATCCGTCGGCTTTCGCTAAAAGCTCATTTGATTGATTGTGTTGTGGCTGTTTACACTGTCTCGGAAACCAACCAGGTACAACTCTTCCCAAGGAGTTGTCTGTCTGTCTGTCTGTTGAAGAATTCTCAGTTAAAAAAAAAAAAGATCTACATATAACCCCTCCCTGGGCGATGGACAACAGAAAAGTGGGTGAAGGGAGCCGTCGGACAGTATAAGACATGACAAAATAATAATAATTTATAAATTATCAAGGGTTCATGAGGGAGGGGGTGCGGGGAGGCAGGGGGGAAAATGAGCTGATACCAAGGGCTCAAGAAGAAAGCAAATGTTTTTAAAATGATGATGGCTACAAATGTGCTTGACACAATAGATGTATGTATGGATTGTGATGAGTTGTACGAGCCCCCAGTAAAATTATTTTTTAAAAAGAGAGAATGCTACCCACGGATAGACTAGCTTAGACACTGTTTACAATAGTTTTAAAAGTGCCTACAAACATGAGTAGAAATTTCCCCTGTAAAGGGTAGTACCACTTGCTGAATAATTAGGAGACTATTCATGCTTTTCTTTGACATTGCCTCAAACAGTTTCAAATAAGGAGTTAAACAGGACTTCGAGGTCTGTGGTGTTTCTTCGATGCGATACATGACTGGAAGAAAGAGGAATTCTGTTTGACAGGAGAGTTGACCGAGCAAGCTGAATATCTGTTTGGCAGCATCATCTTAATACTTAGGATGAGTAAGGTGGATTATTATTATTTGGGGTCACACATACACCAAAAAAAATTGACATGGCTTTAAAGATTTCATAGTTCATTTGTTTTCCATATGTGAGTCACAAAATTGGCCCTAAAGGCAAATTCTGAAAGCACACTTCGGAAAATGTTTTTGTCTGCGACTGTTAGCTAGTGTGCAGCCTGCCAAGGAGATGACTGCAATGGGGGAGAAAAGCCTCTTATATAAATTACAAGACCTTGGTGTAACACTAGTGTTGCCTTCTGAAAAGAATTCCAGAGAATATCTGGGGCCGAGGCTACATTGAAACAAGTGTGCAATCTTCGAAGGAGCGGACTTTTGCCCAAAAAGCGTATATTAATATATAAATGATAATACCTCTGTGTACAATGAGTCTTATTTAGTAACATCTTTCCTGCTCGTGAAAGGCAACTTGACATTGCCGCAGAAGTTGTGTTTCAGCTGATACCGGGGCCTCGTGACTTGGCAGATTGAAGCGTGAGTCATTGCCATGCACTCCCCAAGCACTCAGACGTGTGCAGTAACAGAACTGGGAACACAATAATGAGAAAATTACACTTGTTAACTTTTTGACTGCTTCATTGCCATACATATCCGTGCTACACAAAATAATCAAATTCGTTTTGGAAACCATTTCCCTTAAAATTCACTTTATGGTTTCTAGACATGTTCTATGTCATCACTCCAGAAGCAGAGGGAGTTCTAAAAATAACAACAATTCTAAGTTTAAACTCACAGAACTAATAAGGCGACAAATACCCAGGCCCACTGTGACTGGGCCGTTTCTGACTCCCAGGGACCCTGTCCAGGGTTTCCAAGATTATAAATCCTTTGAGGGGGAGCAGCAGCCTCATCTTTCTCTCAGAGAGCAGCTGGGGGGTTTGAGCCACGGAACCTGCAGTTAGCAGCCCAATGCCTAACCCACTGAGCCACCAGGGATCCTTTGAAATCCTCAAGAGAGAGGCCATTTTTCCAGTCCCAGTATGGCCTGTGCAGTAGTGAACTATGACATCGTGGTCGATGGAGGAGCGGTTTCTGGGACGGCAGCTGTTCTCGGAGCCATCTCTAATTTGATTCTGTCAGACACGCACCGCTGAGTTTTAGTCTTGAGTTAGGCTAGGAATGCTTCAGCAACATCCTTTTCATGCTCTTTAGCACCGAAGTGGCTGGGACTCACTTTTCTCACCCACCCACCACCTCCATAACAACCCGACACTGTCTAGGGGTTCCGGCTACTAGCAGGCCTTCGTCTCTTGATGGACATACCACGTGAATTAGTTAATTGTGCCAGCCTGGCCAATAATCACATGTGGTGCTGGTTGAAAGGCGGAGGGATAAATGGGTGGTGAAGCCTCGCCTTTCTAGTTCT
>NW_022103928.1:31382337-31388992 GCF_000313985.2 Echinops telfairi | reverse complement strand
GAGGTGAAGGACTTTGTGGACTGGTGTTGGGTATGGGTTAATGTTGGACTTATGGGCTTGGGCAGCATTGGGTTGGGATGTTTTCGCGATGCACCTTTTCTTTACATAAAACTCTCTTATACATGAGTTGCTGTGGATTTGTTTCTCCAAAGTACCTAGACTAATATACCACGTCACTGTACAGACGTTGCCAGAGTGGGATATGTGGGGGTGGGGGATTAGTAGGTCTTCGTTTTGTTTTGAGAGCAGTCATTTTATTTTTGTTGTTTTGCTTTTGTCTGATGTTTGGCTTGGTTCGCTTGTTCATTTTGTTTTGTTACTAGAGCAGCTGCATCTCCTGACTTGCTCAGAACAGTCCTGGTATAGGATGACCTATATTCTGGCCTAATTAGTACTCTAATTCTTCGAAGTATGTGGGTATGAATAATAAAAGAGCAAAATTAATGTACAGCCAAATTCAAAATGATTCTTTCAAGACAGACCTCGTAGAGATTGGTGGGACACCCCCTGCCCACCCCACCACGAGACTGTGGCCCTTAGATAGACACCCTTCAAGCCTGGGTCTGAACCCACCCCCAGGGGCCAACTTTCAACCAAATAATAGGCCTTGAAAATGAATCCGTGCCAGGGACGGGTGTACTTCTCAGAACAACCAGCCGGACAAGACCAAAAGTGCAGCATTTGCCCCAAAACATGGCTCAGAAGGTGGGACGAAGCAGGAAGGAAGGCGCACTGGAAATGCAGACTGCAGGGAGGGTGGGGAAGAGTGCTGTTAGGGAGGGGGCTGTAGCCAGTGCCAGGAAAGGAAAACTATATACTTTGCTAAATGGAAAACAAATCTTCTCCGTGAACTTTCACCCAGCCTACAGTTAAGATAAACTGTAGGATTCATGTTCACACAATGATGTGGGGCCTCAAGCTGGGATCCCGCCACATGCCTGCTCCTTTCTTGTTTCTTCTCCCAAGTTCTTTAAGGCATCCGAGACAGCTCAGGATCCTCACGAACGGCAGCTCAGTATTTTCCTCATAACTTAACAGGAAAGTGCTGTATTGTCTCCAACGAGGGGCATGTTATGCCAAGCAAAACTGTGGGAGTTTGTGGGTAATAAAGATAATGAAACAAGTATGGCTAGGTTACAGGAGCATCAATGGCTCAATGTTAGAATTCTCTTGTTCCATTGTGTGTGGGGAGGACGGGGCTGAGTTCAGTTCCCAGACAGTGACCCTCATGTGCAGCCATCACACACCTGTAAGTGAAGGCCTGCATGTTACAGTGGTGCTGGACAGGTTTCTATAGCGCTTCCAGATTAAGAACAATGGTCTGGAGGTGTCCTGTTTATCAGCCAGCAAAAACAGGATGGGTGACAATGATCTAATCCGCACTGGTTATAGGGAAGTTGGGGAACCCGGACGGATGGGGTTGCCATGAGTCTATGGCTAACTCAATGGACACTTACAACAAGAAGGCCAAGTTATTTGTCTGTGTTTGTCTCACTGTTGAAATGTGATTCCCAAGGTAAAGTCTGAATCAAATCCCCAATGCTAAAATGGGTCAAGAGGCAGTTGTGCAAACCGAACAAGGGAATGCTGCATGGTTTAAAATCAGGAAAGGTGTGTGTTGGGGTTGTATCCTCACCATACTTATTCAATCTGTATGCTGAGCAAATAATCCCAGTAGCTGGATTATATGAAGAAGAGTGTGGCATCAGGATTAGAGGAAGGCTTAATAACAACCTCTGATATGCAGGTGACACAATCTTGCTTGATGGAATGCATTAGAATCAAATTGTCTACATCGATGGAAGAGACAATGGAGAAGCTCTGTATCAGAAGCTAAAACCAGGCTCGGGGCTGACTGTGGACCATCAATTGCTCATATGCATGATCAGATTAAATTTAAAGAGGTTGTGTGCAACAGGTTAACCTAATGCAACGCGTCTTTTGATCACTTGACTGCTGCTTCCATGAGCACTGATTGTGGATCTCAGCAAGACAAAATCCTTGACAGCTTCAGCCTTTTCTCTGTTTTTTCATGATGTTACCTATTGGTCCAGTGGTGAGGATTTTGGTTTTCTTTACATTGAACTGTAATCCAAACTAAAGACTACAACCCTGGCTCTTCATCAGCAAGGGCTTCAGATCCTCCTCACCTTTCAACAGGCAAGGTCCGTGTGCGCAGTTGTCATTTACATTATCTTAGTGCTAGATTTTAAAGTCGATCTTAGAATGTCCTTTGTGCAATATGAATGTGACCCCATTCCTCAATGCCATTTCAGCATAATAAAACCATGTGACTCTCTGATTCAAAATGGCCAACATTGAGCCCAACAATGGCCTCTTCAGCTCACTATTACATAGGATATCAATCTTCATGGGCTGCGTTTAATTTTTACTTCTGCGTAGGGTCACTATGAATTGAAAAGACTTGATGACAGTGGCTAAAGTAGCATGAGTTGTCTGGCCAAATAGAAGCCTGGATAGGAAAGCCTTTGTGAATGCAAAATCATTGACAGCACTGTTTACACAGGAACTGTTTCTAAATTATTAGCGGTCTAAGGTAAATGTCTCTTTTCAATTACTTAGGAGTGATTAGGTAACAAGCAAGCCATTTTATTCACCACAGTCCTCTGTAGATTACTCTTTGCTAAAATGCCCATTATTGGAGATTAAATTTAAGACACATTGTTACAATTAGGTGTTCAGACTAGTAGGTATATCACACTGTATCTTAATATCATCAAACTCATAAGAACTTAAATTGTGATTTATATTTATTGCAATTTATATTTTTATTTTATGAAATTTAAAGATCAATGAATGATTTCTAAAAAAAAGTTTTAGCTTTTTTTATTTTTAATATGTCTCTGTGTGCATGTTGTTCTCATTTCCTAGGGTTACCAAGGTATGGTGGATGGAGGTGCTAATATCGTTGAAGCCACGTGGGAAAGTGTCTCGAGTATTTTACAAATGGTATGTGCTCTGATTTCCTGTTACTCATTTCTCTAAGTAAATCGTAACTCTGCTGGTTTGAAGCCTTTAATAAGGATGCTTCGGTAATACTTAAAGGAGTTTATAATGTGCTGACCGGTACGGTTCTGACCTACTGAGAACACTCTTAATGTGCTGTTTATTTAAAAGGAAAAGAAAAAAACTTTGCATGCTGAAAAATTCTAGAATTATCCCTGCATTTAAAAGCTCTATGTTTGCCTAATGGTAATTGTGGTCCTTCTGGATATTTCTGTTGTGGTTGGTTTTAGACCAGATTAAAGTTGAAGCTACTTTGGGCTGTTAGTACTGTGTGCTCAGTTGCAGATCTCTGCGCCTGTGAGGTTTGTGTGTGTCCCTTAGCAGTCAATGTCAGAAAGCCTAAAAATGGCTCACAGACGGCAGCTCAGAGGCTGTGGATTTATTAGAGCGGCATCCCTGTTCTGGTTTGAATCAAACAGGGCCAATTTCCTCTGTGTGCACCAAATTGGGGCAGTTATCACTTTAGGCAAAACACTTGGGTGTTTTCAGTTTAAAAGAAACCTGCCAGAGCAGTTGATGCCTTCCTTACACTTTAGCTTAATGAAGGATCCATATCAAGGTGTGGGCGGAAGTAATGAAATTAATATTTTAAACAAACAAACAAACTTGTATGCTTGTGGCTTAATCTTTTTAAAAGTGTGTCTTACATTTTGGCTTATTTTGAGTGCTTGTGAATGCCAAAGAAGCAAATTGGTACATTTACACTTAATATGCTAACCCACGCTAAGGTGACAGGTGACCAGATTTAAAGCGGGATACCATTGACTGGGGTGGGGTGGGTTCTTGATTTAAAATTTGGTCTATATGGACCAAATAGACCGTTCCCTAGCTTGTCGTGCATTCTTTCCAAAAATCGGGACATCTGGTCACCTGATAGTCGATGCTAATTCATAGTGACTCAAACAGTAGCTCTGTAAGACTGAGTAGAACTGCTTCCTAGGGTTTCCTAAAGCTGCCGATCTTTAGTAGAGCAGATATCCTCATCTTTCTCCGAAGGGGTGGGGGGTGGGTTTGAACTACCAATACTGCCATTCGCAGCCCAATGCCTCATCCACTGTGCTACCAGGGCTCCTTCTGAAGAAACGAGTGGAGTGTGAATTTCAATGCTAGCCCAGCTTTTGAAGTTGACACTCGGACTTCTTTTGCTCTGCCATCCCTGTGTTTTGAAGCATAGAAGTTGATGGGAGTTTTGACAGCCATCAATCTTTAGATAGAACAATATTTGCAAAAATTAGGACAGTCATGCCTCGATTTCAGATGCAGGTCATGGCAGGTAGCCTTGGTGGCATGATGCACAAGTTGGGCTGCTAACTGCAGGTCAGCAGTTCAAAGCCATCAGCCACTCAGTGGGAGGAAGATAAGGCTTTCTACTCCCATAAAGAGTGTCTCCAAAGCACGGGGAGGTAGGGGGAGTTGTTCTACCCTGTCCTGTACAGACTCTACGAATTAAAAGTGATTCAATCGATAGCAGTGAGTTTGTTTGTTTGTTTGTTTGGGGGCAGAGGGGAGCTATTATCACAAGGTCCCACAAGTGCAAATGGTTTGTGGTTTCATTCCTCAGACTCTTCCCATGTTATCTGTATGGTTTTGGTACCTATGAGTTGCTGACTTAACTTCATGTTGCCATAAATCACATGATGCTCCAATGACTGTTTCTTAAATCAAAGTCCCAGGGGAAGAGTTCATGTGTGCCCTGCAAACTATTTTCTAGACTACATGCACCTTTGTTGGGCCAAGTGATAGTAAGCCTTACTGCTACTATTAACTACTGTTAGCAAAGGATCACGTGTAGTAAGGTGTTAGTAAAAATAGTGTTGATTAAACTCTCTGTAACCTCTTTTATGGAATTTGGAAGTGGAGTGGTTACACATTCGACTGCAATCCGCAAGGTCAGCAGTTCAAAACCACTTGGGGCTCTAAGGGAGAACAACGGGCTTTCTACTGTTAACAGTTACAGTCTTGGAAACTCCCGGGGGAAGTTCGCCCCTGTCCTATATTGTCGCTGTGAATCAGCAGCAACTCGATGCCGTTTGTTTGGTGTTGTGTTTGAAGGAGAACCAGGACGAGTGCACTGCAATGGACTCCTTGCTGTGGCTCTTCTAGCCATAGTCCCACTAAATGACTCTGTGGGACCATTGCAGATAGGGTGGGTAGGACTCCAACCTAGAGACTGGTGCATTCTGCCAGCCCCCTGGACTTCAAAGGAGCCGTCTCAGAGGCAAGAACAAGGGACCGCGGAAGGATTGAGGAAATAGAGGCTAGAACACAAATGTGTCCTTGGGACCCTAGAGATCCCTATACTGCACTTCTTCAATATGATGTAGAAGGCAGAGGGCTGTGATCCTGGAGAGCTGGTGGTATTAGGAATGTGGTGGACGTGGAGGAGCAAAGGCACAAAAGCAAGAGCATGAGCTAAAGCCGAGCAGGCAGCTTCCCAGCGGATGGAGCAAGTAAAGCTGCAGCTCTCTTCTGGAGTGTCATCCATCCAGTGTTTAGTCAGGCAGGTAGCTTGGCTGACCCACTGAAGTTAGAGCTGAGCACCTTCTTTCTCCCTGAGGGGGCACGCCAGTGGCATACACTTTGAGCAGCACTTTGAGAACTTTGTAACACTTGCCCAAGCAGGCAAAGACCAAGGGCCTTGGGGCTGAGAGGACTGGAAAGAGGTGCCTGTGACGTGGTTGTAGAGAGGTGCTTCTGCCTGGAAAACTGCATCCTTAGTTGACTTCCCTAATAAGCCCCATATTCATTGTCTGTGAGTTCTGTGTGGCCATAGCCGTGGATGATCAACCCCGGCAGAGACGTAGAAAATGCTGAGGGAGTGTCAGAATAAAGTAAAGAAGGTTAGAGGACGGAGGCATAGCCGAGCTTCGCCTCACAGGAATCAGCCTGCACTTATGATGAATTGATTTCCTTCCCCCTTGGGTAGTCGGAGGATGTCCTACGTGGCCCTCACACCAGTCTTACGTGGCTTACTGAACAAGTTACAAGGGGCTGTGAGCACTGGAAGGCCGGTGTTCATATGGCCAGGTAGACCTAGTGCTGGCCCCATTCACCAGAAGCTGTGTAGACAGCTAGTGGAATTTTACAGACTCGGCAAGTCGGCCTATTTATCTAATGACTGCCAATTGTTCATATTCCTGTACACTGTTGGGCCCCCACTGAGCACGATGCATGTACTTTCAGCGATAGAATTGCAGTATGGGTTTAAAAACAGGACAATGACAATCTTTTGCAGCAGACTCGTATAAAAGATTAAAGTGAGGAAACCCCTAATTCGGAATGCCGTGCCTCTGTAAGTCAGCCTCCAGCTAACCCCTCCAGCTGTCTGTCTGAGTTGAAAGGAGGGAGAAGTCAACATCCATTTGCTTCTTTTCTAGGGAGGGACGATCATCGGCAGTGCCCGGTGCCAGTCGTTTCGTACTCGGGAAGGTCGCTTACAAGCAGCCTGCAACTTGATTCATCTGGGAATTACCAATCTGTGTGTGATTGGTGGGGACGGAAGCTTAACAGGGGCCAATATCTTCCGGAAGGAATGGAGTGGTCTGCTGGAGGAGTTGGCACAAAATGGTATATCTCTGCGTTTCTGGTAGTTCTGATACAGTATCTGTCTCTCTGCCTTGTCCTTCCC
>NW_022103928.1:31379636-31381374 GCF_000313985.2 Echinops telfairi | reverse complement strand
AAACTTATTTGGCCTCCCGCCCCCATAAAAAGAAATCACTCAGCAGCCCGCAGCATTCGAAGACTCTTGTACTACAGCCCATAATCCAGGATAGAGACCAGGTATCTGCTTTTGCAGCATCCCCTGGATCTTGCCCACTTTGGGAAATACTGCTAAATAGAAAAGGATTTATACAAACCCTTTATCTCCAGTGGTTTTAAACCTTTTAAAGCCATTGTTAGACAATTTACATTTCATGTCATATATGGCCCGTTGTCATTGCTTCTTTTTATGAGCAGATTTATGAGCAACTGAAACTTGGAATAAAACCATTATCCCCAAATTTTAGGAAAGACGTGGGGAACTGAGAATGGCCATTAAATTGTAAGCAGCAAAGGCTTCATGGTACTCTCTTGCCCGTCTTGCTCTGGTCTAATACGGTTCTGTTGATTCCCCGGAAGCGGATTCGTCATCCTGAGCTCCATGGACCACTCATCACCATCAGGCCCAAGGCTCCCCGCTATTTCTGATTTGACCATTAGAATAGTCTGATTTGATTTACACAGACCTGCTCTGTTTGGGACGCTATTTCGTCCCAGTGCTAAGTAGACACTGACTGTCTAGCTCCTCCTCCCCATGGTTTTCTAAGAAATAAAATAGTGAAGTTCTTCAAAAATCCTGGGTTTCACTCTGCACGACCGACCAGAGCCTCATTGGAAGTTTTATTTCTCCAGAACAAATGTCTCATTCATTCTTAAGGAACTGAGAACTTAAGTCTCCCAAAATGTCAGGAAGACCATCGCATGCCCCATCTCCCACGCCAGCTCCTGCAACACAAATGCCCGGCGCACCAGGGATTGTGAGCTACAGTCCGTACGGTCATCTGGCCTACAACTACAGGCTGCGAGGGGACCTACACATCCGGCATTACGAATCCAAAACCCCCAAAGCCACCAGGTATGCTGCCAATGCCCTACAGCCGAAAGGTCTGGAACCTAGTCAAGTCTCCCAACCCTGCCCTAAAGTTCTGGGAGATCGGCAAGATTATTAGTGGCATGTGGCGAGATCTCACTGATGAAGAAAAACAAGAATATTTAAGTGAGTTTGAAGCAGAAAAGATCAAGTACAATGAAGCTTTGAAGGCCTGCCATAACTCCCCGGCGTACCTGGCATACATCAATGCGCAAAGCCATGCAGGTGCCGTGTTAGAGGTCGACAGGGATGGTCTCGCCTGGAGAAAAGAGGAAGTTTTGGGGACTAGAAGCAAGATCGTTTGTGACATGCATGCTTCACAAAAGCTAGCATAGCAGGGACGGCCCCAATCCCAACTATGTGGACAGCTATTCCCTACCCGCAGAAGAATTCACTTCAGAGGACAGCACTGAAGCTACAGCTCAGGGAGAGGGACATGTCTGATCAGAGCACACAGGAGCAAATGAAGGGAGAGGAAGAGAGAGTGGAACACATCCTGGCCCACCAAGCTCTGAGGACGATATTCCTGCTCAGAGCAGCCAAAGCAGAGAGAGGACCATAGGGCCGGTCCTACTACAAGGATCAATGTCCCTCACTGACCCATAGCGCTACAGGGGACAACACTGGAGACCCAGTGAGGGAATTGCACCCAATCTGACCCTACCACAACGATGTGAAACACTAAGGGCATACAACAGAACAGCAACGAAGTCCCTGGGGAATACCAAAAATAGACTTTGGGGCCAGTGCATGGCACCCCATCAGACTCAACCGGAAAACACTCCTA
>NW_022103928.1:31372663-31376779 GCF_000313985.2 Echinops telfairi | reverse complement strand
ACCAGAGGATGTACACTGGTACAGATAGGAACTTGAAACACAGGGAATCCAGAGCAGAAGATCCCTTCAGGACCAGTAGTGAGAGTGGTGATACTGGGAGGGTGGAGGGAGGGTGAGGTGAAAAGGGGGAACGGATTATAAGGATCTACATATAACCTCCCGGAGGGATGGACAACAGAAAAGTGGGGGAAGGGAGAAGTCGGGCAGTGCAAGATATGACAAAATAATAATCTATACATTATCAAGGGTTCATGAGGGAGTGGGGAGCGGGGAGGGAGGGGAAAAGATGAGGAGCTGATGCCGGGGGCTTGGGTGGAGAGCGGATATTTTAAGAATGATGAGGGCAATGGATGTGCTTGACACAATTGATGTGTGGATGGATTGTGATAAGAGTTGTATGAGCCCCTAATAAAACGACTTAAAAAAAAGATTCTCTGTCTTTATCTCTCCCTTCTATCAAGCTGATTCTGATTATTAGCAGCCCTAAAGACAGGGCAGGACTGTAACTCTTTGTGGGAGTAGAAAGCCCCTCCTTCTCCTGCCGTCAAGACCACAGTCTCGGAAACCCCATGGAGCAATCCCACTGTCAGAATCAACTCAAGGGTGCTGCGAAGGGTGCTTACTGGTACATGTTGAAGCATCTCCTTATTGCTATATTTCTAACCTGTACGCTTTTCTAAAAGTAGATCAACCGATCAAATTTGAGCGGAGATGATGAAGATTCATGAGAAAGCCATCACTCTGCCCCTAAGGTTTTCAGTGGATGCTTTCTCAGCAGTCAACCAGCAGGCCTTTCTGCCAAGGCATCTCTGAGTAGACTTGACTCTCTAACCTCTCGGTTCTCAGCCAAGTACATCAGCCCCGCGACCCAGTCCAGGGACTCCTAGGTGGTCTTCCATCGTTTATAAAGCACATTTTCAATCGTAAGGAGAGCAATTCTCTCCCATTGTATGGATGAGCAACTTGAGAGTTGGAAAGCACCCAGATAGCATCACCGTTTGATTCATAGAGCTTGATTTTCCGTAATACCATGAACCAACCCAGCCCCATCCATACATGTCATGTGGCTCTTCTAACATGCCATTGAAACCCCTGGGGATCTCGTGAGTGTGGTAGGAGTTTCCTATCCCTCGGAAAGCACAGTTGCTGAACTGACTGAGCAGACTTCCTGTGTGCCATGCTCCCGTGTGCTGTTGGCTGTACTCAGCTCGCTACTGTTAACATGAGAAGTCACTGACGTTGCCCAATGTAGCCACTGTCTGCAAAAGACCACAGAAAGGCATCCTGTAAGTATTCATGATGCCACGGCACGCAAGCAGACACACACGAGAAAACGTAGCACTAGAAAAGGCGTCCACTGCCGGGGTCCCTTCCCTGACCGTAGATGAAACCGTGATGGGAACATTTGCTTTCGTGGAAAATGGATCCTTTTGGAAGGCGGTTTCGCTCCCTGCCCTGACTCTGACATCGTGTTGCTGTTGAACTTGGCAGCCAGCGTATGTTTCTCTGTGCTCTGAAGGCTGGTCATGGTGGTATTCAAGCCCGTGTCCCTTTGTGTGTTTTCCAGCCACCAGCGGACCTTCGTTCTTGAGGTCATGGGGAGACACTGTGGGTATGTATTTGCTGACACATATCAGAATTAAAGTGATGCTCGCCATCAGCCCCTTCTGAGTCCCCTCCTCTTCCAAATTGTGCATGTTCTCACAGCGAATTCAGGGAGGAGCCAGTGTAGGAACCCAAGTGTTCTGGTGCAGAAGCCCAGGCTACTTTTTGCCAGACTCGGTTGTTGAGCTTTTAATAGGAACTCTATAAGAAGCTGGCACCTCGATTTATTGATGTTTCGTGTTACTTCCAAATAGCTACTTAGCCCTGGTTAGTGCTTTGGCCTGCGGCGCGGACTGGGTGTTTCTTCCTGAATCTCCCCCAGAAGAAGACTGGGAAGAAAATATTTGCGTTAAGCTATCAGAGGTAATTCATGTTGTATTTCTACCTATTCATTACAAAGTGTTCTAGTCAGATTGCCTTAATCATGATTTCCATTGGCTTAAAATTTTTTTTCAATTTGGAAGATTTTAAACAAGTGAAGACTTTCTAATTTGAAAATTAATTCTAGCTTGTTTCACATAATCTTTATAGATGGACTAGACTGTTCAGGAGTTTGTCTACTTTCTAATGTTACAAAATATCACACATAATAGAAACCATTAAAGCCGTGAGTGTGGTGTGTGTGTGTGTGTGTGTGTGTGTGTGTGTCCACGTATTTATAGTCTTAGCTACAAATCTTGGATTTTGGAATTTAAACTGTGGTACTAGAAATGACCAGGAAAAAGGAAATGGTGCTGTTTACCCCTTTAAATGTTGGCAGCCTTGGGGCTGATGATTTGTACAAACTTATATGTGAAAGATTGGCGGTTCGAATCCAGCCAGCAGCTCATAGGAACTGATGATCTGCTCCAATAAAAGACGACAGCCTAAGAAACCCAACAGTTCTGCTCGCTAACCTGGGTCACTGTGTGTAGAACCTTGACTGGCCGCACCTAACAACAATATATGAAAATACTTGCATCTGTAAGATGATTATCATTCTACTTGTGTTGACCACTCATGTAACACTGCAAGAAGTTTTAAAAACTTACCATGCTAGATAAATTGGCTTGGAATCAAGGCCCCAGAACATCTACAAAAGAGTGTGATTTGGGGAGGTGCCGCTTCGTGATGGCCGACTGATCGCCCCTGGATAAATCCCTCTCCAACAATCAGGGGGAAAATAGCAAGGAAGGGGGCAGAAGCCCAAAACAAAAAACCAGGCGCAAGCAATCTTGGAGACCAACTCTATATTGATGGGTGGGGCCAGAAGAGAAGCGGAGGTGGTAATTGCGCCCCTGAGACATAGAACCCTTCCTCCTGGGCCCACCCTGCTGAACTCACCCACCCAGCCCCAAGACTGCCTGCACAGCCTGCTTGCCCCTGGCTAGCCGTATACCACAGGCTCGGATGGCCTCGTGATGACTTCGCTTCCTGGCCACTGCACATCCTGCACCTCCTGGCCCCCAGCTGGACTGCACCCCACACCTCCTAGCCTGTGGGGGGCTGCCCCCTCTGCCAGCATTACATTCAACACTGCATTCAGTCCGCCCCAGGGAGTCCGGCTTCTCTTCTCTAATGGCCTTGCCTTGCCCCTTCCCATGCTGGCTAATCCTGCTGGACCCCTTCTCCTCCTGGAGGGCGCCTCGCCTGGAGCCAGTCATCTGGCTTGACCTGTTTGCCTCCGAGATAGCCTACACACACCCACCCCTCTGCCCCAGGCTGTCCAGGAAGCTAGCTTCACCTCCTAAGGAGTGTTCTGCGCCCTCACCCCGGGCCATCGCCCTCGCTCTTCACCCTTCTCCCTCGGCCTCTTCTCCTTCCAGACAATGCAGGCCACCCTATAGGACCTCTTTACCTCCATAACGGAATGCATTCCACTCCCTCTGCCCTCCAGGGCACCCTGTGCCTTCCCCCAGGCCCTCATCCTACCAAAGACCCACTAGGTGGGGCCTTGCGGACCTTAGGCACTGCCTGCAACTGCTCAGCTGGTCCTCGCCCTGTGCACTGCCAGCCCCACTCTGCACCCACCCTGGCACACAGCAGCACGTCTTTCTTTCGCCCACACCAGTTACAACGCTCCTGGGCAGCCTGAGATCCCCACCAACGGCAGCGGCTTTTCCTTTTGTTCCTGCCTTTAGAAAAAGTACATCCTAATTCCTTTTTAATGAGGAACTCTTTCTTGCGTTCTTTTAAAAATTACTTTGCTATTTTTACATTTTTAATGGGTACTTTTTTCTCTTTCTTTGATTTCTTTTTCTTCTGTTCTTTCTTTCCCCTGTTCCCTTTTCTTTCCTTGTTCCAGAGTTTCTGTTATTCCTCTCCTGCACTGAGTCAACTACTCGCTGCCACTCCTAACAGTTAAAGCAATGTGTTGAAGAAAGAGCCGAGAATATCAGTGCACACCTACTGTGTTAGTCTGGGTTGACTAGAGAAACAAATTCTGAGACACTCATATGTGTATAAGAAAGAGCTTTATATCGACTCACTCAATCTCTCACTTACTCTCTCACTCACTCACTCTCATTCACT
>NW_022103928.1:31361726-31372180 GCF_000313985.2 Echinops telfairi | reverse complement strand
AAAAAAAAAGAAAGAGCTTTATATCAAAGAGCAATTTTGTATATTAAGAAAACATCCCAGCCCAATCCTGATCAAGTCCATAAGTCTGATGTTATCCCATATGTCCAATATCAGTAGATAAATTCCTCTTCAGACACCCACAACACATGCAATGATGCTCAATACTGGAAGATCACAGGCCAGTGGGTGGAAAGTCTTGTGGATCCAGTGGCAATGGAAGCAGCTCAGTTGGCATGGGTGTCCACATGTTTCCTCCAGCCCCAGGGCTCTGGCTCCATCAGCATAGCTCCAGCTGGCTTGTCAACAGGAATGTGTTACAGGGAGAGTGTGTCCCACCTCCAGGGAGGAAGACAGGAGTTCCCAAAATCCTTAGGAGAAGGCCACACCCACACAGAGGCCTCATTGGCTATGACCTGATTGACAGGCTAGACTCCACCCCTTTGCAAGTTGACAGGAAATTATGTAACTGCCACACCTACACAAAACCAAAACAATGAAAGTCCGGCCACTACTGTTTAGGCACTTCTGCCTAAACACCTTTGATCGGATGTTCCCCATTTTCCTTTTTGGTGCCCTGTCTGCCTACTTCCCCTGTCTCTCTGTGTTTGTACTATCCACTGGGAAAGTCTCATTTCATTGTGCTCACTCCCATCCTATGAATCACTGTCAAACACCAAGTAAGCCCAGCCTGTACCCCAAAGGGTTGGTTAGAGTATTTCTTTTGAATCTGTCGCTTGTGGTATATGTAAGCGGACAGTTCTCCACAGACTTTCCCCAGCTCTGTCCACTGAGCCTTGCACGGTTCTTCCGTGCATCCCTTGCTGCTCATCCCATCTCCTTCCTGAAAAGTGCTGTTTGCTTTCCTCTCCTGTTATTTGGAAGCACTGCTTGTGAAGTTGAGGTCCCTGAGTGGTCTGTGCTCCACTGCAGATCTGAAGACGGGGTTTGAAGCGGTCCTCCAGGACTTGGAAAGGGGATCTGGTGATCTTTTTCTGTAAAGACTCCAAACTCACTGCTACCGAGTCCATCTTTACTTTTAGGGTGGAGCTGCCCCTGTGAGTTTCTCAGGCTGTAACTCTTTACGGGAGTAGAAAGCCTCATCCTTCTCCCTTGGAGCTTGCTGGTGGTTTCAAACTGCTGACCTTGTGGACCACAGCCCAACGTGTAACCACTATGCCACGCGGGCTGCCAAGAAAATCCTACAGAGCAGTTCTACTCTGCACATGGACATAGGGTCGCCAGGGGTCAAAGTCTACCCAATGGCAAATAACAACCCTTGTGGTGCTTAGGGAAGCCTTCTGTTCGGAAAGATGCTAATTCCCTTTGGGACACATGGCTATGGCTTTGCTTTCGTTTTTAAAGGACATTTAGGAATTGAAGGACTTGGGTTTCTATTTTCTTAGAACCGCGCTCAAAAGAAACGGCTGAACATTATCATCGTGGCTGAAGGAGCAATTGATTACCAAAATAAACCTATTACTTCTGAGAAAATCAAGGACGTAAGTACGGTTTCTTTCCTTTACCCTGCTGTCTTGAAGTATGAGATATAACACCATTGCCAGGATTTTGGTGTAAAACATTGCACTATTTTTTTTTAAAAAAAGTCTTCCTGGTGTTTATAAATATCTTCTAAACGAATCTTCATGTTAATGGAATGGCAGCAGACAAGCTCCAACTTCTGGAGACACAGGGCCTCTACCCTTCTGTCAGTAATATCCCTAAAAGGCCATGTGAACTCCCTGCATAGGAACTGAAGTAGCACAGAATAGCCGATTGTGTTCTTTAATATAACAGAAAACCCTAGCTCTTAATGGCTTACTGCTCAGAGGATTAACAACTTGGCTGCTGGGCCCCAGGACTCTTTATGGGTGGCGTAGGAAAAGATGGTGTCTGCCCAGTTCTCCCTCCTTTTAACCTGGAGCTACAGCTGAGCATATTCTTAACCACAAAGAAAGTCCCTGTGTTGAATCTGAATCACTGGTCTTGAAGTGGAAGCAGACAATAGTAGTCTTGTTGCCCTAGGACTCACTCAGATGGGTGTATACTTGTTGAGGCAGGACTCTTACGGCATCGAGCCAAGTTGCCATAATTAGAGTGGCAACCAGACACTAAGGCACTAGACGCTCGCAGAACAGAGCAGACGCTAGTTGAAGCTACAGGTCAGGGCAAAAAGACGTTACAGCCTAACTTTTCATGGTGGTTTCTCTATTATATTTAGTCACAGGTAACTGTTGAGCCAAAAGATGCATTTGATTTATTCTCAGACCAGGTATCCACTTGAATATTCCAGCTTTGAAAGCTTTCTGGCAGTGAGCTGTCTGCCGATAGGAGAGCTGTCAAGATGTCATCGATACAACGAAGGCAGAGATTGGCTTTTCCCACGTGACTGAAGTGAAGACTGAGTCATGCAATAGAAAACCAAGAAAGAGCCATTGAGCGCATAAAGCCCAACCCATTGAGCTCTCTTCTTTGCCATTGTTTTTACAGAGGAGTAACCCGAGTGCTAGAAAAGGTTCTGTGTCCTGTCCTAGGTGCCCTGCTAGTATTCAGATGGGCTCAGCTCTGTAGGGGAATGAGAACATCTCGGAGTGACTAGACCACACTGCACACATCACAGCTGTCCAGAACGGGGCGGTTTCAGAGACTTGTATTAGTAACACTTCAAATATGCCAAACCAAACCCCTTGCTGTTGAGTTGTTGATGTTGCAAGTCATTGAGATGGAATCTTAGCTATAGAAATGATTTGCTTTCAGTCATGTTACTTAACATTCATTTGCTACGTGGGAGAAGAGGGTCTTATTTATGTTAACTTCCCTTAGCAAGTGAGATTAACTTCCCTTAGCATGTGAGATTTTAGACTCCCCCCACCCCCCTTTAGATCCAAAGAAAGAGTAGCAAAATTGTTTCTCAGTACTCTGCACCTATTACTGCATATCCTTTTGTTTGCCTGGGTGTGGGTTCTCCGCATCTCCTCATAGATTTGTCCCTCTAGTTGGTAGTGAAGCAGCTGGGGTTCGACACCCGCGTGACGATACTTGGACACGTGCAAAGAGGAGGAACGCCGTCTGCTTTTGACAGGATCCTGGTAAGTGTGTGAATTTGCAGACATTTTCACCAGATCTCCAGGAAAGTGTTATTATTATATGATAGTAGTATTTCTGGGAACGGAAATAAAACTAATCAAACCAGCTGAGTACAATACCACTGATATTTCACAGCGACAGTTGGCAAAATAATAAACAACGCATCTATTTATAGACATAGATGTATGTCTATCACACGGGGTGGTTCATTGCTGAAAATACTAATAGCCCGTGTTTTCCTTTTAAATATCCTGTGGGACTTGCTGCTCTGTAGCTATTTCTAGGCCCAGAGTCACTCGCATACCAGCAGCCTCATCGCACATGCAAGGTTGATGTGCCACCTGCAGTGGCCGGCGTGTTCTCAAGGAAGGCCAGCACCCAGAATGTGGAAGGAAGGTCGATGTGCAGAGTGTTGGTTCGTGAAAACACACACAAAGGGGCGGCAGCAATCCAGAATCCAGATTTTCCGTTTTTATTTTTAAATATCGTCTACTCTTCCTCTATCTCTAGCCTCTGTCTCCACTCCTCTTGACCAGGTCTTACTGAAATCATAACATCGCTTTGATACAGAGAACTGTGTTCAGAGTTCATGGGAAACAAGAGCCAAAGAGTGGAAACAACCCAGGTGTCCGCCAGCACATTAATGGATATAAACAAAACAGTAAAGCTAGACAATGAGAGTTTATTTAGTCGTCAAGAGAAGTGAACTTCTAAAACAAAGCAACACATGGGTGAGCCTGGACACTGTGGTGCTGAGTAAAGTAAAACTACTGACCAACGGATGCATGCATAATATATGATTCCAGTTCTATAAAGTCTATTGTTGGTAGGCACTTTTGATAAGTAAATAGAATAGGCAAATCTCCAACAATGAGTATGTAATACAATAAATGTGTCGGCTGTCCTCCCCGCAAAAAGGCAAATCTATCCTTTCAAACGAATATTAGACGCTACATGATGAGGCTGAGAAAAGGAGGATTGGGGAGTGGAAAAGTAAGTCAGTAAAAGCAAGTTGAAAAGAACAAACAAGGAAAGACAAAAACAAAACAACCGCTCGACCTAAACAAACTCCTGAACAAGATGGGCTCCCCAGGAATTCCACCAGAAGTTGTGAGCTCTTCCATAACCTCGAAGAGGGGAAACACTTCCCAGCTCCTTCTCGGGGGGCCAGCATTTCCCAAGAGGCCACAGTGAGACAAAGGAAAGAAGACGGTAGAACAACACCCCTCCTGAATAGAGACGTGGGAACCCTCAACACCGTAGTAGCAAACCAAATCCAACCGCAACGTCTGCAGTGGGGAACCCGTGACGAGAGAAAATGTAAGGAATATGAAGAAGGAGACGTGGTGGCATGCTAACCACAAGGTCAACAGGTGAAGTCCAGGTGCTCCTCGGGAGAAAGGTAGGGCTGTAGTCCAGGGAAGATCTCCAGTCTCTGAAACCCGTAAGGACGGTTCTAGTCTTGTACAGAATGGCCGTGAGTCAGGAGAGGCTCAGTGGCCGGGAGTCTGGTCTGGGAAAGACTATGAATGTTGAATTGAGATTCCATTCAACGGAGTGGAAAGAACGTTGAAAATGGACGACTTTAAAGCACAGTTTGGCGCCATCTGAATACTGTGGTGGAAAAGCTCATGTTTAAGGATGCATCTCTGTGGGAACACATGGGGGTGGGAGGCTTGGGGTCCCTTAGAGCAAAGAGCTCTCTAATCGTTGCTGATTTCCTCTCCAGGCCAGCCGCCTTGGGGTGGAGGCTGTCATCGCCCTCCTTGAAGCCACCCCAGAGACCCCAGCCTGTGTGGTTTCCCTGAGCGGAAACCATGCGCTGCGCCTGCCCCTGGTGGAGTGTGTGCAGATGGTGAGTCCCGTGCGCAGCCAGTCCTGCGTGGCCCAGTTCCTGACTCGGTACTCACGGGGCTGTGGGGCCACCGCTGCCAGGAAGTCAGAGCGCCTCTTGTGTGTTTCTGCTGCTCGTAAGATGGACAGCGAGTTAAGTGACTTTTCTAAGAACAAAAGTAGCTTCCTCCCTGGATGATGGTCACCAGGCTTTGTGGTTTCAGCCTTTGGGAAACCCAGACCATTTTAGTGTGTGTGTTTCTTGGTGTTTTTCTCAGTTACCATCGAAGTGACGTTTTCAGAAGCAACTTGCTCCAAAACTGAGTCAAACATAGGTGTCATCTGAGAGTCATCGTGTGTTAGAGCAACACGTCCCCCCAACCCCCAGAAAAGGTCTATGCGACCTCTACTAAGTGCTGTGGGGCCGCACACAGGGAAAGGTTTGCTGTCCAGTTTCACAAGGAATAAATAAGGTTTAGCTTCTCCACCCTTTAACCTCCTCCTGCCCTCCTGGTCCCAGAAACATCCAGAACTATAATGTGGCTGTTAGAATGGCAAATTCAGGGCATGTGTCCACTCCCGTCACTGGGGCAGTGGATGTAGCAGGACTTTTTTAAACGATTTAGCATTTTCTAGTTGGTCATTATATCAGCTGGTGATGGAATTGCATCCGAAATAACTTTTCTATTTTGTATTTATTCCAAACTTTTCATACGTAGCCATGACCATCATTTTCTGTTGTCTTTCCAGTGACTCTGAAGTATTTATAGTTTATAGTCTATGCGAGAAGCCCTGGTGCTCTAGTGGCTAAGCGTTGGACTGCTACCCAACAGGTCAGCAGTTCGAAGCTACCAACCGCTCTGTGGGAGAAAGACGAGTCTTTCTACTGTAAAAAGTGACAGTCTCGGAAACCCACGGGGCAGTTCTACCCTGCCCTTGAGGGTCACCCCAAGTCAGAATTGGCTCAATGACTGTGAGTTTGGGTTTTGTTTTTCGGTATTCAGCGAAGTAATTAGACCAAAGGACTTATTAAAATTAATGACCCTAGAAACAATATCCAGAAACTTACAGAAGTTAGTAAAGTGTGTGTGTGTGTGTGTGTGTGTGTGTGTGTGTGTGTGTGTGTGTGAATCAAAGGACTGGAACACCAAGCTGTGTGCCGTAAGTTTGTTTTTATCATGCTTCTTACATCCAGTGTTGCATTGTTGATTCAGAAGCAAAAATGCGTTTGCTCATTTGTCTTGTCCTTCAGATCAAAAAGCGATGTTATGACTAAAAGCAATAGTGAACCATTCATTGAGCACCTGCTACTAGTGAGGTATTTCCTAATGCTTTGTATGCCTTTAGTACCTATGAACAGCTTGAAAAACAAGGAGTGTTTTTCTTATTTTACCGACAAGGAGCTTAAAGTTCAGAAAGAGAAACCATTTGCCCCAGACCCTAATGCAGGAAAAGAACAGAGATAGGATTCTAACTTGGGGTGTCTGCCCTAAGCCCAAGTTCTCTGCCCAGCACAGACCTGCCTACTCAGGCCCAGAGGCCTGCAGCTGGTCATTTTTTCTCACGACACTCAAATTGAGCAATTTTCAGCACCCTTGCCCAAGAGCTCCATTTGGCTATGGGTTTGCTCTCTCAGAGTAAAATCCTAACCGTCTGAGATGTAAGCATCGGGAGGGTCATTGCCATTTGTAAGCATGCGGACAGAGCTGCCAACAGCTGGTCTAGACTTTTGAATATTTACACTGCTCGGCCAGCTGAGGTTCAGTTCTGAAGGCAGGAACCATAAATGGGAAGACGAAGCTAATTCTGCTTGAGCCCCACTGTATCGTTCACGGGAGCCCTAAACCTCGACGCATTCTTTCCTTCATTCCTTTGTAAAGACCCAGGACGTGCAAAAGGCAATGGACGAGAGAAGATTTAAAGATGCTGTCCAGCTTCGAGGAAGGTGAGTTCTTCAGAAGAGAACTATATTATTCGTAATAAATGTGCTTCTAGTACTACTTGCTGTAGTGACTGTAGTGACCTGTACTGTACCTGTACTGTAGTGACCCCCCCACAATATCAGAATCGAACTGTATTCCCAAGGGGTTTCGGTGTCCGACTTTGGGGAGCTGATCAGCAGACTTTTCTTCCGCAGCACCTCCGTGTGTGGACTCCAAATGCCCGCCCTTTGGTCCGCGGCCAGCGTATTAACCCCGTGCTGGGCGCATTTCTTCTTCAGCTGTGGTCCGGCTGAGCGGGCTTAGAAATGGGCTTCTTCTACTCCGATACAAAACTTCAAACATGACAGAACAAAGAAAGCATTGGTTCTATATGGCGAAGACCTAGGTGACTATTAAAGAATAAAAGATGTTTCATATTGAGGGGGACAGGGTGAAAGATTAATCAGAATTTAGTGAGATTTTACTCTCAGGAGGAGGTTGCTAGCTTTTTGAAAAAGATACCGGTGAGCCACACTACAATGTCTTGTTTCTAGCCTGCTTCTGAACTAGAAACACATAGCGCCGCGGGTCCCCGCGGAGGGTCCCTGCAGGACATGGGATCCCACTCTGCCCTCCATTGGTCTCTCACCGCCAGTATACGAAGCTGACATGCAGAGACCGCCGACTTCTCGTCACTCTGTCACATTCTGGGGGCCCTTTGTCCCAGGTGAATCCCCTCTTTTGTACCCTCAGAAGCGTCCTTCTATTTCAGGAGCTTTCAGAGCAACCTGAACATCTACAAGCGGCTTTCCGTGAAGATCCCAGAGTCCCAGATTGTCAAGGTGAGTGGTGAGTGCAACGCAGCCATGCAGCTCCCGCTTTCTTCCCAGTGCCCGACGCCTCACGGGCCACCCTTCTGCGCCGGCACGGCCAGTCCCTCCCCTGTGACCAGGTCCCAGTGCCGTCTCTCGAAAGACTTATCTGAACTCGCAAACTGACCCCTTTCACCATAACCTTTGTTTTCAAATGAAATGATATGAACTCTCATGTGCTGCAGTCTGCTACGAAGAGGGTGCTCTTGGGTGTGCACGAAATACGTGTTCACACAAGCACACGGAGGCCGTGACACACACTTCTCTTTCTTTTCTTTTTGGCAGAGTAACTGTAATGTGTGCATTATCAACGTGGGCGCCCCCGCGGCCGGGATGAATGCTGCCGTGCGCTCGGCCGTCCGCATGGGGATAGCGGACGGCCACAGGATGCTCGCCATCTACGATGGCTTTGATGGCTTTTCCAAAGGGCAGGTGAGTGTCATAGGAGACGCCAGGCTGAAAAATGCCCTGAATCTGAACATCATAAGTAAATAGGCCCCCTGTTGGAGTGACCCCAAATACCTCCTCGCTCTTTAAAATGGATATAAGACAGTAAATATCATGACAGTTTTTGAGGTATAACTTCTGCTCCAGAGTTCAGACCATCATAAGTTATGGTCTAGGATCTTCAAATTTCGCTCACGTTACATGTTATTTGTAAGTTTTTGTGTTAGTCCAGGTTGACTATCGAAGCAAATCCAGAGACCCTCATATATGGATAAGGAAGAGCTTTATATCAAAGAGTACTTGTATATTAAAAGAACTTACCAGCCTGGTCCAGATCAAGTCCACAAGTCTGATATGATTAGCCCATAAGTCCAGTACTCGTCCATAAGCCCCTCTGCAGACTCACGCAGCACATGCAGTGATGCGAAATGCAGGACGATCACAGGCCAGTGGGTGCCAAGTCTTGTGATCCAGAGATGGTAGAAGCATCTGCAGGGCTCCATGTGGCTCCCTGAGTAACTCAACATCAGGAAGGTGAAGCAAGTCCCATGTGGTTTCTCAAGCCAGAAGGAGAAAAGAAGTTCCCAGAATCTTCATGAGAAGGCCATGCCCCCAAGGAGGCACACTAGGTTGTGACCTGATTAACAGGCTAGACTCCACCCCTTCACTCTTAATACCCTCAAGTTGACATGAGATGATGTAACTACCACAGTTTCCTCAGAAGGTAATATCATAGCTGGGCCTCTGGAATCCAGTCGACTGACTTAGCAGCCAGATCCTGCTTCTCACTACCTGTGTGCCCTTGGGTGACGCAGTGAACACCTTCCTCTATCACATGAACTGACAGAAAGGATGGAATATCCTCTAACGGCAGTCATAACGTTTATTACCATAGGCTAAGTTTGTAGTTTCAGGTTCCCACAAACAGCAAAAACTCATTTAAAAATCATTGCAAAAAGAATTAACATTTATTGCACACTTATTATATACCCTTAGTAAAGCATTTACATCTATTTACCCAGTCAGATCTCACATTAAATCTAAAATGTTAACTCTGTTGTTCTTATGGGGAAAATGGGCTACAGAGGCTTTATTAGCTAGCGCGATGAAATCCATGTGACATGGGATTTTTAAAGATGATGGTAAGGCTTCAGATCTTACACTCTTATTCAAGCACTGTACTGGTTGAAATTACTCATTTAGTCTGTTATTCAACAAATATACTGAAATCGTAACCAACAGTCCATATTACCTTAAGTACATTTATTAAATAATAAAGCAGACTAAATTTCCTGACTCTATGAAGCTTTCCTTTGGGGGAGGGAGATGACATTATGTCCAAATAAATTGAGTAAAATACAAAGCGTGTTAGAGGGTGGTTTTAAGTGTGGAGCAACAGAGACAAGCAGAGGTAGGAGAATAGGAAACGCTGTGGGAGTTGCCCTTGGTGCTAAGGATGGATACCATAAAGATTTGAAGAAGTGAGCAAGTGACTCACTTGTGGGGGAGCTCTTGCCAAGCCGAGGAAAACAGTAGTGGGAAGGGCCTGAGGTGGGAGGTTGGCTTGTGTTCAAAACCTGGTGTGGAGGCTCCTGTGCGGAGCAGCGAGGAGGGGGAGATCAGAGAGGAGCACAAAGGAGATGAGGGCCTGGGGGCTGGCCAGCAACGCAGAGGAATTCAGTGTTTGCTTTCTTGATAAATCATTGTATTGAGGGCTCTTACAGTTCTTAGAACAATCCATACATCCTGAGAATGACGATGGCAACAAATGTATAAATGTACAAATGTGCTTGGCACAATGTATGTATGTAAGAGTTGTACGAGCCCCCAATAAAATGATTTTTTTTTAAATCCATACACCCATTGTATCAGGCACATCTGTACATATGCTGCCATCATTTTCAAAACATTTTCTTTCTACTTCAGCCCTTGGTATCAGATCCTCTTTTTTCCCCTCCTTCTCATCCTCATGACCCCTTAATAAATTATAAATTATTTTCATATCTTATGCCACCGTTGTCTCCCTTCACCCACGTTTCTGTTGTTCATCCCCTGGGCGGGGGGGCTTATACATTGATCATTGCCATCAGTTCTTCCTTTCAACCCCTACCCTCCGCCTACCCTCATGGTATTGCTACTCCCATTATTGTTTCTGAGCATTTATCTGCCCTGAATTCCGTGTGTCAAGAGCTCTCATCTTTACCAGTGCACATGCTCTGGTCTAGCTGGATTTGTAAGGTAGAACTGGGGTCTTAGGGTGGGTGGGTGGGTGTGGCAGGGGGGGCATTAAAGAGCT
>NW_022103928.1:31357461-31361626 GCF_000313985.2 Echinops telfairi | reverse complement strand
TGGTGCTATACTGCACCCTGACTCATCCCTTTTTTGTGACCCTTCTGTGAGGGGATGTCCTATGGTCTACAGATGCGCTTTGGATCTCCACTCTGACCCACCTCATTCACATTAATATGATTGTTTGTTTTGGGTCTTCTGATACCTGATTCTGTCGATGACACCTCACGATCATACAGGCGGGTGTGCTTCTTCCATGTGGGCTTTGTTGCTTCCCTGCTTGTTTGACTTCAAGCCTTTAAGTCCCCAGATGCTATATCTTTTGATAGCCGGACACCATCAGCTTTCTTCACATTTGCTTATACACCTATTTTGTCATCAGTGATCATGTCAGGAAGGTGAGCATCACAGAATGCTGGGTTATTAGAACAAAGTGTTCTTGCATTGAGGGAGTATTTGAGTAGAGGCCCAATATCCGTCTGCTACCTTAATACATGTACATAGACCTATATCCCTATTGTTATATATATTTACCTATATACGTGCCTGTATATTACACCTCTATAAGTGTCTTTTGCTTCCTAGTTCTTTCCTCTGTTTCTTTTCACTTTCCTCCTGTCCCACTGTCATGTTTGACCTTCATTCAGCTCTCAGTCATCCCTCTCTGCTACATTGAGCTTGATCAGATCCCACCAGGCATTCTATGCTCTTCTCACCATCTCTTGATGTTTAAATTTTAGATCACTTGCTGATCCCTTGTCCCTTATTGTGTTGATTTCCACCCCCTATCCTTTCCCCCACCTCCCTTTCTCCCATGGCCCCCCAGAACCGTCAGTCCTGTGGTTTTCTCCTCCGGATTGTTTGTCCTATCTTATACAGGTAGACATGGAGGTGGGGGTGGGGAGCCTATAAATAGTTTCAGGTCTCTCTGCTGAATGCCTTCCCTGAGTCTGAGAAGTCTATTTTGGGGATTCCTCGGGGATATCGTTCCTTTGCTCCCCTTGCTGCTCTGTTGCACTCCCTTTGTGTTTCAGCCCCGTGTGGTGGGGTCAGATTGGGCACACTTCCCACAGTGTGTCTCCAGGGCTGTCCCCCATAGCACTATGGGTTGTGTGTGTGTGTGGCGGGTGGGGGGGGGCCTGGCCCTACGGTCCTCTCTGCATTGGCTGCTCCGAGCAGGAATATTGTCCTCAGGGCTTAGTGGGCCAGGATGCGGTTCTCTCTCTCTCTCTCTCTCTCTCTCTCTCTCTCTCTCTCTCTCTCTCTCTCTCTCTCTCTCTCTCTCTCTTTCTCTCTCTCTCTCCTTCCCTGTTAGTTTGCTCCTGTGTGGTCTGGGCAGACCCGCCCCTCTCCCAGGGTTTTATCTTCAGTGCTGTCCTCTGTAGGGCATTGTTCTGGGGAGGGAGTCAGTGTAGCCGGATGGGGGCCAGCCCACAGACCTCTCCGATAGTTCGCTGCTGCCTGCGGTATGCTGCTTGGCGCACCAGCTTGAGGCCTGGTCCCTCTCCCTCTTTCCTGTGGAGATGTGAACAGTGCCCTTTCTTCTGAGCGCCAAGAGGGTTTTGAGCATGGCTGTGGCACTTTGGATTTTACTAAATCACTCTGGTTTTAATAAAAGGGACAAACAGCAAACGAGAGACGAGGCAGAGAAAGAGAGAGAGAACAAAATGAGTGTCAAAAGACTCTTAAATGTGGTCGAATGTAGAGTAGCTAAAGCTAAGGGGGGAATCATGAAGTACAGGTTGGCTGAAGAAGACAGAGTCGTAAGATGGACTGTGCAGCGGCCTGGAGCTGGCAGCGAGGGAAGAACGTGCTCAGCCTTGTTCAAGCTGAAAAAGCGAAGCCTTGAGGTGCAATGTTAAAGATTCTGTAGGTAAAAGGCTGAAAGCTGCAAGAAGCATCAAAAGAAGATGGAAGGAATACAAAGAGTCACTGTCTCAAAAGGAAGTGCTTGGCATCCGCCCATGTCAAGAGGTAGCATGAGAGCAGGAGCCAGTGGGCTGGAGGAAGAAGTCTGAGCTGCACTGCTGACTGGTGGAAAACCAAGCTCGGAATTGCCGGGGTAGCAGCTGAGATTTTTCAAAAAACAAATGTATAAAGCTGGAAGCATTCGCTCCTCTAGGCTAAGAAAGTTGGAAGAAATTATTGAACAATATCACTAATAGTACATGGAAGTAAAATTTTGATGAAGATAATTTTTTAAATGGTTGCAGCTGCTGCACACAAATTGGAAACTATCAGAGGTTCAAGCCAGACTTAAAGAGGCCATGGAATGAGTGATATCATTATTAATGTCAGATGGACCTTCGCAAGAAGCAGGGGACACCAGGGAGATGTTTACCTGTGTTTTATTGCCTGTGGTGGCTTTAGAATGTGTAGATCATTGCAGACTGGGAAAAATGGGAATTCCAGTGTACTTCATTGTGCCCTGGTGGTGCAGTGGTTACATGTTGCGCTGCTAACCCCCAAAACAGCAGTTCAAAACCACCAGCCACTCCCTGGGAGCAAGATGAGGCTTTCTACTCCTTGTAAAGGGCTCCAGTCTTGGAACCCCACAGAGACAGTTCTCCCGCCCTCTGGGGTCACTGTGAGTCGGAATCACCTTGACGGCAGTGCGTTTGTCGTATTTGTGTGTTTGTTTTTATTATGCTCACGTGGAACCTGTACCTAGACCAAGATGAAGTCCTTGGACAGGAGAAGGGGACACTGTAGCTTTAAGTCAGGAAAGAAGATCCTCGGGGTTGTATCCCTTCTCCATGCTTGTCCGACCTGTATGTGGCACAGATGATCCAAGAAGCTGAACTAAGAATACAGAGTCAGGATGGGAGGAAGACCCCTAAACAGCCTGCAGTGTGCAGAGGACACAGCACTGTTTACTGAACGTGAAGAGGGCTTGAAGCTCTTAGTGGTGAAGAGCAATAAGTAGACTTCAGTACACATTATCCCTCCTCGTAAGCACACAACAACAAATCCTCACCCCCGGACCAAGAAACGAAGAGAAGAGTGAAGCTGTCAAGGACTTGGATCCATAATCAACAGCCATTGAAGCAGCAATCAAGAAAGCAAACTGCATATTACATTGCACAGATATGCTGCAAAACACCCCTTTAATGATGTAGAATTGTTTTGATATATCTAAGCTTGATCTGTGTATCTATCCATCCAAGTTTTTTCGTTGTTTTAATTATTTGGGGAAAGCATTTTCTTTAATCCTATATTAAATTTAAAAGATTTCATTTAAATCATTTTTCGTTCTCAGGGACAGAATTTGGCCACTTAATACATATGACTAGGAAAGTAATGAACAGTGAAATAAGTTTCCTGAGTCAACACATTCGCATTAGGATGAAAGTCACTTCACAACTTCTCCCTAATCTTTACAGGAATGTAGCCTATCTAGGGCCCAGAAATCCAAAGTATTTTAAAACAGCTTTTTACTTTCCTCTTCCTTTTTGCATTAACTGTTGTATTATATCTTTGCATATTAGATCAAAGAAATCAACTGGTCGGATGTTGGAGGTTGGACTGGCCAAGGAGGATCAATTCTTGGGACAAAACGGTAATTGCTAAACTTTGATTCTCGGAACTAATGATATTGAGGAAGCAGAAGAGGCTGTGTGGCGTTGGTGAATCACTGACTGTAAGTTCTGATTCTTTTAATCTCCTGGAACTAAATTCCTCCAGGACACAGTACTGTCCCCATTTTAGGAAGAATCCGGGTCATGTTTTAAGGAGGTGAAGTTGAGACATTCCATTAAAAGTGACACTCCCTTGGTATCTGCCCTTGCTTCAAGAAGGATCCAGGCAACGCTTTAGGGAGCCCAGGCCGAGGCTCACTGTGGAAAGGCAGATGAATGGCGAGCACAGAGATAGGGCAGGATAGTGTGTGAAATATTTTTTTCCCCAACAAACCCTGATTTTAATTTATTTGAAAAGCACTATGTGAGGATAAAAATGATCTCATTCTAGATCTCTCGGTGCTATCACCAAACGGAGTCCTTCTACTGTTTACAAAGAGTTACAACATGGTCCATATTTGGTTAGTATTGGTAGGAACCACAGAAGTAAGAGGTTCCCGAATAAAATGTATTTTTCTGGTAACCTTTTCCAGCATTTTTATACGGTCCCATATTTAAATTAAGTTGAACTTGAGTCTCCTAAGATATTTTATTATCTTATGAATAAAAGTATTAGCATCAGTCATTATTATAACATGAAAGGAAAA
>NW_022103928.1:31354438-31355857 GCF_000313985.2 Echinops telfairi | reverse complement strand
TATGCCACTGAGCCCATGCTGGCTCGAGCGAGCCTAGGGACAGAGTAGAACGGCCAGAAGGTCCGCTCCAGCTCTCTTCAGACAATACGTTCTTTTGGCATTTCATTTCTGGCCACGCTGCCTTATGCAGTCCTCTCCCGCCATCCTGTTACTCATGCTCCCTGTCTGGCAAAGCTGAGGGGATGGGGAAGGCAGGTAACATCCCCGTGCTCTCTTGGTCGTGAAGGCGCAAGAGGCGACCTGCGAGAGTAAAGCCACTTGCCCCAGGTTTGTCAGCATGCTGTGTGTCATGGGAACTGTGAAGCTTGTCTGCATCTGACCCCACCTCTTGATCTAACTATTTTTAGTATTCTACCTGGAAAGTATTTGGAAGAGATTGCTGTACAGATGCGTGCTCATAATATCAACGCTGTATTGATTATTGGTGGATTTGAGGTACATCATTGTTTCTCTGTTAACCTGCTAGTTACTTAGCTTTGCAGAAGAAAATAATAACCCTGTCTTGACTTCAAACAGGCCTACAAGGGGGGCTTCGAAGAATTCATGGGAAAACAAAATGAAAAGAAAATGGCATTTTCCCATTAACTTTTTGAAGCCCCCTTGTGTGCTGTTCATGTTGGCTAGTCTTCATGATTTGGATTTTAGATTCCCAGGCCCAGTAAATGTGAATCCTGCCGAAAAATAACAGAGTGGCAAGATCTACCCAGTTCTAATAAAGCAAATTAATTGGGAAGTGAAACCCTGATTCCTTATCTCTGATTCATCTTTCTAGTGAGCTTTGATGTATTTTAAGTCTGTAGAAATAATTTAATCTCTTGAACGAGATATATTGGCTTTTTCAAGAGAAAGACGTTAATTTTTTAAGACTTTTTGAATCATATATTGGATGGTAGTTATTGATTTTTTTTTTTTTTGGTCTATTCAATGACCATCAGCCCCATGATAAGCCTGAGATTTAAAGAAAATGTAAGAAGCTCAAATAATCATTCTTACCAATAAGGGATTTATTTAGTCAGGCTTATCAATGATATAATCCTACATTATCCTTTGTGCTTAAAACTGCGTAGTTTATCTTTGGTCCTAATGCCTTTTTATGTGGATCTTTCCGTGGTTCCGTGGGACCCCTCCCCCTGTATGTGCCTTGGGTGCTGTGGTAGAAGTGGCTCGCCCTGTGGCTCTCCAACCATTTTAATTCCATCGATGTCCCTTTGTCCCCCTCCCTTCCTTCCTTCCTTCCTCGCCCCCACAACTGCACACACTTACCTGACAGGCCTACCTGGGACTGCTGGAAATGTCAGCTGCCCGGGAGCAACACGAGGAGTTTTGTGTTCCTATGATCATGGTTCCAGCTACTGTCTCCAACAATGTCCCCGGGACAGATTTCAGCATTGGTGCCGACACTGCTCTGAACACTATCAC
>NW_022103928.1:31340705-31353794 GCF_000313985.2 Echinops telfairi | reverse complement strand
GCCAGTCTTGGAGTGGAAGCCATTTGTGTCCCCAGGGAACTTAACATCCTCAGAGGTTGTGAAGTGGTGTGGAAGCCACCCTCTGCCCACCCTGCCTCTGCCTCCGCCCCTCCTTAGCGTCCGCAGGTTTTCCCTGTGGCCTGTGTGGAGCATGTTGACATTGGGAAGATTTTTATAATCCTTGTCAGACTTAATTTTTAGGAATCGAAAAAAACAATTTTTTTGCCTTAAACAAATATAATAACACTTCTAGTATTGGTAAATAAAACTGGTAAATAACGCTTTTAAAACATAATTCAAATGGTCAGTGATGCTTAGCGCTTGTGTCCTGCTTTTCTGAACACCCTAACCTCCCTTCGGTTTCTTTACTAAACACACCCGCCCACTGTCCTCTATGCTGAGTGGTGCCGGGAGCCGTTTCGCTGTCGTCTTACTTTGCGTTTGGCCGTCACTAGCCTTCACCTTGTTACTTGCTTGTGCTTTCTAGTGACTTCTCACCACCTCTCGCTACTGTCTGACTAATGTCAGCTCTTGAATGATCTTCGCATTGTGGATTTAAAGATCACTGTTTCACCCGCTTCGGCAATATTTTGAATCAATGCCAGCTGAGCTTGCCATACGAGCAATTGACGTTTGTTTTCGTGAACTGTTGTCTAATGAGAACCCGTGTCCAGGGGATGTGTGGAGATTGTAGTTACTCATTAGCAGTTAGTGGGGGCTTTGGCAGACGCAAGCAACGACCTCTCTCTCGCTCTTTCTCGTTATATTTTGACATGTACTTTCAGTCCTGCAGAAAGATTCCCCCATTTTATCAATTCCAGGAAGCTCTTGTATAAAACTTTTTAAAATTTCCAGATGACATGTGTATTATAGAAATACATATGTGATAGAAAATTTGAGGCCCAAAACGTATAGAAAAAAACCAAGTATGTCCAGTTTTAATTGAATATGAGTTCGGAATGGACTCGTTGCCTTGAGCCCATTTGGATTTGCAGCCACCGGATGGGACACAGTAGAACTGGCCGGCGGGGTTCCCCAGGCTGCCGCTGCCACCACATCTCTGTCCTGTGCAGCGGTTGGTGGGTTCAAACTGCTGACTTCTTGGTTAGCAGCCCTTTTGCTTCCTTGAGAGAACAATTTTGTGATTTTTTTTAAATGCTGTTTTGATTCATTGATTAATTTTTTTTAATACCTTGAGTTTCTCAACGCTAAGTTGGCCCGATACACGATTTGAAGGGGGTGAGGGGAGGGAGAACAAGTTGTTTGATCATTCCTGGATCCATGGTAAGTAAATCTGAGTGTGTTCTTAACCACCTCTTTGATAAGGACAGAGAAATTAGGCTGTGTTGGTGATGGCTAGTTCCTATCCTGGCACTAGAATGCCATGAAAGGCCATTCTGAAGACGGTGTTGATAAGGGTAACTTAAGTTTTTGATGGCCACCAACAGATGCATTCGGTAGCCCGGTGAGCAATAAGAAAGAAAGCAGATAAGAGTCCTTTTGTGTATCCTGAAGGTGTGGGCACTGAAATATGGGCATGGTGTGTTGAAATTGCTGTTTCTTGTAGGGATGCATGCATTAAAGCCAAAATGCACTTGAATCTTCTTTAGGTTTGGATTTGGGTCTGTGCTGGCCACAGGGAAAGGGGTGTAGGATCCTTTCAAGGAAATGTGCTGGAAGTGAGTGGCTCCTGAGGAAGGCGAAAGGGATCTTTTCTTTGCCAGATCTCCCGAACCTCTAGACAGCTTGGTACAGGCTTGTCCATGGCCCTCTCTGATACTGTGCCACCCTCCACTGCCGTCGAAGTAGCTCTGACTCTCTCAAGTTTCCAAGACTGTAAGTCTTGACAGCAGCAGACAGATAGCTTGTCTCTCTTCGGTGGAGCTGCTGGGGGTCTGAACTGTTGACATGCAGTTAGCAGATAGTGTTCAGCCCACAGTATCACCAGGACCAAAAAAAAACCTCCTTAGGAATTTCAGATAAGCTGCGAGGTTTAACATTAGATCTTCTACCTTAATTGGGAAATTAAAACAGATGTCCCAAAGAGCTTTTTTTGTAGTCCTCGGCCAAAGGCCAGAGGCTGCCCCATACAACTTATCTCCCCAGTCTATTTATAGGACTGGCACTAGCTCGGCCCTTGAACGCATTTACATTTACAATCTCTGTAGTATATTTTCTAGTGTTCAGTGGTTCTCAACCAAGGGTGATTTTGCCCCCAGGTAATGCTTGGTCCTTTGTGGAGACGATTATAAGGCATCCCAGTGGACACATGGGTCGTGTGTTGGGCTGCTAACCCCAAATTCAGCTGTTTGAACCCACCAGCTGCTCCTCGGGAGAAAGATAAGGCTTTCGGCTCCATAAAAAACTGCAGCCTCGGAACCCTGCCGTAGTTCCCTGACAGGATCCTGAGGACTGACAGGTGCCTCCGTGGCGGTGACTTTTTTTGGAGACAGTTGTAGGTGTTTAGATAGCAGTGGAGTTGCTTTTGACATCGACTTAGTAGCCAGGGGTGCTGGTGGTCGTACCCCCTGAAGTGCGCAGAACCCATTAAGCCATTGCTGTTCAATCGATTCTGACTCACAGCAACCCTATGAGAAAGTAGCACAGCCCCATGAGGAAGTGAGTTCCCTAACAGCTGATGGATTCCACCTACCAGCTTTTCCGTTAGCAGCCACACCCTCTAACCACTGAGCCCCCGGTCTCCTTCCTGCCCAAGATAGCCCTCCGAGAAGGACTTACCTGACACAATGGGTCATAATTTACTAAACTATCGAGTTTGGGGCGGGCGGGGGGCATAGGGTCTTGATTACTGTCATCACAACTATTTCCTCCTTACATACTTGCAAGTGTATCACTCAAATGTCTTGATGCTTGTCTTAATGCATTCCAATGATTAATTAATTTAAATGCCTGCAAAGAGGTGTTTGGAAATTTCTCACAATGACCATGGCAATGAAGCTTTTCCCATGGACAGTTTGTCCTCGGCCATGACACAGGATTTTGTCCTAGGCACGGAGATCGCTAGGACGTGCCACGTTAGGCTGTGCAGTGCTGTGACGGTGCCAGCCTTACCAATAGCCCTCCATGAAGACAGTCACAAAATTGAAAACTGGCATCATTTCCATTAAAATCCATGTGATCTCTTTTCTCGCTGCTGATAGCTAAGCATTCCCGGGGCAGCTTAATGATGTCTTACAAGATCCATCCTTGGGGCCACAAGCCAAAGAACTAAGTTTTGCTTCCTCCACAGGACCTAGAGACAAGGTTTTTTAACCTCCCTGCTGTTGCTTGTTTCTTTGTTTTGTTTATTTTCCTCCAATTTTCTTGCAAATAGAAGGGGGGTTGGTGGGCATAAGAGATGCGATGGAGAACAGAAGGCAGAGTCTCTTTGGACAAACACCACAAGCCTGGTGCCTTTGAGGTGATTCTGGCTCGTGGTGGTCCTGTGTGTGACCACGCTGGACTGCTCGGGGGTCCTTGGCCGTGACCCTTAGGAAAGCAGATGACAGGTCTTTCTTCCGTGGTGCCACCGGCTAGGTTTGCCCTGCCAGTCTTTAGGCCAGTCTTGGAGTGGAAGCCATTTGTGTCCCCAGGGAACTTAACATCCTCAGAGGTTGTGAAGTGGTGTGGAAGCCACCCTCTGCCCACCCTGCCTCTGCCTCCGCCCCTCCTTAGCGTCCGCAGGTTTTCCCTGTGGCCTGTGTGGAGCATGTTGACATTGGGAAGATTATTTATTGCACCCCTTTGGCTTCCAGGAAGAGCGTTCTCAAAATAAACAGCCTGGTTTCCACACAAGCTGCTGTTAATTGTTTCTGAGCTAGAGTATTCCATAACAAAGGGAGGAAAAATAACTCTTTTTTAAAAAAGGCTGTGAGGAACGCATCCAACCGTGGTGCTGAGTCAGTGTGGGCCTGCACGTGTACCTGAGTGAGAAGTAAACGGGGGCTGCTGGGAAATCCGGCTGAGCTACCTGCCGTATCTAAAGTCCAAACCAGTGGCTACAAGACGGAGCAGTGCTCAGCTCTCGGGGCAAGTGTTGGCACAGTCACTATGCAGGAAGGCAGCGAGGGCGGTGCTGTTAGTGGTGAGGGAGCCTGCTCCCGTAGACACGATTCGCACTTTGCCTGCTGCCCTACATCCAAATGTTTGTACTCTTGCAGATCCACAATCCTTAGACGACCTGTGTATTAGAAACTCCACAGTGCCCTGGATGAAAGAAAGGCCATCCAGATCATTTGCTTTAAATGGTAGGTAGGTAGGTAGGTAGATACCCTGTTTCCCCAAAAATAAGACAGTGTCTTATATTAATTTTTGCTCCCAAAGATGCGCTAGGTCTTATTTTCAAGGGATGTCTTATTTTTCCATGAATAAGAATACCCTACACATTTATTGTTTATTGTTTTATTAAAAGAGACCTCGCACTTCCTGTCTGCTGCGGCCAACAGTGAGCTGCGCGGCGGTGCTCACCGCTACGGTCCAGAGTTACAGTAGCTTCAGGGGGGCCTTATTTTCGGGGAGGTCTTATTTTAGGGGGGATGCATTATATTTCAGTGAGAGGCAAAACTGTAAGTAGGTCTTATTTTCGGGGGATGTCTTACTTTAGGGGAAACAGGATAGAGAGAGAGATGGCCTTCTCTTTGTAGCAGCCTTGATTCAAACTGTTATTTTAACAGCCAAATACATGGACATGGCCAGTAAGCAAGAGGGAAGGTTGGGGAGGGGGCTGTAAGACTCCAGCTAAGCTAGTTTTGCCCCCAAATGGCTAGGAAAGAAGTCTTGCTGTGTGGAGCTTTGGGGGTGTAGGACTGTGGATGCAGAAGAGGACCGGCATCACACCATTGTGTCAGCTGACACTCTGTAATGAGCAGCTCATCAACTGTTTCACATGGGAATTCCAAAGCAGTTCCCTGGATTCTGGCCAACCGATCCTGACTTGTATCCGAATCCTAAAGGAACATGAAAAGAAAACTCCCTGAGGGAAACGGTTTCTCGTAAAAGAGAGCAAACTGTGCGGTAGGTCCCCAAGAGACTCAGCTAACAGGGTCCCTAGTGAGCCAGCCGCCTGGTAACTGCATGTCTGGGTCCGTGTGTGTCTGTCTTCCAGTGCTGGGCGCACTGTGCATGCCTGTCGGCAGCCTGTCTACAGAATCGGTGAGGTCAGCCATTTGACGTGCCACCGGCAGGCGTTTGCTTAAGTGACACCCCCACTTGCCTGAAGAAAAAATATAAAAAGTTACGAGATTGGCCTTGCCTCTAAACCTGACGCCCAGCTGGCTTTCCCTGCGCACTCTTATGATGCCCAGAAACGCCCTTGGCTGCTTCCTGTGGTGACTAACCACACTGAGGCCACCTCCCTGTTTTCTCTCTGCTTGCCGCCTGCTTCACTGCCTGTAGGCATTTCCATTTCACACCGCCGCCTAATAACCGCCTCCTCCTAGTCTGGAGAGGAGCTGGCACCCATGCGGCCCGTGTGCCTTGTGGAAGCCTTGCCCGCCCCCAGCACCCGAATGCTACTAGGAACTCTCCTCTGGCTATATCGACTGGCATGAACCAGAGCTTGCTACCCTCCTGCTCACATTCCCGGAACCACAGCCCAGATGCCCAGTGACTAATTAGTGAAATGCCAGGTACGCTTTGTGAATGACTGTACTGCGGCTTCCGGGCTCGGAGGGAGCGCAGAGGACAGCTGAGGCCAGAGACAGACCTGAGGCGTGTTGCGCCCGTTTGTGTCCTGGCTGCTACAATTAGCAGCAAAGTGCCAGGCACACACCTCAGTGTTGGTGCTGGTGCTGCCCTGAATGTGCTTGCAGAGGTAAGAACACAATGTTTCCACCTGTGTTTTCCTTTTGTCTGCACTGTGTGTTTCTTCTGCCCTATGAAGAATGGCCGATTGCTTGAACTCTAGGGTTTAGGTTTTCCTCCTAAAATAGAAATTGAGCAAGGTTGAAGCCCATTCAGTCTTCCAGAAGGAATGAACCAAATTTAGGATGACTCTTCCCTCTTTTTTTTACCCCCAGCTAGACTGCACATCACATTTGCCACTACAGTAGAATTTTTGCTAGCTTCTGTTTTACAGAGCGCCTACCTTACCAATATCCGCCTTTGGAAAATCGGTCTGTACCAGCAAAGCAAAGAAACATGAGCTGTTCCGCAGACGGGCTGTGGAACTCGTGTCTGATGAGTTCTGTTCCCCTCACCTCATCTCCGGCTCGGCAGACAGGGGGGCTCTTAGACGAAGACCACAGTAGCATGCAGAGAGGGGGTTCAGATGCCGCGTAAGGAGACGAAATCCGTGAGACAGTGGTGCTGGTCCCTGGAAGGAAGGCCACTGGGCCACCGCTTAGGAACATCCCTTTCCTGTGACTGGGAAGGCAGTGATGAGACATATTATTATTACCCTGTTATAAGAGGGCAGTGTGATGAACAGCTTATTCCTCGCGGTGTGGTAGAGACAAGCCTCTTGACTCGGAGCCAGGGCTGGGAGTTGGTGTGTCAGCAGCTGTGTTCCAACAGGGGCTAGCCAGTGCTCCTACGTGTGTCCTGCCCGCCTCCATATTCTCGAAACAGTGGGAGGCATCCACCGCCCCCAACGTGCTGGTGGGCCCCTGACAGGTGCATTCTAAATTTTGGTAGCTCCAGAAAAAGAAAAGCATCCGTTCTCTGCCGGGTTATTTCCCCGTCTGAGTGGAAGCGGAGAGGAAGGGCTCTCCCTTTAGGTCTAATTCAATGAAGCTGAGACGGCTTTACGGTCCATCTGGTAAGGCTCCCTTCTTTTCCTCCCTGAACTTGCTGTCAGAAGGTACAAAACTAAATCCCCGCGGATCCCCCGCCTCCTGCTTCGGAGTGGTAGGTAAGATGGTGTCGCAGGGAGGGACTCGCGGCAGGCTTGACCCCCAGCTCATCCACATGTTACAGTGGTGCCATTGGGCCCCTCCCTTAACCTCCCAAACCCCAAACTCACTGCCACTGAGTCGATTCCGACTCACAGATGACCCTCTAGGAGAGGGTAGAGCTGCTCCTCGGACTTGGAGACCACAACTCTTTATGGGAGTAGAAGCCTCCTCCTCTTTCCCCAGAGGACCAGCTGGTGGTTTTAAACCGCTCACCTCGGGGAAGCCCAGTGCGGAGCCACGATGCCACCGGGGCCCCCACAATGCAAGCACAGTCATACAGTCTGGCCCATTTCCGGCACTGGACGAGGGTGAATTCTTAGTTTGCATGGCTTACCTCCATAGGGCATTTATTATGATCCCGTAAAACCCATGTTTTTAGGCCAATACTGCTTGCACTACAAGTTTTCTGCCAACCACAGCCCCTCGTGGTTATTTTCCTAAGCACCTATGCTCAGTTCTACGTGGGCGGTAGGGTTCAATGTGGGTGAAAAACCTCAGTACGCACATAGCCCTTAACCCTCACAGTACCTCCAGGAAGCAGAGACAGGGCTGCCTGGGAGACATTGTGGGTTTGGTTCCAGACGACAACATTAAAGCCAATTGTCATAATAAAGGGAGTCACACTGATTGCTCGGTTTCCCAGAGCATATAGAAGTTCTGCTCACATGAGACACGCAACTGCAGGCTGTTAAAAAGTGTGATGTCTTAAGAGAAATGGCTACACATGACACGGCGCCCGCTGCTCTCGAATGGACTCTGATTCCTGGTGACCCTGTAGGAGAGAGTAGGGCTGTTGGGAGATTCCAGACCTTTACAGGGACAGAAGCCGTGTCTTTCTCCTGGGGAGGAGCTGATCCTGCGGTGACCAGCTCCTTGCAGAACCCACTGGAGCAGGGGGGTCGGCAAACCTTTGAGACGGAAGAGCCCATCCTGCCCTCACGGTGATTTAAAGATTTTCAAGAGTGATCAATGCATTTTGGCACCAGGATCTGAATCGTATCTCTTTTAAAATGTTCAATTTTACTTCAGAGCCACAAGAACCATCAGTGGCCACAGACCCCCAGTTGGCGAGGCCTTGAGCAAGACCCCGGTCCTGCGAACTTGCCCGACAACTTGCTAATGGACCAGGGTGGTATTCTCACGTTCATCTCCCTGACTTGACATCTCTCTCTATCAACACTGCAGTCAACTCCCCCTTTTCTTGTGTCCTCTGGGAATGAATCGCTTAGATGCCACCGGGGGACATCAGCTTCTGCCAGGGACATGTGCCCAAAAGGGAACTGCAAGAGCATGCAGCTTGGTTCTGTCTGAATAGTTCTGCCCCGGGCTGCCATCCCCTGTCCTCCCACCCTGCTAGTCCCCCCACCCCTACCCCGCCCCCTTCCGCCTGCAAAGTTAGGGAGCCTCCGCCTGTGCCACCAGCGAGGGACAGGGCTGCGTGTGGAGCTGCAGCCTGTCACGCAGCAGTGCTACTTTTAGTAACTGGAGGCAGACGTGTATACAGCTGTGATCATGCCTTATTTTAGGAAGAAACAGATTCACTTGCAATCAAGGGAATATGGAGAGATAATTTAGGAAAGGTATATTTAAGCCTTAGTCAAAGGTTAATTGCGCCACCCCAGCTCTAATTGGCTTTATATTCAGTAGCATAGCACTGAGAGAGAGATTTTAAAAACAAAAAGACTAAGTGATGTATGACCTTTGCCCGGGAGTCAAGTTCACACAGGTGTTTTCTCGTTTTTTGGGGGGTGTTTTTGACTAACTGGCTGTTGGGATGAGAATTTAGATACACATACAGTGGCCTTACCCTAGACACTAGGGCCTAGAGCTCTTTTGCCATGGTGATTATACTTTTGTTCTTTGAATCGATGGCAGAAATTTTCCACCTGGGCATGGGCATCCTGGGGAGATTCAGTGAGGAAAGTGACCCTGTAAGGCTGCACCCCTCCAGGAGAGTGACTGTAGCCCTACCACCCCCACCATCCACTCTATCACAGGTACGGGCCCCCAGAGCCCGTACTTCCTATCCCATCCAATTCCTCAGAAGCAAAGACCATCCCGTGAGTTTTTGAATATGAACATTCATATGAAAGTGTGCCATACAATTAAGAAAAGCCCTCAGAATTCCAAATCACCACCCTGCCGGATCCGTGTGTTCTCTGAACACTTAATCTTGCTTGTAGAAACAGAAAAAGAGCCTGGGGTGGATGCCAAGGTCTTTTACCCGTTGCACCTTCTAGAGCAGGGGTCCTCAAACTGCGGCCCGCGGGCCACCTGCGGCCCACCAGGTGTTTTGCCCCATTTTTTTACTTCAAAATAAGATATGTGCAGTGTGCATAGGAATTTGTTCTTAGTTTTTTTAAAACTATGGTCCGGCCCTCCAATGGTCTGAGGGACAGTGAACTGGCCCCGTTTTAAAAGTTTGAGGACCCCTGTTCTAGAGAATGCAAACCTGCCCACCAGTGACTTCTTAATAAACCATTCTCATAATTCTGTTCATCACAATCCACTTTTCAATTTACCTGTAAGTTCTCACGCCAAGCTTTACCACGTGAGCACTATGATTCTGTGGTGCTCAAGCCCTTTCGTAGCTTCCTTCAAAGGTTTACGACCCCAGTCTCAAACCTCTCACCTCCCTCCCCCCTATTGTGATTTCTCTCTGTACTCTTACTACGTAGGCTAGTTTAGAACTGTGGCCTTACCTGGGAGATGGCTGGGGCATGGGGTTGACAACTGCATCTACGTCGTTCACTGGACACGCTTTTTTGTGTGTGCATCCTTACTGCGCTCCAGGTGAGGGCTCAGTGAGACCACAGCAGCACGAGCCAAGTCTATGACTCTGGCCCTTGTGGGCTTGCCGCCTGGTGAGAAAGACGTAGCCCAATCCAATTATTTACACCAAGCGTTGTCGAAAGAGAAGCTGTAGTGATTCCTGAAAGCAGAATCCTAGAGCTTGGGTAAAGATTCCCTGAGAAATGCCATCTAACTGAGTCAGGGCTTATTAGGTGCAGGTGCCTGGGTGGGCTGCTTGTTGCAGCGGTAACAAACCAGCGCAGACGGGGTACTTGCACACAATACAGGTCCGCCTCCCTTTTCCTGTCTTGGAAGTCAGAGCAAGGCGCCTGATGGGTTTCACGGTGCTGAAACCAAGGTGCAGAAAGGCGACCCTCTTAGGAGACTTGGGGAGAACCTCCTTCCTCCGTCTTCACGGTCACTAGCACAGCATCCTGCCTCAGGGCCAAATTGCCTCCTCTCCGGCATCACATCTCCCTCCGCCTCTCTTGGGTGTGGACGCTTCTGACTGCATTTTGGGCCCACTCGGGTAATCTCCCTATCCCCAAATCTTTTCACTTTCATCTGTAACACGTCTTGTACCATCTAAGGCAGTGGTTCTCAACCTTCCTAATGCCATGACCCGTTAATACAGTTCCTCATGTTGTGGTGACCCCCAGTCATAAAATTACTTTTGTTGCTACTTCATAACTGTAATTTTGTTACTGTTATGAACCGGACGACCCCTGTGAAAGGGTTGTTCAACCTCCAAAGGGGTCGTGACCCACAGGTTGAGAACCGCTGATCTAAGGTAAAAGGTTCCAGGGATTAGGACCTGGACATCTACGGGGGTCATTGTTCAGCCACCATCAACCTTCCAGGCCAAGGAAACAGTATTCAGAAGTATGTGTGAAGAGCCCAGGGAAGATTAGGGTATGGCGAGTCCCCCAGACTGCACACCAGTGGGGTGATGGAAGTGAGATCAGGAGGTGGGAGCTGTTTTAGGGCAATAGGTAGAGGTGGGAGAATGCAGGGCTATGTGTTCCCTCTAGAGGGTTTTGATGTACACTTGACGAAGACTAAGAAGTGACTGAAGGGTTTCGAGCAAGGGAATCTTAGTTTGTGGAGAGCAAAGCCCAGGGGTCCAAGAGCGGAAGGCGAGAGCTGCGTTGGAGGAACTAACAATGGCCGCTTGGAGGCGTGAGGAGGAGTGGAAATGCCATGGGTGGGTTTTTCTAGAAGCTTCTCGTTTTCTGTTTTTATTTTTTTCCTGGGCTTGGGCCCTTGGGGAGGGGTAATGGCAAGTCCTATCCTTCAGGAACCAATGGCTCTCCGTGTGGAAGATTTCTTTGGCTACTTTTTCGTCTAAGAAGCCAGCAGTCATCTTTGATGAGAGGTACCTGAAAGACAAGGTGTTCACAGGCAGATTGCAGATTACCAATACCCTGATGAAAACCTAGGGAGTTTTTTGTTTGTTTTTTCCTGAAGAGGTTCATGTAATCATTCCCATTGGCTAAGCAGGAGAATCGACCCTTTTAATGAAGTGTGAATTCACATCAGCTAACAGTCGAACCTGCTGTGGAGTCTGCGTTAGCAGGGAGGCATCCAGAGAGCAGAGCAGCATTGCCAGATTTGCCCGTGACGTTTTCTGGGTCCATTCTGCAGAGGTGCGCTTGTGACAGGGTCCGCAGTTGGGCCCGAAATGGGAGGCAAGCTGAAGGAACAGGGTAATCTGTATTAGTGCTTATTCAGAAGCAGTCAATGTCTGCATATCGAATGCTCCCGATCGCGTATTCACGGTAGACACTGGGAGAGACAGCTCAAGCCTTGTTGGAAGAAGTAGGACTTTTGGTTAGTTCCTGGTAGGAAACCCAGGTGTCCGGAACTGACAAAGGCCCTGTGTTGCAAATATTAACATTTTTTATCTGCAATCAGACATGCGACCGCCTCAAGCAGTCAGCCAGCGGGACCAAGCGCCGGGTGTTCATCATCGAGACCATGGGTGGCTACTGTGGCTACCTGGCCAACATGGGAGGGCTCGCGGCCGGAGCCGATGCAGCTTATATTTTTGAAGAGCCATTTGACATCAGAGATCTACAGGTATGTAATATGGATAGAAGCTCTAGAACTCATGAAGTGGTGCTCGCTCATGTTACTCATAGCATCTGATTCTGACATTTGTATGTTGAAAATTATCGACCTCATTGAATCTCAAGATACATTGGCTTTAGCATTAGGAATGATTTTGGTGAGTCAGGAACAGTGAGTTAAGAGGCCATGCCCAGACATGTCTCAGGGCAGCATCTACTTTTCACCCAAGCTGGTTACTTTTTTGTTGTTTTGTTCTGTCTATTGAATAAAGTACTTTGTCCATGATGCAATGGATGGTTTCTTGTTAAGTTATATTTGTTGATCAATGAGTTCCTTAAAGAGTTGGCACAGGCATGCCTCGCTTTATTGCCTTCTACAAATACTGCATTTTTAAAAATCATTTTATTGGGGGCTCATACAACTCTTATCATAATCCACACATGCATCCATTGTGTCAAGCACATTAGTACATTCATTACCCTCATCATTCTCAAAACATTTGCTCTCTACTTAAGTCCCTGGCATCAGGTCCTCGTTTTTTTGCATTTTTTTAAACTGAAGGTGGTGGCAAGCCTGCATCAAGCAAGCCTGTCCGCACCCTTCTCCCAGCAGCTTCTCCCTTGGTAATTCTCACCCTTTTCCTAGCTCTTTCATGCTGCGGCTGCACATGAATGGACTGCAGTGCAGACGTAGCCTCTAGGCGCACTGGGAAACGAACGATTCTGTGTGCCCGACTACTTCCACACTCGTTCCTCTGAGGCGGCCTGGGACCCAGCCCACAGTGCCTCTGAGGGACGGATGCCAGTCCCCTAATGAGCTGACCATACAGTTTCACCTACGGTTTTTGAAAATTAGGAAACAACACCAGACTTCTGGTGTCTCCCTGGATCTGAGGTTGGGAATAGGTGCAATTGTTGGAGAACACCTGCTGCGGGAACACTTAGTCACCTGCTCGAGGGAAGCGGCCACTTTCCATGGTCAGGTGCTCAATTTAATTAGGGCATGAATGTGAGACACCAACAAAGGTTCCCAGGGCTGCGGGGGACAGACGGAAAGCTGTGTTGTTAGGACGTAGGGGAAGAAAGCTGTGTTGTTAGGAAGTAGGGGATGAAAGATGTAAGCGTGTTGCCATTTTAAAATAACAAAGAAACCTCATGTAGCCCTTGCAGTCCTTGAGGTGTGCTTCTTTATTTTTTTTTATTAATCATTTTATTAGGGGCTCTTCACCTAAGCCCCCGGCATCAGCTCATGTTTTCCCCTTCCTCCCGCTCCCCCCTCCCTCATGAACCCTTAATAATTTATAAATTATTATTTTGTCATATCTTGCCCTGTC
>NW_022103928.1:31337229-31338412 GCF_000313985.2 Echinops telfairi | reverse complement strand
TTGTTTTCCTTGCCCACTAAAATATAAGAGCAACTGCTTTATCTACCTTGTTCACCGCCAGCTAGGGTGACGAGCACACAGTGCCGACACACAGGAGGCACCTGGTAGGCAGCTAATGTCTGGTTGATTAATAAAATGCTCTTTTCCAGTCCAACGTAGAGCACCTGACGGAGAAAATGAAGACCACCATTCAGAGGGGTCTGGTGCTCAGGTAATTGGAAACTATATCATTCTACTCTAATTTTAGACCTGGGTTACTTGAATCTATCTCACCATCTGAGGTCCAATACGCAATCGTTCCTTGGCTCGTTAGTCGCATATGAAATGCACCTGGGGATACAATAATTGTGTTAAAAACTTGCATGTTTAAATAATCAAAGGATTCAATTTTTTGTTTAATTTTGGCCTTTAAGTCCTTTTTTTTTTTTTTTAAGCTCTCTCCAAATATTTTCTTTAATTAAACCTCTAAGCTTTATAAAGAAAGACAGTGGTAATGTCACCTAAAGGGACGGTGGAATTCTGAGGGCCTGCCTGAAGGTATGTCAGGAAACGAGTGGCTTGCCCCATGAGCTGAGGCGGCCTCTCTCTCGAGCACTCAGCAGACCCTTTGGGGCAGAGATGTCATAAAAACCCACAGCTATGCTCTGTGCTGAGCACATGACTGCTTCCCGCTTCGTTGTAGAAATGAGAACTGCAGTGAGAATTACACCACTGACTTCATCTGCCAGCTTTATTCAGAAGAAGGAAAAGGCGTGTTTGACTGCAGAAAGAATGTGCTGGGCCACATGCAGCAGGTACGGTGACTGTAGTACTATGGTTGCCAATTGCTGCCATGCCAGCACCAACTCCTGGCAGCTTCTCGGGAATGGGATTCTATCATTGGGATCCACGGGGCATGCGCTGGCTGATTTTTAGAAGTAGAGCATCAGACCTTGATTCCTAGTCTGTGTTAGTCTGGAAGCTCTGCTAACACCTGTTCAGCCTCGTACCGAAACATGTCTCCATTGACAGACTGGTGGCAGCAGCGCACGAGGTGCACAGACTGAATCAAACCCAGTTCTCCTGCGTGGAAGGGTAGAATTCTACTAGGGAACCACCACTGCCCTGTCCCACCCTAATTCCCATGTAACCCATCTCTGGTGCAACAAAGCAGAAAATAAGACGTTTGATTTACATATTTTTT
>NW_022103928.1:31335682-31337129 GCF_000313985.2 Echinops telfairi | reverse complement strand
TGTGGTATCCTCTAGCTGGACTCTGTGCCCCGCTCGCAAGCCCAGATAACGGTGGGAGAGCCTCTCCCATTGCTGGGCAGGAGGAAGGGAGACCACAGGGTATTGAGAGCTCCCAAGACATTATCCAAATCAAATAAAGAAGAACTGAGATCTAGGGGAACTAAGAAAACAAGCACCAACAACAAAGCCACCCCACTGCCATCAAGTCGATTCCAACTGCAGTCCTGTAGGAAGGAAGAGAACCATCCCGAGGGTTTCCCAGGCTGGAAATCTTTATGGAAGTAACTGTCCGTCGCTCTGCCGCCAGGGAGAGCTAGTAGGGGGTTATTTCAACCTTCCTCAGTCTCACGCTTATCCAATAGTCATGAGCTGGGAGGCAGGAAATCTGGGATTACCAGTGTTTTCCCATTCCACCCTTGCTCTTGTGCCAGTTGATTCAGGTTTCAGCATTGCTTACTATGAGTTCATAGTAGACCCTGTCCGCAAGGACAAAGGTCCACGACCCTTGAGCCGATTCGGACTCACAGCCACCTATAGTTCTCAGGCTTTGTCATTCTTCACAGGAGGTGACAGCCTCCACTATCTCCCAGGTGGGTTTGAACTGCTGACCTCGTGGTTGCAATCCCAAACCTAACCCAACAGCACGCCCTATGGTTCAAGAGGATAGGAGGTAGCAAATAACGTAACTTTCTCTTCTTTTTTAACGTTAGGATTTCTTTTTTACATTATGATTTTATGTTATCTGTTTCTCATCCAAATCAACCAAGTAAAGGGAGATTTAGGGTTCTAACCTAGTATCTGTAACATGGAAACTTGAACTATGGATTTTGTCCCAGTGTGGAATTAAATATTTCTATTTAAAAGATAATGTCTCAGCGGCACTTGCCACCTATATAGATGTTCAGTAAATGTAAGTCACAGTGGGGTTTGCTGATGTGTAAGTACCTCCACTTCTAAGAGTTAACTTGGCAGCAATTACATCATTTTTATTATAAGATCCCTGAAAAACTGAAACAGGATAACATGTATAAAATGGTCGGAAAATGTTTATTAGGCAGTTCCATGAAACTCTAACCCAGAGAGCTCAGTGGTAAAGACATTGTCATGACAATATGCCAAGTGATTACATATATGCTGAATGTGTAACCACTACATGAGTGCACAGAGTAAATGCATTAACATTGTGAGAGAGAACAAGTGATTACATATATGCTTAATGTGTAACCACTACATGAGTGCACAGAGTAAATGCATTAACATTGTGAGAGAGAACAAGTGATTACATATATGCTGAATGTGTAACCACTACATGAGTACAGAGTAAATGCATTAATATTGTGTGAGTCTATTGACTTTGGAAAGCACTTCTCATGGGCATGGTAGGTTCTGTGAACTTATCCTAGGTTCCCAAACCTTTTGGCCTTTTTGGCCACCCTTTCAAGGGGGG
>NW_022103928.1:31332061-31334423 GCF_000313985.2 Echinops telfairi | reverse complement strand
TCTGGTGAGTACTGTGTGACTCAGTCTATAACCCTCGTCGTCCTACAGGGTGGAGCGCCTTCTCCCTTCGATAGAAACTTTGGGACAAAACTCTCTGCCAGAGCCATGCAGTGGATTACTTCCAAACTGAAGGAATCTCATGGGACAGGTAGAAACATGGGGGTTTGGAAGGGGGATTGGGGGGGCTGTTAGTGCACTTGGTGACTGAGACTGAAGCTGGCAGTGTAAAATAAGGTGTCTGCCCCTCTATTTTTAATTCTGCACATGACAAAACTGGGTTAATCCTGCTAGTCTCTGGAAGCTTTTAAGGTAATAATTAAAATATAAATTAGTATGCGCACCTCCTTCCCCCTTACACACACACACTCACACACACACAACTAAAAAACGACTGACCACTCCCCGTTGAGCAGAGTAGAGCCCCTCTGTAGGGCTTTCTCAACTTCCAGCTTTATAGAAGGAGATGCCAGGTGGCGGGTTCAAATGGCTAACTCTTAGGTTTAGGAAGTTCAAAAACAAAAGCCCAAACAAACCCAAACTCATTGCCATGATGTCAATTCTAGCTCATGGCAGCCTTGCAAGATGGAGTAGCACTGCCCCTTGAGTCTCCCCGGCTTTCCAGCTACATCTTGCCGCTGGTTGCTGCTGGTGGGGCTCCCACTTCCACCCAGCCTTTCAGTTCACAGCTGAGCACTTGAACCACTTCCTACCAGCTCTGCTTTTTAGGTGAAGAGAGTCACACTTCCTACCAGCTCTGCTTTTTAGGTGAAGAGAGTCACACAGCTGCTTGCCCCATGAGTACCTCAATTCGAGAAAATGCTTCTTCATTCTTGCTCACTCTACTGATGGCAGTCATTCAAATAATTGGGTAACTTTTTTTTCTTTTAATAAGTAGAAAGTTGCTATACACATTGTCTTTTATTAAGACTGTGAAAGGTAATATTTTTAACTTTTTATCTTTTTTCTTTTTGCTACATGGAGCACTTTCTTTGAACTGACTTTAAGATACATAGACTTATTTGTTGATTCATTCAATACTAATTTTTATAGAAAAACACCAACAGCATTGGACTGGGAGGTTTCTGGTCTGTTTTCCTCCCACAAAACCCATGTCTTTTTTAAATCATAGTTTACTCTCTCTTGACCAGAACTACTCTGGATATTCTGAGAGCCACTCCCTACTTTTCCTACTGATGCTTCAAATTTCAAGTGGCACTGTGGGCTAAGCTAACCACAGGGTCAGAGGTTCAAACCCACTAACCGCTCCTTGGGAGAAAGATAAAACCTTTTGCTCCCATACATACTTAGAATATCTTGCCCTGTCCGACGTCTCCCTTCACCCACTTTTCTGTTGTCCATCCCCCAGGGAGGAGGTCACCTATAGTTCCTTGTAACCGGTTCTCTCTTTCCTACCCACTCTCCCTCTACACTCCCTGTGATTTACATATTAAAGATAAAGCATTTAACCGATATTAAAAATAGAACATTTAACAGAAGTAGCAAATGCTTTCTTTTCTGCTTTGCTGTACCATACGGTTTACATGGGAATTAATGATGGCACGGGTAGTGAGGGCTCAATGGTAGACTCCTACCCTTTCTGGGTTTGAGTCCCAGACAGTGTACTTACCTCATGCACAGCCAGTGCCAGTCTGTCAGTGGAGGCTGGTGTGTTTTATATGATGCTGAGCAGATGTCACATGTATACTTCCATATATACAGGAAAAAGCTCTTTCAAACTACACATTTTTCCCGCTAGGCGAGCATCGAGCAACTCGCTCTAGGTTAGTGCACCCAGTGGCGTCCCCTGGGAAGGTTCTCTCTGGCCACAGTGAAATTTTTCATAAAAGCAGTTTCACTCAAACCTCATTTTTTGTGATGGCCGATTTAAGAGAACAGCATGGGGCTGTGAAATTTAGTTTCCTGCTCAGGAAAAAATGCCGTAGAAAGTTATGATGTTGAACACAGCTTACAAGAATACTATAGGAAAAAACTCAAGTGTACAAGTGGCTTCCTTTTTTTCAAACAGGCAAAATGTCAATTGATGGCAAACCTCATTCTAGACTCTCTTGGAACTCGGTTCAAAGGGCCTATGAATCCCCCCCAAACTTAATGATGAAATGGTAGGGATGTATGTATTTTGTGCAAATGTTGACAATGCTTCTCATATTCTTAAAGGGAAGTGTGGACTTTTCTCAGAAAAGCTTAAGAAATCTTGATGTGACCCTAAAACAATGAAGGTTTTATTTCACTTATCTGATTCAAATCGTCTATATCTTAACCAGTAAAAAACAAAAACCCTATTTCACGAGGCCTAGCAGATTTTTTTGTTGTTGTTTCCAACTGCATGCGAGGGGGTGTTGTT
>NW_022103928.1:31324236-31331961 GCF_000313985.2 Echinops telfairi | reverse complement strand
GTCGAAGCGCGAAGTGGCGAGGATTCACTGTATATAGTTGCTGATTCAGAGCCAACTCAATGGCAGTGTGTTGGGGTCCTTTGGCGTACACATTTAGTTAAGTTTCTATTCCTACTATAAATGGAAACCCTGGTCTGTGTCTTCTGAGACTTGATTTTTGTGCAGCTTCGCTTTTTGAGATGGATTCAGGTGGATGACCGTAAAGTTGTGCTTGATCGCATAATAATCCATTAACGAGCTGTGTGCCACCCGTTACCATTCCAACGGATACCGGCCCTGAGGGCTTCCCAGTGTGATGCTGGCACACACATGTGCACATGGCGCCTGAGAGGTTTGGGACACGTGCTGTCCCTTTGACTTACACCCATGAGTGGAATCACTGGCGATGGCATGTGCACAGGTCCAGCTTTCCACACTGGTTTTACCAGTGATGTGCAGACCTTCCGGTGGCTCTGTGTTCACCTGAGTTTTCTAGGGAAGCAAACCAATGACACTCAACTGCATCTGAAACCGCTATGTATCAAAAGAGAAGTTATATCAAGGAAGCGGCCCAGCCCAGTCCACCTCAAGTCCAAGGGTCAGATACTAACTGGAAGCCCTTCAAACTCATGCAGCGGCAGGCCAGGAAGCAGGCAGGCGAAGTGGGAAGCTGGGAGATGACAGGCTGATGGGAGCAGAGTCACACAGAGCCAAGGTCGGCAAGATGATGACAGGTTGCCAACAGCGCCTGGGGTCTACAAATGGCCTGGGCCGCTGGCCTCAGAAGCAAGAAGGATCAAGACGAGAGAGTGGCCTGTCTCCAACAGGCCTCTTGGAAAGAGGCCACACATACCTCCAAGAGAAGACATCATTAGGCTGTGGCCTGTCTGGTAGATGGAATCTTACAGGTACACCGAGTTGACAGGACACCCGAGCCACCACTCTCCTTCTCGAGCTCACACTTGATGCAGAATGACTTTCATTACTGCCTTTCTAGTGGGCTCAAACCTGTCTGGTTGTGTTTTTAACAATGCTAGTGTTTGGATTAGGGTAAACCAGAGACACAAACAATGTACAAAAACAGCAGCGTAAGAAGAAAATCTTAGCTTACTTTTAATAATTTCAAAGAACCGGCTTTGGGCTTTGATTCTTTCTGCTGATTATTTTCTCCCCATTGGCTTTACTCTTTGGATTTATTTTCTTCCGATCCCAATTTCCCTTTGGATGCACTCCTCATGACTGGTGAGCCTCTCATAGTGTATCTATTTTATGGTATAAATTTCCATTTAGTATCTGCTTCAAAATATTTTTCAGAGTGTTTCTTCTGAAGACTCTTTGGACCCAGGAGTTGTTTATGAGCCTTGGTCGTCCAGGAGTTAGGCCCTGCTCCACGGGGGCAGCTGCTTCCAGAAACCCACCAAGTCACCAGGGAGCCAAAGTGACTCGGCTACAATGAGCTCACTTTGCTTGCTAATGTCCTACTATCTGCTCAGGGTTGGTTTTTTTTAATGGTCCATGTGCATTTGTAAATTCATTATCCACTACTGCCCCCCACTGAGGTCAGCACACACACCACTGTCTTGAGAACCAACAGCAGCTGTTTCAGGCTGGGCCACCATCACTTACTCTCCCCCAAATACAGATTGGCCTGGGCTAGCAAGGGGTAATTCTTTTACATTTTGGTTTTGTTTTTATTTCTGGCAGGATGGTCAATCCAGATAAATTAGCTTTCTCATTGTTGTAAGTTACTGCCGGGTCGGTTCCGACTCCTGGGGCCCCACGCGTGCAGAGCAGAAGTGCCCTGGGTGGCGTGGCAAGGGTGTGCCTCTGGAAGCAGCTCACCAGGCCCGTCTCCCGAGACACCTCCCAGTGAGCTTGAAGTCAGTAACCAAGTGCTTACCCGTTTGCACTGCCCAGGGACTCTACTTTCTGTTATTGATTTTAGTGAAGGGATCCTTTTACTTTGGGGACACTTAACAGGGTTTTGTAATTCTCACAAAGCAAAAACCTTCTTAATATCTAACTGAAACTCTTCTTACTGAAATTCAATCAGATTTTCTGTTCTCGTCTGTAATGAAATCTTTGTTCACTACCAACTGGGAAAGCAGCTTCACAAGAATGGCATTTGGTGGTAGGATCGATTGCTAACGAGAGGCATGTAGCCAACACAACACCCGTGAAGGTGCAGAAAACAGGGGAGTCTGCGCTACAGCCCTGGCCTCTATTCCCCACCAAGGCTGCAGCAGGGATGCAGGGCACCTCAGTAATCACTGTAGGGGGAAGCAGGGCATCTTGGGAAATTCCATCTTACGAGCGTCTCTGTGCTGGTATTTGGCTGGAAACACCGGTGCACAACACCAAATGCACTGCCACGTGTTCCAGACTGGAACTGCCCGGCTTAGGGTTTCCTTAGCAGTCATCTCTATGGAAACAGGTTGGCAGGCATTTCTTCTGTGGAGCCCATGGGTGGGGTCGAACCACCAACATTTTTATCAGCAGCTCCTGATCTAGATGATGGCAAACCACTTCTGCCACCCAGCTCTGCTGCCCGCGCCCCATGGGAACAACCAGGACGCTTGTCAGGACTGCCCAGTCCTTTGCTCCCACTCCCCGATGTCCCCCAGATGGTTCTGTTCCCAGAAGTCAGCAAATCTTTCTTCTGACCTTTCCTGTTTTTGTTTTTTTAATACCATCTTATCTGCCCATTCACTGTGATGTCTTAGTTCTTACATCTTTTTTTCTTTTCTTCCACTTTCATAGGGAAGAAGTTTGTAACTGACAACTCCGTCTGTGTGCTGGGAATTAGCAAAAGAAACCTTATTTTCCAACCAGTGGCAGACCTAAGGAAGGACACAGACTTCAAGTAAGTGAATCATAAAACATCCAGGTCTTACTGCCTTTGGAAGTAATACTGGGAGGCATGAAGCACTGGGACACTGTGCTCTTAGTTATTTTAAACCTGCTCAATTTTAAGTAGTTTCAGAGAAACATAAGCTTTTTTAAAGCCAAGTTAGAAATGGGCCAGAATTTTAGACATATAAACAGAGTGATTACTACTAAGCTATGAAAGTGGCTTTATCTACAGCCCATTTCGCTGACTCCACAAACACTATTTTCTTATGACGGCCTAGACTATTATGTGGGGAGGGGAGGTAGGGAACAAGAGCTTCAAAAGGTGTATGGGAAAGTTCCATATCTTTTCATTCCATCTTCCCACAAAGTGTCCAAAGCCCTGGTAAGAACTAGCCATGGTAGTGCAGTGGCAGGCACAAGTCCGCTCCCAGCAACAGGCGTCATCCCGACTGCCCTTTTCTCTCCCATCACAGGCACCGAATTCCCAAAGAACAATGGTGGTTGAAACTGCGGCCAGTGATGAAAATTTTGGCTAAGTACAAAGCAAGCTATGATGTTTCTGATTCTGGGCAGCTCGAGCATGTGCAGTCCCGTTCTCATGACGAAACTGTAGGGATCTGAACCCGCACGTCACCCCGACACCGGAGCTATCCTGTATGTCTAGTGATGCTTTACAATGTAATGTTCACTGACCTTTTTTGTAACATTTAAGTTATTTATCAGCACTTTATGCAAGTATTGTTGATCAAGTATTGTTGACATTAATGCCTATTTAGCACCAGTCCTCAATATTGTCCATATCCTAAGTCATGAAAAATAAAACATTGCATAAATTGCACTGGTTTTACTGGGTGTTGTCCTTTGTACTTGTGTCATGCTGTAACATGCATGCATCTAGTGGAATTAAATATTTGGCCAAAGCTCCCAAGCAGACACACAAAAAGATGCTCAGCATCATTAGCCACCAGAGATGCAAATCAAAGCTGCCAGTACCCTTGTACTCCCCCACTAGGGTGGCTCAGCAGGGAGCCGCAGTGGTGCAGCGCTTATGCACTGGCTGCAGTCTACAAGCTCTGCAGCTCAAACCCACGAGCACAACATCATTTTTCTCCAGCAGAGCAACCATGCTTTGTATCACTGACATGACTGGCAGTTCAGTGCATCGTCCACTGTACACCAGAACTATCATACACCCCAGCAATTCCACTCCTGGGTATTATCCCAAAGACTGGAGGCCAGACACGCAAACGGACCTGCATACTAGTGTTCACTGCAGCACACTATTTACTACAGCCAACGTGAAAACCATCTCAATGTTTACCAGCAGAAGAATGGAGTATGGTCTGTTCAGGGGAATGGAGTAAATGGGATGGAATTCAATGAAATGGAATGGCGTGGAATACAACAGAATGGAAAATGGGACTCAACAGATGGACAGATTGCCGTCTGTTCTGTGGAATGGAATGGAATAGAATGGAATGAATGCAATAGAACACTACTCAGCCTGTAGGAATAATGACGTCTTGACGCGGAAGAGGACATGCTGACAGAAAGAAGTCAATCGTAAAATTATCTACGGGATCAAAGTGACAGCGCAACTCAAAAGATGACAGGAACCGCACTGGGCGGGGCGCATTAAGGAGGAGCCCAGGAGGGTTGGGTGGTGGCACAACTCTTAAGAATGCCATCAGTGTCACTAAATTGGACATGTGGGAACTACTGAATTATTAAGAATGGTGGTTTCATATGCCTCTGATTTCAATCCTAGCTACCCCAGGGAGTTTTTAAAAATAATTTCTAATACATAGGTCCTAAAGACCTATTAATTCATACGCTCTGGAACTCAGACCCAGAGGAAACTCTCCAGACGATTCTGAGAGACTGTCAGACCTGCTGTCTGCTACCTCTCTCAGATGCTGGCTGTATGAAAACAGGACGTCAGAGCTGACGTTCCACTTGCCCGGGACAACAGCTGAAGACGGGAAACGCAGCTGGCGGCAGCTGCACTGCACGGAGGGTACTCACGAGAAAAGGAATGGTAGATGGTTTGGGTTCCACAGTTAAGAACTAGTTTGCCTCTTTTCTCCACACTGTACAAGGATATTCTCAGATCTAATCTCTAAAAATAATTCCCAACCATCTTGTACCAGAAACTTACAAAAGGTGATTGGGACTTGCACATAAAGAAGGTAGATGATTAAAAAATAAATTTTGTTTAGGAAATTTGGGGGCAAATGATAGAGGGAAAACTAGAACTGAGATGTTTCTCTCTGAAAAATGTGTTAGGTGTATAACAGACAAAATTAGGAAAATTATGTAGATGTTTTGTAAGCCAAAACATACTTAGTTCGCTAAAGCTGGTAATAACCCGGGTCCCTCGGATTTCCATCAGGCACTTCTTTGTCAGAGTGTCGGCAGCCTGACGGAAACCTGAGGAGCCCGTGGTGTGGCGTGCTTGTGTGTTGCGACTGTGCTGAAGGCTGTGTCACTGGTATTGCACATATCAGCAGGGTCACCCAAAGACAGCAGGTTACAGCAGACCTTCCGGACTACGGACAGAATACAAAGCAGGACTAATCTGTCCCCTCCAAAGGAATTAGCCACAGAAAACCCTATGGACAGCATGTGAACACCTAATGAACAGAAGCAGAACTCTGACAGGGCCAGAAGACAAGCCACTCAAGTTGGAAGGTACTCAAAATCTGACTGAGGAAGAGCTGCCTTCTCAAAGGAGGGGAAAGCCTCCGGGACCTTTATTTGCTGGTGGGGCATGACTCATGAGAAGAAGCAGCTACATACATCAATGAATAACAGAGCTTGGAATGTATTAAGTCTGAATCTAGAAAAGTTAAAATTCATTCAAAATGAAATGGAATGCATAAATAACAATCTTCTAGGCATTAGTGAGCTGAAACTGACATTGGCCATTCTGACTCAGAAGCTCATATGATTTACGATGCTGAGAATGACTCAATCAAGAGAAATCGTAGCATTGCATTCATTGTAAAAAGGACATTTCAAAATCTACCTGAAGTACATCGCTGTCTGTGATAGCATATTGTCTAACCGCATGCAAGGAAATCCAATCACCAATTCAAATTTATGTACCTACTGCTAAAACTAGTTATGCAGAAATTGAAGAATTCTACCAAAATCTTCTGACATTGATCAAACATGCAATCAAGATGCATTGATAGTTACTGGTGATTGGAATGCAAAAGTTGGAAATGAAGAGATAATTGAAAAGTATGTCCTTGGTGATAGAAAGGAAATTGGAGATGGCATGATAGAATTTTGCAACATCAATAACAACTTGTTCATAGCAAATACAATTGGACTTCTCCAGATGAAATACACAGAAATCAAATTAACTACATCTGTGGGAAGAGATGATGAAGAAGCTCGATACCAGCAACTAAGCCAAGAATGGACTGTGGAACACTGTATTTACATAAGTTCAAGTTGAAGCTGAAGAAAATTATAACAAATCCACAAGAACCAAAATACAACCTTGAGTCTATCCCACCTGAATTTTGAGAACATCTCATGAGATTTGCTGCATTAAACATTAATAATAGAGAAGACTTGCGCATTATCCACAAAGAAAGCAAAAGCAATGATGAACTCAAAGAACTGAAAAGAAAATTTCAAAGGGCGGCTCGAGAAGACAAAGCCAAATGTAATGAAATGTTCTAAGACCTAGAGTTAGAAAATACAAAAGGACGACCATGCTGAGCATACCTTAAACTGAAAGAACTCATGAAAAAAAAATCAAGTCTTGAGCTGAATATTGAAAGATTCAATGGGAAATGTATTGAATGATGCAGGAAGCATTTTTTTTAAAAAAAGGAAAGAATACTAAAGAGTCACTGTACTAAAAGAACTTGTCAATCCTTTCAAAAGAGAGCATATAAGCAAGAATCAGTGGTACTGCAGAAAATGTCCAAGCTGCACTGAAGGCATTAGCCAAAATCAAGGCTCCAGAAATTGATAGAATGCTAAATGAAATGTTATAACAGGCCAATGAAGCACTGGAAGCACTTATACTTTAATGGCAAGAAATTTGGAAGACAGCTATTTGACCAACTAATTGAAAGAGATCTTTGCACAACACATGCAAGCAAAATTTTGCTGAAGATCATCCAACCATGGTTTCAGCAATAAATTAACAGTGAGCTGCCAGAGGTTCAGGCCAGATTCAGATGAGGACACCATGAACAAGGGATATCACTGCTAACAACAGATGGATCTGGGCTGAAAGCAGAGAATACCAGAAAGATGTTTACTTGTGCTTCATTGACTCTGCAAAGGCATTTGACTTTGTGGATGATCATAAACTACGGGCAACCTTGAGAAGAATTGTAATTCAATGGCATAAGCAAATGTGGTGAAGAAAGCTGATGGTGCCCAGCTATCAAAAGATATAGCGTATGGGGTCTTAAAGACTTGAAGGTAAACAAGCGGCCACCTTGCTGAGAAGCAACAAAGCCCACATGGAAGAAGCACACCAGCCTGTGTGATTACAAGGTGCCGAAGGGATGTTATCAGGCATCAAAGAAGAAAAAATCATCATTGTGTGCTCACCTCCCAGATAAGATCACTGAAGACAAAGGGGTGCATAAGCCAATGTGGTTAAGAAAGCTGATGGTGCCCGGCTATCAAAAGATATGGCGTCTGGGGTCTTAAAGGCTTGAAGGTAAACAAGCGGCCATCTAGCTCAGAAGCAACAAAGCACACTTGGAAGAAGCACACCAACCTGTGTGATCATGCGGTGTTGAAGGCATGAGGTATCAGGCATCACAGAACAAAAAATCATATCATTGTGAGTGGGGACCCAAAGCCCATCTGTAGGCAACTGGAGATCCCCTTACAGAAGGGTCACGGGGAGGAGAC
>NW_022103928.1:31286742-31323650 GCF_000313985.2 Echinops telfairi | reverse complement strand
GTAGTTGTGTGAACAGAACAAGGAATGTTCTGCATGTCTGAAAGCATGTTTAGAATCAGGAAAGGTATGTTTCAGGGTTGTATCCTCTCTTCAAGCGGTATGCTAAGCAAATAATCAGAGAAGGTAGATTATATCAGGATTGGAGGAAGGCTTCTTAACAACCTGAAATATGCAGATGACACAACCTTGCTCGCTGAAAGTGAGGGGGAGTTGAAGCACTTGCTGGTGAAGATCAAAGATTGCAGCAGCATGGATTACAATTCAATGTAAAGAAGACCAAAATCCTCACAACTAGACCAGTAGGTAACATGATAAATGGAGTAAAGATTAAAGTTGTCAAGGATTGCATCTTACTTCGATCTGCAATCAATGCCCGTGGAAGCAGCAAAGATCAAAAGATGCATTGCATTAGGTACATCTGCTGCACAACACTTTAAAGTGTTGAAAAGCAAGGATGTTACTTTGACAACAAAGGTGTCCCTGACCCAAGCCATGGTATTTCCAATAGCCTCATATGCAGGTGAAAGTTGGAGAGTGAATCAGGAAGACAGAAGAAAAATGGATGCATGTGAACTGTGGTGTCGGTGAAGAATACAGAAAGTACGATGGACTGACAAAAATACCCCACAGATCTGTCTTGGAAGAAGTACAGCCAGAATGCTCCTTGGAGACAAGGTGGTGAGACTTTGTCTCACGTACTCCGGACGTGTTGTGAGGGACTGGAGAAGCTGTATGCTTGGCGGAGCGGAGGGGCAGTGAGAAAGAGGAAGGCCCTGGATGGGAGGACGGACGCGGTGGGTGCAGCGGTGGTGAAGAACTGTAAAGATGGCACAGGACTAGCCGTGTCTCCTTCCATCGTACACAGGATCACTGAGTCAGAACTGACCCCGGGGCACCTGACAACTAACAATAACTCTGTGTGGCTCACACCCATCACCCTTTTCTGAAGGTTCTTCCTATAATCATACTTTAACTAAAAGAACATTTTATTGGGGGCTCTTACAACTCATAATAATCCACACATCAATTGTATCAAGCATATTTGTACCTATGTTGCTATCATTCTTTTCTAGGCATTTACTTTCAGTTGAGCCCTTGGTATCAGCTCCTCTTTTTTCCCTCCCCCATCCCAATCATACATTTTTATAAATTAAGGGAGTGAGCTGGAATGGCTTTGTTTACTTTATTCATTCGTTTTATGATAAAACCCCTAAAATACTATTTTAGTAAAATAATGAATAAAATACAGGTAAGTCAGAGCTGTCTTTTATTTTTAAGCTTTCAAAATATATTCTAATGTTAATATGGTAAAATAAGCATTTATATGTCATTAGAAACTTTTAAATTTTTATTCTGTGCATCTTTGGCACCTAAACCATGATCATTTCAATTATATCACTGTTTCCTGTTCACAGTATTTTTCCTCCTTTAAACGAAAGACTTTTAGTCTGATTTTCCAGTCAAGATGTTTGGCAAAGTCTTAAGATCATATGTGATAAGATTTTTCCCAAACCCAATGACACTCTGGACCTTCAGTTTAAAGGTTGGAATTAAATCTAGCTCACAGGTTTGGTTATCTTACTATCCATGATGGGTCCTTAGCAATTTTTACATTCTCTGGTCCAAGTAAAGCCAACCCATGTGTGCACTTCCCAATGCCAAGGTACCTGGAAAGAAGTAACAGATGAGCAGTCAGTACTATTTCTAACATTAATAAGAGTTTTTGTTTCTAATTAATATTAAGCCACACCATGCATACTCACTTATGGCTCACATCGATAAGTTTGTCGTGACTGACGGCAAAGAGCTGTTCCCGATGTGCCTGCTTTACCTCGTCAGCCAGTCCATACAAGAAATGGTCCATACCTGAAAGTTAAATTATGGTGCAAATGGAGTAGTTGGCTAGAGTGGCTAGACTCTTGGTTGGGATTCTGACATTGTTACATGGGCAAATTTATGTGCATATTCAAAAAGGGAAATATTTACATGCTCTGGGTATTCAAATTACGCTTAACTTTCTCTCATTTCATCTTGACTCATCTCAGAACCTCGCTGACTGCTCACTTTTGAACGTAGGAAAAAGAAAGAGTAAAAGTCACATAAGGTTGATATAAGCAAAAATGACCACAGTAATGTGGTTATTCATGTGTTGTGTCAAAACATTCTCCTTCAGCCCCAGCTCTACAATGGTCAGACTCGATTCTTTCCCAATGGCAAATACCCACATGTCCATGTCTGGGTGAATAAATGAAAATGACGTCAAGGTGTCTGTTTTTAAGGGCAATGTTTAGGTTGTCAGATGTAAAAACTCATATATAAAGAAAAAGGGCAGGGAGATGGGATGGGGGACACACAAGTGGTTTTTCTGAAATGCTATGCGCTGCCGCTCTTGCTCTTGCAGAGGAAAGCAGCTCTTTCTTTGCTTGGGAAGAAGACTTAGTTGCGTGGAATTCTGTCAGGCACAATAGTACATCAAGTTTATGATATGCTCAAAATACCTTTGTCTGAAGGCGCCACAGGAGCATCCACACCCGAGAACACGGAAAGCTTTGCTTCATCGATGTCCTGCTGTGTGAATTTTCCAGACTTAGCCCAGTCAACAGCTTTTCCAAAGGCCTGCAGAGTTTCTATTGAGTTTGGATCCCTGGAAATGTCACGAAGTTAAACACTTAACCACTGTACCACTGGGAAAATCATTCAGTCACATACTGGCTCACAGCCCCTCATCACTTCCTGCTCATTAGGGCTCTATTTCCATGCTTCAGAGTCCAAAGGCCCACAGGTACAAATCAAGTCCCACCAATAAAAATTTAAATCTGACCACTTCATAAACCATTCAACATATTATCCCTCTAACTACAGAAATACACCCACCTACCTATCTAAATATACCTCTCTGTTTTCTTAGGATGTTAACAGGACCAAGGAATGAAGGAAAGCCTGGATTCCAATAAAATTAAGAAAAGGCTCATGTGGTTCTGAGTCAGAACTGACTCACGGGCACAGGACATGTGGAAAAGCTAAAAGGTTACATTACATCCAAGTTTTCACTCACATAAGACATACCCAGAATAATTTACAAGTTATGTATAGTTGAACCAGTAGATACTTTGTCTAAAAGGAAAGAAAGCCTCCATGGCCCCTTATTTATATAAGCATAGTAATAAACCTGTCTTACTGTAGAGATGCCAAGAGTCACTCCCTATCTAAAAGAGATGGTTCTGGCACAGACAGACTGACCAAGTATTAGTGGTCAAGAGCAAAGGGATAAGTGGATTGGAGTGCAAAAACTTAAGCCTAACCTTAGCGTCTAAAAAATATACTTTCCAGGAAACAGGAGAGAAAATTAATAATTACTTTAAACAAAAGGGCAATAGTCTTGTAGCTATGGAAATTTAAAGAGGTCAGTACCCACCATGGCTATGTAGCGATAGAAATTTAAAGAGGTCAGTACCCACAAAGGCTAAGTAGCGATAGAAATTTAAAGAGGACAGTACCCACCATGACCATGTAGCGATAGAAATTTAAAGAGGACAGATCCCACAAAGGTCCCGATGATTAAAAGTAGCCTAGAAAGCTCTCAGAATGTCTTCTACATACACATGCTAAGGATACAAATTCTATAAAATACAGAATTTACATAAAGTAAAATGGTTTCTATTATATGTCACTGTCCATAAAACCTGACAACAGAAAGGATACTGTTAACCATGATTATATGTTTTAAGATCTGGGGGATAGATGAGTGGAAACAATTATTCTTTTGCTAAATCCACTCCAATGCATAAAAACACTGATTCTGAAAAGAATAAATGTCAAGAACTGAAATTGTGTATGTATGTACAGAAAAACTTACCTATAAGAGTAAAGAGTGAATATTCCATTACGGCCAAGTTTAGCACCTCCACCATAAGCACCACCTTTTTCCCGAATTTCTGTATGTAAGAATTTAGTAGTCATCAAGCGTGCAAGGATCTTAAGACTGAAATTAAAATTAAAAATGCAAGTTAAGCATATTACTGATATGGATAAAAATATTACTGATAGATTATACAAAGAAAAATAGAGACATGACATCAAATTAGAGAAAGTCAAGTTGTACAGTACTGCATACCAATGGTCCCATTGCTCTAATTCAACAATAAAAACAAAACTAGGAGAAAAATGAAAATAATAATAATTTTCAAATTGTTTCCTTGAAGTCCGGGAACTGGGAAGTAGAGTTAAGAATCAGAGGAAGAGAAGTGGAGAGGGGATATAAGCATTTTCCTCAAACATTTTTAATCTGTGTATTTAGCTTAACTTGTGAGGTCATCTGTTCAAACCACCAGCTACTGCGAGGGAGAAAAGAGGTACCATCTCAGAAACCAGCAGGGTCACTTCTACTCTGACCTGTTGGGTCACCATGAGGCAGAATTGACTCCTGGCAGGGAATTTTTTGTTTGTTTATATGAATTTTTAAAATTGGATCAAGTAAAATACAAGAGATTTTTTATTGCTAAGGCAGAAACATCTAATTATATGTCCTATAGCATAAAATGTTGAGGGGGAGATAGAAACTAATATAAATCTCTTGGACTGATTTTTACAGGTATCTCTACCTATGTAACCTTCTATAAACAAAGCCTGTTTTCTGCTGACAATGGCAATAGTTGATGCTCTGGAAGAGAAGAAGGACTGCTCAAGAGCAGGGCCATGCTCTACTTGACCGGGCCAGCCAACCCTGCGACACCTGGCGGCGAAGCCTGGGCAATGTCTGACGAGAAGAAACAGGTGTGTCATGTCTATGTTAAGCACTCAGGTCCCAAATGACACTACCTGCAGAACTGACCTTATTCTAAAAAAGATGATGATGATACACTAGATGAAGAAGTAAATGCTCGGGTGAAATACAATGGGAATAAAACAGAGCAGCGGGGAGCAAAACAATGAAGTCTCTGAGGAATCCCAAAAACAAACTTCAGGGGCAGGGCATGGCACCTCATCTCAGACTTGATCGGAAAGAATTCATAAGGGCCAACAGACAGACCTGGAACTATTTATAGGCTTTTTTCTTTTTTTTTTTCATGTCTAGCTATTTAAGATAGGCAGGATAAAAAACCCCAAGGAAAAAACAACATGACTGACGGTCCTGGGAGGGGGGACAAGAAGAGGGGAAGGTGAGAGAATGGAAGGGGTGAGCCACAAACCCAGGGACAAGGGAATAACAAGTGATCTAAAATTGATGGCAAGGAGGGCGTAGAATGCCTAGTGGGGTTTGATCATGTGCAATGTAGCCGAGAGGAATTACTGAAAGCTGAATGAAGGTATAACATGATAGTGGGACAGGAGGAAAGTAAAAGGAAATAGAGGAAAGATGTAGGAGGCAAAAGACATTTATGGAGGTATAAATACAGCATATACATAGATATGTAAATATATTTATATATAACAATAGGGATATAGGTCTATGTACATATATTCATATGCTAAGTATTTTTTAATCATTTTATTGGGGCTCATACAATTCATCAAAATACATAGATCAATTGTGTAAAGCACACCTATACATTTGTTGCCCTCATCATTCCCAAAATTCGCTTTCCTCTTGGGTTCCCGGAATCAGCTCATTTTCCTTTTTTCCCCTCCCCCTCCCCTCCCCCCTCCCTCATGAACCCTTAATAATTTATAAAGTATTATTATATCTTATCTAATATGCTAAGTATTAAGGTAGCAGACCAACATTGGGCCTCTATTAAAGTACTCCTTCAACACAAGAACACTTTGTTCTAATAACCTAGCCTTCTGTGATGCTCACCTTCCCAACACTATCACTGATGATAAAATGGGTGCAAAGCAAATGTGGTAAAGAAAGCTGATGTTGCCCGGCTATCAAAAGATATAGCATCTGGAGTCTTAAAGGCTTGAGATAAACAAGCAGCCATCTAGCTGAGAAGCAACAAAGCCCACATGGAAGAAGCACACCAGCCTGTGTGACCACAAATTGTCAACAAAACTTTCAAAAGACCCAAAACAAACAATCCTATCAATGCAAACAAGGAAGGCCGGAGTGGAAACCGAAAGCCCATCTGTAAACAACTGGACATCCCCTCACAGAAGGGTAACAAGGAAGGGACGAGACAGCCAGCTGCAGTACAGCACCAACAAAACATACAACATCCCTTTAGTTCAATACTTCCTCCCTCCAACTATCATGACCCTAGTTCTAGCTTACAAATCCGGCTAGACCAGAGCATGGACACTAGTACAGATAAGAGCTCTCAACACACGGAAACCCAGGACAGATAAATCCCTCAGAAACAATAATGGGGAATAGCAGTACCAGAGGGCAGGGGGAAGGTGGGGGCAGAAAGGAGAAACCAACCTCAGAGATCGACATATAACCTCTCCTCCCCCAAGGTGATGAACACAGAAACCTGGGCAAAGTGAGACAGCGGATAGTGTAAGATATGAAAATAATGTTATAAATTATCAAGGGTTCATGAGGGTAGAAGAGTGGGGTAGGGAGAGGAAAAAAGAGAAGCTGATAGCAAGTGCTTAAGAAGAAAGAAAATGTTGAAAAAGACATGAAAAAGATAATAATTTATAAATCATCAAGGGTTCATGAGGGAGGGACAGAGAGGGAGGGGAAAAAATGAGCTGATACCAAGGGCTCAAGAAGAAAGAAAATGCTTTGAAAACGATGATGGCAACATATGTACAAATGTGCTTGAGACAATGGGTGTGTATCTAGATTGTGATAAGAGTTGTACGAGCCCCAATAAAATGATTTTTTTTTTTAAATTGAAAAAGATGATGGCAACATATGTACAAATGTGCCTGATAACAATGGCTGTATGGATTGATATTAAGTGCTGTAAGAGCCCCAAATACAATAATTTATTAAAATAAAATTTCAAAAGACAAATTAAATGAGCAAATGATTAGCAGCATGTTCATAAAGATCATGATGGGGAAACAGGCCGCCACCCTCTTCTCCTCTGAGTCAGTGGAAACATGAAGGGCCAAGACCACATTGCGATTTCATTAATAGTTTCCACGGAAGTATTAATCTGTTGGAAATTAAAAGAAAGTAAAAATGCCAACACTTTGAGGTGAAATGCCTATGAAGAACAGTGTTTCTAGACTTGCCATGAGACTAATTTTATCTATTTAAAGATTGAGAAATGACTAGTATGGGTTATAAGGAGCCGGGCGTGGCATAGGCAGGTAAGGGTTGAGCTGCTCACTGTGAGGTTAGCAGTTTGAACCCACAAGCCTTTCAGGTGAACCACGTAAGGGCTGACTGTGGTGGCAAGCGCACCAATGGTGATTCTATGGTCCTTAGCCATGTTTCTGTGAGCCTTCTCTCTCTTGCCTTCTCTTTGAGGTCTTTACAATCTTCCTGAAAATGCTTGATTTGTCTGAAAACTATTGTTTTATGTAGCAGAGCAATCTAGTAAACTTGCTGAAAAGCTTCCATGATTTGAGAAGGTGTTCACTTAAACTTTGTTTGAAATTTGATCGATTGTTTTTCCACACCACAAAAAGTATCCTTTTTATTTTAAGGCCCCCTAAAGGAGACAAAAAGGAGCTTTGATGGTGCTGTGGGCCAGGCGATGGGTTGCTAACCCAGATGGTTGAGAATGAGGAGGGTCGGAGCGGAGCCCCAAAACCCATCTGTAGACAATGGGACATCCCCCCCAGAAGGGTCACAAGGAAGGGGTGAGTCAATCAGGGTGCAGTATAGCACTAATGACACACAATATTCCTCTGGTTCTTTGAGGCTTCCTCACCCCCCACCTTCATGACCCCAGTCCTGCCTTTCAGTTCTGGCTAGACCGGAGCGTGTACACTGGTACAGATAAGAGCTCACGACACATGGAATCCAGGTCAGAGAAACCCCTCAGGAACAGAAATGGGAGTAGCGATACCAGGAGGGTCGGGGAAGGTGAGTAGAGGAGGGGAGGAAGGGGGAACCAATTGCAATGATCGTCACAACAGAAATGTAGGTGAAGGGAGACAGTGGATGGTGTAAGATATGAAAATAATAATTTATAATTTATCAAGGGGTCATGGGGGTGGGGAGCTGATGCCAAGGGCTCAAACAGAAAAGATTTAGAAAACAATGATGGCAACCTAGGTATAAATATGCTTGATACAACTGAGGTATGTGATAAGAGCTGTAGGAGGCTCCAATAAAATTATTTTTTTAAAGGAGCTTGTAAGAGCCCCCCAAATAAGATGATTTTTTAAAATAATAAAATCAAAATACCTAAAAAAAATTAAAGGCAAAAACTTTTTTTAATTGTTTGGAAATATGTTAGGCAGCTTGTCCATGAAAACTTAATTTTTGAAGAATATTTAGGACCTGTATTTCTACCTATATATGCACTCTTATCTATTAGGTTCATGTACATTCTAGGACTCTAGACTCTGTAATATCACAATGGCCCAGGAGTTCAAAATTTACAGTAAATTAAAAACAAAAAACTTGCTAAGTAAACCATGCCTTATTATGTTCTAACGTGTCAGAGAAGCTTTGCAGATTGCAAACGCAGCACCATCTGGGGACCTGAGGACGGTCCTGTTTGCCTTTCCGGTTCGTACCTGGCATGGTCTGGATGTGTGTAAGGCGCAGTTCTAACACATTCCCCAACAAAGTTCACTGGGAAAGGAAGCAGAAAATGGGTCTTCATCTGGCAGGGCTTGAAAGTAGGGTCCTGAGGAATAAAGAGGTCTCAATCAGATCAGGCTGCTTCGGCACAAGATAGTTCACAGCTACTAAAAATTCTAGAAAATACCTTATTTTCCTAATGATCATGATGTCATTCTATAGAATGTTGCATTTTTTAAGTAGCACGCAATATACTAACACTAACGGTGCTTTACAATATACAATCTAATTCTCAGTGTTAGGATTATTTCATGACGCCGGTCATTAGATCTCACCTGTGTTTTCCCTCATGAATATGGTACACTGCTATGTTATCACTATGCTGTATGACTCACCAAACCAAATGGTAGCATTAGTGTGGTAGTTGCATAATCTGGTGTCGATTTGAGAGGATTACGAGTGAAGGGGTGGAGTCTGGCCTGTCAATCAAGATATAACCAATGAAGCCTCTGTGTGGGCATGGCCTTCTGCTGAGAATTCTGGAAACTCCTGTATGTCCTCCTGGGAGGCAGGCAGCACTTCTCTCTCTCTGCTCACTTGCTGCGAGATCTTCCTGAGGAGAAGTCACATGGACCTACCCTGATGCAGCTCTGGGAACTGGAGCAACCACATTGGGACCCCGGCCAGCACTGAGAAGCTCTACTGCCACTGACTTTGCACCCACTGGCCTTGATCTTCCTGCATTCAGCGTCATGCATGTGTTTCGTGAGTACGAAGAGGACTTCATAGATTGGTATCGGACATATGGGCTAGTAACAGACTTATGGACTTGATCTGAGATGGTTTCTCAATATTCAACTGCTCCTGTATATAAACCTCTTTATTATACACGTGAGTCTCCCTGGATTTGTTTCTCTAGTCCACCCTGAGTAACACAGTTAGCAGTGCTGAAGAAGGAAGAAGAGGTGGCACTGCTGAAGTGATGGAGAATTAGCACTGACTCAGCGTGGGAAGTTATACCAAAGCAAAGGCAAACTGCGCACTGAAGAGAGCACGTGGAGTCGCCAGTGTCTTCACGGACACTGGAAGAGCTCATCCCTGAGGGCATCCACTCTGCCTGGTTCTAAGGCACAAAGGGCTCCGGGTGGCAGTAATGAGAAGCTATAATGAGCTAGCAATTCCAAGGGCATGGTCCAACCAACTTAAGAGAAAAAACTATCACACTCACAAAGCCTTTAGCTACAAGCTGGGTTTATTCTGAAGTTCTGCTAGTTGTATTAACTTACTGTGATTAGCTTCCTAATGATTTGGGAACCATTAACATGTGGACTTCCACTAGATCCATTAGGTGCGGGTTTCTGAAAACAAAAGATGTCCAAGTATAAATGCGAAAAGTCAAACATTCACTTGAAGTAACTAAGAAGGTAGCGTTTAAACAATTCACAGCATTGGTAACAGTGTTTGAGCAGATTTGTTTGAGTCTTTGTACCACAAAGGCAAATATTTTAAGTTGTTTCCCCCACCTACCCACTGATATTCTAGTTTTCTAGTAATAAAATTGCCTCCAGATATGTTAAATTATTGGGCTATAGTCAGAGATGGCACAAAAACAGCCCCTTTTTATACTCTATTTTTTCTTTTTTTTTTTTAATTTTTAAAAAATTCTTTAATTTAAAAATCTTTTGGTCACTGTATTTTAGGTACATTTTTTAGTGTATTTTTTAAATCAGCATATAATCCACATATCATACAATAGTTCAAATACTCTATTTTTAAAATTAGTTAGTCAGCGTGGAAAGGCAAGTAAGTACACAGCACACCACCATAAATGGAATAGGGATGAAGAAATATAAGATAAAAGCTAAAAAAATAAAATAAAATAAAATAAAAATTAAAAAAAAATTTTAAAAATTTAAAAAAAAAAATAATAAATAAATAAATAAAAAAAGATAAAAGCTATTAGAAATAACTCCTCTGAAAAAAACTCCAGAGACCATCAAGCTATATAGGGGAAGAATCCAGTAATCCAGCAAGTGTGCAGTAATCTACTTTGCAAATTAATCAAATGAATGAGGCTTCCACTCAGTACAATTATTCTTGTAGAAAGTCTGACACATGAGTCATGCTGAGACTGCCTTTAGGAAAGCCTTACAGACAGCCGTGAGGCAGACTTCACCAGCCCCTGCAACTGTATTCCAACCAAAGTCTGTTTTCCCTCTTAAGGAACAGGCTACACCACGGGAGCAATAAGCCGGGAACACAGGCCAACCACAGTGTTTGAATTCATTGCTTCAGGCGAGCACCGGATCCTCCTACACGTGTCTCTTTACCTGTACTGAGGGGATACTGGTACTTATGCACAGAATAAACGGTTTTATGTAAAACTTTACACTGAGATTTGGCACATGCAAAGTACCCTGTTACGACTGACTGTATTTATCATCACCTCAATCACATGTGGACGGACTGGTTTTCGTTCTTTCTTACTTCGACCAAGGTTTGTAATGAAGCTCTCTACAACTTTCGCCGTGTGAGACATCTGCTGAGGAGTTGCATTCACCGAACACCTGTTTAAAAATGTGTATGTCCCTTACTATTAAAAATACTAGCTTACCAATTACATTTTTCAACCATTAGCACAAAAATAAATGTATCATTTTTCTATCAAACAATACTCAAAAGTGACACAAAGGAACGGGAGCCGAGTTCAGAAAGAACGCCATCCTCCCTCCTCCTTCTCTGGAGTGCTTGCCGGCTGCTGTCAAACCCGCTCGCTCACTCCAGAGCATGGGAGCTACAGAAGGAGCAGTTTAGACACAGACAGATTTCTGGAATCAAACGTTTGTGTTCTTCTGGAAAGGTAGAGAGACTACAGATATCCAGATCTGTCAGTAATGACTCCACAGGTGTCTTATCAGAACATCACAAACCTAAGACAAGTATATTGTCAGAACACTATAAACTTAAAGGAACCGTTTGAAATATAAAAACTGGCTATTAAAACAGCAAAGTACCATATATACTCGTGTATATGCCAAGTTTTTCAGCACATTTTTAATGCTGTTTTTGTGGTAAAACTAGGTGTCTCGGCTTATAGCTGGTTCGGCTTATACTCGAGTATATATGGTATATTCTATGTAGTAAAAAATCTACCAGGCTTTCCAAAATATCATCTTATAACCCTTTAAAATTATATAGGGACACAAATACCATCAACTACAAGTTCTATAAAATATACAAAACACTGATGATGTATAATTTTTTTCCCTTCTGTCCTAGATCCTAAATTTACTTTGGATAAATGAACAGCTCCGTATCATTAAAGTAATGCTAGCTATAAAGTCAAAGTACTATACTCAGATTATTTCTCTTAATCCTTACAAAGACTTGAAAAGTGGGGCTTCTTGGCAAAGAAAGCTAAATATCCAAATGGTCAAGGGCCCCACCCTAGCCCCTTATGTTAGACTTGGAGCCATTAACCAGGGCTAACTGACCACTGTGTCCTACCACCTCGGGTTTCGAGAAAATTTACCCCTTAGAATCTGCCCATGACTTCCAGAACTTAACTGGGGACTCTTTACATAGAACTACAGGTGATTTAAGGAAACAAGTTCTTGAACAGTCTATTCCAACTCCTAGTGGCCCTCCAGGACAGGGCAGAAGTGCCCCTGTGGGTTTCCAAGGCTTTACATCTTTATGGGGCAGAAAGGCTCACTTTTCTACCAGGGAGAGGCTGGTGGATTCTAGCTCCAAGCAGCACGCAAGTGTGAACTATCTGCTAAGCTTAAATTATAATCACTGGTAGTAAGATGCTAAAGATAAACTGATGATATACATACTCTAAAATTTTATTCAGCTTCAAAAATCCATTGTATAACTAAGCTGCTAGAAGTTTTTCTCAAACAATTATTTTGTGGTTTTATTTTTGATTTGAGCAAATTATCCTTTACAAGATTTCTCATTTCCAGAACTTTATGATTTTGGAAGCAATTTAATCTTAAATGTTTACAACAAACCCTTATTTTGCAGTAACAGGATTAAATTAGCTTGATTTTCCCCTTATCTCTCATTAATATTTATTAAACTTTAAAATATAATCTTTCCCCTCCCCACCCAGAAAATAGATCATCTATCTGAAGCCTCTAGTTAATTCCTAACCAAGACTAGCATCAACGTATCTTTTTATCATGAATGTAAGTTTATATAATTTTGGTTTTGGGCAAAAACTTCTAAACATCACACTAAATCAAGTGGGATGAACCATGAGCTCTACGATTCAGATTCGAGAGTCACGACTCGCCATGAAGCATGCATCCTTACCTCAGGTTATCACAGTTCAGCACATGTTTCTGGATACGTGGGAGCTTCCGCAGGACTGGTTTGATGTCTGTCATTTCAGAAATTCTCTTCATTAATCTGACCTAAATCAAAGAGATCCAATACTCAGATATCACTGGCAGATCTCAGCCGTCTAGAACTAGAGATCCCTGATATCAGTAATATCATTTAAGCACCGGAGAGGTTCTGACTTGGGGCTTGTGTGTGAGCAGACGGCTTGGGTGACGGATTGGATTAGGAGTCCAAGTGCAAAGAAAAAAGAAAAAAAAAACAGTGAAATTTAGACACTTGAAAAGTTTGCTGGTCCTAGGCATATTTTAACAACCTTCAACTATGCAAATGAACCAGAATACAAATGAGGCTACAACATATTTATTTTCACCTGATCCATTCCATTGAAAGTTTCATGTAGGTCTCCTGCAGGTGTGAGGGTTTTACTGGCTCTAATGGATGCATAGAGATGACCAGAATCGGAAATGCCGTTTGCAAGCTCCTGAGCACTCATTTTCACTAATACTTTGAAGTGTTCTTCTTCTTCAAAGCAGGGACTATGGAAAAAGAAGAAATATAATGAAGTCTTGGAGCAATCTATCCATAGCCCCCTCTCTATAATTGGGGGGAGGGGCAAATATATACTTATGTTTATACCCATTTCCCATTATAGAAAAATTATTAAGTATAAACTTCCACATGATTTGAACACCCTCAGAAATTTTTTGAGTCCATAGAGATTATAAATTATAGATAAAATTAGGTTAGAATATCAACCACCACCAAAAGCGTAAAATCGTATACTTTTGGAATACTTCAGATTTAGATTTCTGACACATCCCAAGAATGAACATCTTTGGCAAATAATGTTTGTTACTTGTTAAATATTTCACTCCACAAGTGCATCATATCTGGTAGATTTCGATCCAGGCAGAGAGAGGAAAAAAGCACACCCTGCATCATAAGTGGAAAAAAACAAAACAAATGCAAAAGAAACAAATTAATTTTGAGGACATGTTAAAAGAAAACAGCATACAAATAAATAAGCGGACAGAGCGACGGGTACTGGAGACACACGTTTGAGCGCACTGTGACCGAGAACCACGCTACCTGCTCGTAGGTATCTAGGTGGGAGTCATCAGGGAGCACGTGGGGAGAAGCAGTCATTCCTCCTGTCTTAAGCTCGATGTGTTGAGCTTGTTCTCGGTAGTTCAGAATGCCGCAGCCCAGCCTGTGGACAGCAAGGAAGCACTCCCTGATTCACCAAAGAAATCTTCCCCGGTCATTTTAAACCATGCATCCTGATTTCCAAGGTGCTTCAATAAAGTCAACAACCACGGCCTTCACAAGCTTTTTAACAAATTCTTGTTCATGTCATAAGTGATAAAGCATTTGCACTGATAACATTTAGAGACTTTAACCCTCTAAGTTTTCACATATGCAGGGAATGTCCATACTAGAGTCTTTGGTGGTCAGTGTCTAGCTATAAAAATAGCAAAAATATCAAATCCTAAGCTTTTAAATATTTCATAAACAGTCTCTATTTTATTCTTCTTCCAAAATATTCTGAGACACACTATTTGCTCAAGTAGTTCATTGCATTTTCCCAGGGAGCATAGCCTTTGGGTTTTTTAAAAGCTGACCACTCCAGGGGTGATGATGCTTTTGAAGGAGACATTCTAGCCAGTGCTCCAAGGACAGGAAGGAGCTTAAGTCGAAGCCTCAACAGTGCAGCTTTTCAAAAACTGCAATATAACCAAAAAAGGACAAGCAGAGGGAACTGTGTTTAAAAAAGAGAGAGAGAATTTTACAAAGGTCAGGGGCATTTCCCTTCTCGTCACATACTCAGCCAGAAGATTCCACATTAATCTAGCTTGCTGTAATGTGCAAATACTTTTATTTCCACAATGCAAACAAGTATCATGGGCACTAGGCCCTACACATTTTACTGTAATGGTCTGATTTCCCTTTATTTCCGGGGAGCATAAGAAAAGAAAGTCTTCAGCCACACTGACCTACAGGGTGGCCCCCAACTGTGGACACTTGAAATGGAGCAGGAGCCAAGGGGCATGCAACAGTGTGTGTGTACTTGTGCATGGATTTCCAGACAATTGCAGGCATATTTCACTCCAACAACAATAGGAGTTATAAATTCAGCTTAGCTGAGAGGCAAATTAAGGAAAGGGCAAACTACATAATGTTGTAAGGTTAATCCCAGGCTGATATTTTATATTTGATTACTGATATTTTATTAAAAACATTTTTCAAACTCTTAAAATACTCAGTCATTGAGATATCTGTATTCTCTACACTCATGAAAATTTTAGGATATTAAAGTTAGAAAACAATTTTCACAAAACAAGTTTTAGACAAATACAACCAAAAAACTCAATCTCAATGCTATTGAGCTGACGCCAATTCACTGCAACCCTACAGGACAAGGTAGAACTGCCCCTGTGGGCTCCTGAGACAGTAAATCTCTATAGGCGTCGAAACCTTCATCTTTCTCCCATGGAACAGCTGATGGTTTCGAAATGCTGGTCTTGTGAATCTTAGCCCAACAAGTAACCACTACGTCACTGGGGCAGCACGCTAACACTCAAGTTTGGAATAACAAGTTTTAATTTATTAACGTGATTACTATTAATACATTACTCTCAATGCCATTTTACACACAGAAAATTACCTAAATAAAGTATACAAATACATGTTAAATCATATATGCAAATGTGTTTTATTCTAATCATCAAAATCTTACTTGGTAAGGACACTGCAGAAAAGAGGCACATACGGCTTTAGCTCTTCAGGAAGTGTGTTTAAACTAGAAAAGGCTCGGAAGTATACCATACCATTGGTTGGCTGGGCACAGTACTGAACAGGGACTTCTCCAGCTATAAAAACAAAAACAGTTATTTTATTATTACTAGTAAATTTTTAATCACTTTCCAGAGTGCGGGCTTAAAATGTATACGAAAAAGAGAAATGCTATTCATTTGCCATATGTAAATTGTACTTTTTTTATAGATTGTAGTTTGTTATGGTAGACTCTGAGAGTCTTAAATACTAAAGGTGAATTCCATTTTTAAAAGTATTGCCACAGAAAAATAATGTTCTTCTGGGTTTTTAACTGTCCGTATATCCCAGCTGGTCCTTAGCTACCTTTATCCATCCATATCTACTTTTACCCAAACCCTTCTCTTTAGCAGAATGGGTTATTAGTGATTCAAAGGCATCATTACAACTATTTCATCCATCCTAAATGCCACTCATCTTTTTCTAAGACATCCTACGCACACCTATAGTAACACACACACTATCTCCTTAATAAAATACTCCCCAGTGACCCACTTGACTCAGTTGATTGTATTCTGTATTCCTATAGACATTTCTAGGTCTTTCAAGACTGAGTAGTATGTATTATATTTTATATCCCTAGCACAATGCCCTGAACCATATGAAGTACTCAAATATTTATTAATGGCTGAACCCTGGGGGCACAGGCTCTTCAACACATCCTCCATTGATGTCTATAGACACTTCTGAAGGCAGAGTTTCCATCCCCCGACCCTGAAAAAGTCTGGGCTCTTCAATTGACACCACATCAAAACATCAGTTTTGGCAGGATCAAGGAACTCAAGTCATGTTGCTTGCAAATACTGAGTTTGAGGAGCAAACAGAAGTCAATGGGAAAGATCAAGGTTATAGAGTGGAATGGGTAAGGCTTCCCAAGAAAATCCTAGTAGGACAGCCCTTGCTCCCCTAGAAAAATGAGCAGGTGGATTGTCAGGAGGAAAACAAGTTCCTTGGGGATTTTCCTGTCCCTTTTTCTCAGTTTTCAATTTCATTAAAACATCTTCATAAAGAGCTCTCATGGTTGTCCAGTTCCTTTGAAAAAACACCCATCACAATTGCCCACAATTATCCCACAGAAGAGTAATCATCACATTCTGAAACGCCTTTCTGCCTTGAGTTTAACTGGGCCAGCAAATGCCCTCAGAAACACTGTTTCGATTGAATCTATTTTTGTTTTCAAACGTATCCTAACACAATTAAGACAACATTACTGAGAGAACTTGTATGCAGCCATCCACTGATTACAGAGACAAGTTTGAAAATCTTTGTTTGGAATAAACCCGTGCATGAAGGAACGGGAACCCAATGGCAAGACTTTTTAACATGCCTTTATATGACTCTGTCGATACTGATGTTTCACTGAAAGCAATTTCCAAACCCACTGGCATCAAGTCGATTCTGATGCACAGAGACCCTAGAGGAGAGAAGGTCCAGTAGGGTTTTCCCAACTGCCATCTTCACAAGGACAGATGGCAACATGGTTCTCTGGGGTAAGTCCTGGTGGGTTCAAACTGCCGACCTTCCAGTTGGCAGTTGAGTCCTTAACTGCTACACTATCACGCACGTAAACTAAGCATGTTTGTACTGACCTGCCAATGCTACCTCCAGCTCAGTGACAGGTATGGTCGGCTCGATATCTGACACTTTCAGAGCAGGTAGACAAGAGGCATCATGCGGTTTACTTTGCTGAGTTCGTAATTCTAAGCCTGCAGACAAAAAAAGGAACATTCAGGACTATAATTCATAGGTTTTATGCAATTTATCTCCTTTCCATTGATCTCCCTTTTGACTCATTTTGATTGTGTTATAGTGTTTAATATTTTCTGCTTTTTTCCCAAATGAGGTTTTTGAATTTGGTCATTGTTGCTCGATCCCCTTTTTTTGTTGTATATTTTTCTGTATATGGAGAGAAGTCAGGCTGGGCAGATCTATGAAGAGTACAATTAGATTAAAAATTGCCTGAAGCTGAGAGCAAAGAAGGGGAGGGCTGGGGAAATGGGGAGTCAACAATAGGTATAAGAAGGAAGAAAATGTTCCCAAAGTTGATTGTGGTAATGACTGTATCACCTTAACATGAATGAAATATTGAATTGTATGATATGCTAATAATATTTCAATCAAGCTATTCAAAAATAGCAACTCCATACCAAGTGCTAGGAGTAAATTAGTACTAAGGATTTATAAGGCACCTACGATTTTTGGACTAGATCTAACGGCATTAATAACCTAGCTCAGTAAGGAGTTCTTTTTCCAATTGTTATTTTATAATTATATATATTTTTTAATTTTACCAGAGAGCAGAGGTTTATTTGAGCAGTCATCCAATCACCTCTCCGTTTTTCACTACTTAGACTGTACTTGCTATGAGAAGAGAATGCAAAAGTGGTAAGTGTATTGTTTTAAGCATGGAACTGAATAATGTATATATAAAAAGACTCCATCATGTCTAGAAAAAATTGAGTTAACAGATAATGAAAAATGTCCATGCACTTTTTAAGAACCCCTTGTACAAAACTGGCTTATTTCACATGCATGATTCAGAGGGGTTACCGCTTCAATTCAGTACTGTAACTGGATCTCCTGGTAAAGAAGGCTTACAGGGTCTGTTTGCTGACCTAAGAAGGAAGAGGGACAGCTTCACTAATCTTCCATTTCCACATTTTTTAAATTCCTTGAGAGCAAGTTTACCATGTTACTGTCCACTTAAACATGGGACTCCAAAGTTCAAAGTGTCTCTGGGGTGCAGGAACAGTGCGTATCTCATGTCCTACTTCATCTCCATAGACATGCTCTGTCCCATTGCAAAGTTAAAGCTGAAACCATCCTCGACTTCAGACTTTCCACATGTACACTCTGGAATGGCTAGTTCCAGGACCGAGTAACCATGGTCGCTATATTTCTTGGTCTTTGAGTGAACAGGTATTACGTACACAGAGCCTTCTAAGTGGAAGCTAATGACTATGTTTAAGTCACAGAGGTCAGATAGAATAGGGAAGAGTAAGGTCTTCGTATTCACCACCACTACTTGTCAACCACTTCTCCAGGTTCATGGTAAGACCCTGTGTGAGATTCCTGCCATGCAGTTGGTTAAACCTTTCATCTGTTTACATCACTGTCATTTACAAACCTCCCAGACCATTCACCTTTCACAGGAGGCTTTGCTATTCCTTTCCCTACCCCATACCTTGAGTGTCTAATCATCCATGAGAATACCTTACCTAAATACTCTGAAGTAAAAGCACTATCTGTATAAACCAGGAAGCTGGTTGTAATCTCTAGGTAACCACTAAGAGTAAGTGATCAACATATGTATTACGAATGAATAGAAAGGAAAATAGAACAAAAAATTGATTCATCCATAAAATATCAAAAATCACAAGGTGCATAAAAGCAGGTAAAATGGTAAACAAGTAGTTCAGAGGTTGGATGGAAAACCAAATCGATCAGTGAATTACAGCAATTTAAACAGTTAATGAATTCCAATTAAAAGAAGATTGTCCAGAGGGGGTAAAAATGAGAAGCTTATACCAAGGGCTTAAGTAGAAAGAAAATGTTTTGAAAATGATGACAACAAATGTACAGATGTGCTTGACACAATGGATGGATGTATGGATTGTGATGAGAGTTGTTCGAGCCCCCAATAAAACTATTTTTTAAAAAAAGATTAAGTTTGTCAGACCCAGTGTAAAAACTGTCTGTGCTGGTTAAATATATGCTGTTTAAAATGGAGATACCTTAAATATAAGGCCACATGCTCAAATAAAAAGATGGAAATAAGATAAACTGTGGAAACACAAAAAGCTGGTGTTGCTACAGTAATACCCAAAACCAAGCCAAATTCACTGACATTAAGTCGATACCGACTCATCATGACCCTGTAGGACAGGAGAGAACTGCCCTGTGAGTTTCCGAGACTAAAACTCTTTATGAGAGTGGAAAGCCCTATCTCTCTTCTGAGGAGTAGCTGGTGGTTTGAACTCCATACCTTGCCATTGAACCCCATACCTTGCAATTAGCAGCCCAACACATAGCTACTATGCCACCAGGGCTCTTACACAAATACAAGTACATGAAAAGGTGGGAGGGGAGTTTCAAAAAAACCCAAGTGGCTAACAATGCCAATGAATGATCCCCAATGGTGCAGTGGGTTAAGCACTGGGCTGCTAGCCACAAGATCAATAGTGTAAAGCCACCAGCTGCTCTGTGGGAGAAAGAGAAGGCTGTCTGCTCCCCGAAAGAGTTACAGACCCCAAACCGCCTCCTGCCCCCGAAACAGTTCTATTCTATTGTAGGGTTGCCATGAGTCGGAATCATCTCAACAGCAATGGGCTTGGAGGGTGAGGTTTGAATGGTGCAATGGTTGAGCTGCTTAGGGAAAAGTCTATGGTTTGACTCCACCAGTGGCTCTGCAGAAGAAAAGACCTGATGATTTGCCTTCACAAAGATTACAGCCTAGGGAACTATGGGACAGCTCTACTCTGTCCTATAGGGCCACCCTGAGTCAGAATGAACTTGATTTTGACAGCAACAATCTCTTAATAGCCCTAAACCATACCAATAGGTGGCTTCCTCCAATTACACTGAGCCATTTGAATACAAGACAGAATACGGGTAGCTGACCTGTCCCCAGGCTGGGATTTTACAAAGAAGATCTCAATTAAAACCAAACTAACTTCCATTGTGTCATGCCAGACACACTGACAAGAGAGTGGACTTTAGATAAGGAGAGAGTAAAGGAACTGAGACAACAGACTGGGGAACCATGGTGGGTCACAGCCTGTGGTATTTAAGTTAGAAAAGAAGGTTGGTGGAAGACAACTCCAACAACCAAACCCACTGTCATTGAGTGGACCCTGACTCAGCGACCTTATGGGACAGGGAAGAACTGTCCCTGTGAGTTTCCCAGATGGGAGTAGAGATCCTTGTCTTTCTCCGATAGAGCTGGTAGGTGGTTTCAAACTGTTGACCTTGCGGTTAGCAGCCCAACATGTAACCAATACAAGGGGTCTCAGATTTTCAATGACTTAGTTCAAAGTCAGACACCAACGTTTCAGAGATACAAAAGCCTGCAGCTGGGGTGGTAATGGTGATGGGAGTCGTAAATAATACAGGGTTTGTAACCATCACAAGACAATCTTTCTCCTGCAACAGAGCAGCAAGGGGAGCAAAACAATGAAGTCCCTAGGGAATACCAAAAATAGACTTTGGGGCTCCTAAAGGTCAACAAACAGACCTGGAACTATTTATAGGCTTTTCTTTTTTTGTCATTGTTTTTTTGTTGTTGATGGTGGTTTTGTGTTTCCTTTTGTTGTTTTGGTTTGCTTTGTCTTGTTTTTGTGCTTGTTATTGTCTCTGAATGTCTATCTAGACAAGATACACAGAAAAATGTCTCTGAATGTCTATCTAGACAAGATACACAGAAAAAACTATCCAGAGGAGAAAACGAGACCGTCAGTTCAGTGGGGGCATGGGAAATGGGGGAGGGGAGGGCGGAGGAAAGGAAGTGGGATGTCAACAAACCCAGGGACAAGGGAATAAGTGATCTAAAATCGATGGCAAGGAGGGCACAGGATGTCTTGTGTGGCTTGATCAAGGGCAATGTAGCCAAGAAGAATTACTGAAACCTGAATGAAGGCTGAACATGATAGTGGGAGAGGAAAGTAAAAGGAAATAAAGGAAAGAACTAGGAGGCAAAGGACATTTAGAGCGGTCTAAATACAGGCATGTACATATGTAAATATATTTACATATATATAATCATAGGCAAATAGGTCTATGTACATATGTTTATATGCTAAGTATTAAGGTAGCAGACAGACATTGCTCCTCCACTCGTCCTCCCTCAACACAAGAACACTTTGTTCTAATAACCCGGCATTCTGTGATGCTCACCTTCCCAACACGATCACTGAAGACAAAATGGGTGCATAAGCAAATGTGAAAAAAGCTGATGGTGCCCAGCTATCAAAAGATAGAGTGTCTGGGGTTTTAAAGGCTTGAAGATAAACAAGCAGCCATGTAGCTAAGAAGCAAAGTTCACATGGAAGAACCACACCAGCCTGTATGATCATGAGGTGTCGATGGGATCAGGTACCAGGCATCAAAGACCCAGGACAAAAAATCATATCAATGTGAGTGAGGAGGCATGTGGGGTAGAGACCCGAAGCCCATCTGTAGACATTTGGACATCCCCTTACAAAAGGGTCACAAGGAAGAGATGAGCCACTCAGGGTGCAGTATAGCACCGATGAAACATACAACTTTCCTCTAGTTCTTTAATGCTTCCTCTCCCCCACCACCACCTCCCCCCGACTATCATGAACCCAGTCCCGCCTTTTAGTCCTGGCTAGACCAGAGCATGTGCACTGGCACAGATAAGCGTCACAACACATGGGATCCAGGTCAGATAACCCCTCAGGGAGAGAAATAGGGGAAAGGTGAGTGGAGGAGGGGAGAGGGGAACCAACTGCAATAATCGGCACAGGGGGACGAACAAGAGAAACGTGGGTGAAGTGAGACAGCAGACAGTGTAAAATACGAAAGTATTAATAATTTATCATTCATCAAGGGGTCATGAGGGTGGGAAGGGGGGAGCGGGAGGAATAAAGAGGAGCTAATACCAAGGCCTCAAATAGAAAATAAAATATTTAGAAAATGATGATGGCAACATATGTACAAATGTGCTTGACAAAATGGATGTATGCATAGATTGTGATAAGTGCTGTAAGAGCCCCCAATAAAATGATTTTTTAAAAAAGACTATCTTTCTAAAACGAGCTGAGGGATACCCTACTAGACAGGTTCTCTATGGCACCAAGCTCAAACCTACTGGTCTGTCTCAAACCTCTCTGTGCTTTATCTCCTCAATCAACCCGTGTTTGGGAGGAGAGAATACATGTGTGCATGTATAGGTAAGCACGAGCATGTGTATGAGTACTGTATATATTTTTAACAGGTTATATGGAGGTATAATTAAACTCACAATTCTAAAGATAAAATTCAATGAGTTTTGACAACCACCATATTTATACTACAGAACATTTTCATCACCCCAAAAAGTTCTCACCTGCCCCTTCACAAGTCCATGTCCTATGCCACTCCTGACTACTAGCAATTACTGATCCACCTTTGTCATCTCTAGAATTTCAATACATGGACTCATTTTCTCTGTAAGCATTTTTGGTGACTGACTACATAATGTTCTTTAGATGTATCCAGGCTGTTGAGTGCATTTGTTCATTAAGCACATGCTCCAGCAGTCTCAGAGCAAGGCCCTCCACAATTTGGTCTCAATTCATCATTCTGATCTTAGTCTTTCTCAAACACTCTCTTTCCTCCAGGCCTATCTATTCTTCCTTTGAAAAAGTGGCACACTGTTCACCTGTTTACCCAAGCCTACCTATACAGATCCTAGCTATACTCCATGACCACCTCAAGTCCTTTAGTTAGCAGTTCAACTTGTTAATTCTTTCTAGCTCAGACTTGTCTTCCTTCTAAACTCATAACTGATATTGTCTATGTTGTTTGTTCCCTTGGCAACTCGCCATATAGTAAAACCTGAGGAATTTTATTGATACAGTTAAAACCCATAATCCATAAGTATTCTTCTCCAGGATTACTTCCTCACCTGTCAAACCACAATATAAATTATTTGAGAGTAGGGACTGAACATTCTAGATACCCAATAAGTATTTATTGAGATAATTGCTTGGCTTCAACTATTAACTACTTTTTAAAGTTCACCGGATTTGGGAAAAGGCCAGGATTCCATCTTAAAAGGCTTTCTTCGTAATTACTAAGAACAAAACAAAATTTCTAACCTTTCTCATATATCGCTTCCTTGTCTTGTGGTGAAAGAGAATTGACCTTTTGCTTTAGCTTTTCTGTTTCCATTTGTGTTTGTTTCTCATAATATTTGTCATCTGGTTTCATTGACAAAGTCAGCTTATGTTGATTATTCTGTAACAAGAGTAACACAGATATTAAACAACAATTGATTAAAGTTTAATATATTCTATCAGCCTCTCTCTATGTGTTTTTGGTTGGTTCTGCAGTTCCATTTACCCATTGGAAATGGCGAAAGTCACAAAACTCTCTGCGAAGGTTTATTTTACAGATGAAGTTCTATAAACCACATAAGTTCATAGAACCATATTTAATATGGACTAAGTACATAAAATTTCACAGATGCTGTTATTTTTACTATTAAAGGGGCTTCAAAAGTTTATGAAAAATTCTATACATTTTTAATATAATTCTTCTATGAACTTTTTGAGGCTCCTTCATATTATCATTAGTATGGTCACTATGTCTTATTTATAAATGTATAAATATTCAACATTTTCTTTACTGTTTGTGGGAAAATAATTTTTCTTTTAAAACCTGTACTTTCAACACTATATATCTTTGATTTTACTGTAAATATAACACAGAATAAAGGAACTATATTTTAACCTAGTCTTCATTCTACTATTAACTTTTCAACAGTCAGAACTAATCTCTTTATTCAGAACTTATTAAATTTGAGGATAAATTAAATGTTGATCTAATACATAAGAGATGTTAGGTAATTAACATGTTTCTCTTATTTATTTCAATAACTAAAAACACACACAAAATACTCATTTGTTTGTTTTTTTGTTTTGTTTTGTTTTTTGGGGTTTTTTTTTCAAAATGCTCATTTGTAAGACTACAAAGAGAGGTAGGAGAATTAAAGTATACAGAAACTTGATATTGAATAACTATAATAACTTAAGAGAAACTGCAGATCAAATTATGTCCCATGCGCAAAACAAGGGCATATATTAAAATAGAGTTACCCTCAGATATGGACAATAGTCTTATCTATTACAGTAACATCATTTTTAAAGTTGTATCATATTGATATGTCTATATACCAGGGAATATAAAATTAAATACAAATGCCTATAAACTAGTCAAACAAATAAGCAAACAACAAAATAATTCCATTAAAAACAAAATAAACTAAAATATTTATTGTTCTCATAGTTTAGAAAATTCTTCCATTTTTAAAAAAAATCCATAAAATGTATGAAAATGTTTGGTCAGCACTTATGTACCTGGAATCATGTATGTACATGTAAAAAATACACACATATCCATATAAACACAACTTACACTGGAACCTGAAAAATACGATCTTTCATTAGCAGAAACAGACTTACATAATGTAGTTTATGTTCCCAATGCTCCTTTCATTATTATAAAATCTAACTTTTAAATGATAGATTTAACTTTTCAATTTTCTTACCTTGAAATATTGCTTTACTTTTTCTTGTAAAAATGTTGGATTTTCCTTAAGGCACTCTCTGAATTGAGCCATTTGATTTCCTAATTTCAAGAGTTCCACAGGGTCCCCATCATGATTCCAGCAAGAAGCTATGAACTGGGATAAAGCATTTTAAGTTCACATTGCGTATTATACTACAAATGCTCGATTATCCCAGTAAATATCAGAGGCTTTAAATTTTATTAAGATCTTAAGTTTCTATATTGGACATTATCACAAATGACAGCTTATAACCCAAATTGAGTCATTATCTGGTTGAGAGATTAAATTAACTCTATCCCAGTGTTCTAATACAAGGAAAAGCACAGTTTTACGTAATTTTCAGAAATAATAATCATTACTGACAACCAGTCACATACATTTCTACCCCTCTAAAGTATTCCATATAAATCTAAATCACATAAAAACATAAATTACCATAAAAAAGCTAATAAAAAGGCAGAAATAAGTCATAAAATTAAGAAAACAAGCTAAATCGAATAAAAACTTAAATTTAAGAAGTTAATTACATCAGACCTAAAATTGTGTAACTTTCTGAAAACATATACACTTTAAAAGTCCAAATAACAGTTTTATGTCAATCTAGACCGGAGGAATTTAAAAAGTTCATGGAAAACTAATAATCAAAGGAAATGGATTTCTCCATGAACTTTTACTCAACTCCCTTGTATTTTCAGTGCTATCATGAGCCAGTCATTTTAAAAGCAAAAAGAGGTGGTTGAGAAATTAATTACATACTGATGTCAACGTAAGTCCAAAGCTAGTTGATTGGTGTTTCATTTGTACTTCAGTTTTATGAAGCAAAGCTTCAATTCGATCATCTTCAAATCCTTTTCTATAGAACAAAATGAAGAACTGAGATGATGAAAAGAAATAATGTTTTAGAAGTGCTAGGTAGCAGATACAATATTTAAAATAGTTAATGATGAAGTAATGTATGCTTGATGACAACAGGCCACAAAACTGAGAAGGGTCATTCCCCTTACCAAACCAAACAGCATTCATGAATTAAGAACGAAAGCAAATAAGTGCAAAGAAATCATACTTACTCAATGACTTCATCAATTGTTTTATCAATAATGTTTTTGACTGTCTGAATATCTTTCTCAGCAATCCCTTGTAGGCCTACACTGAAGAAGGCCTCCCTTGTATAACCATTGTATCTAAAATCCAAAAAAGAGATGATGCATTAACATCCATGATTTTCATCATTCACTTTCACCAAATATGCCGCAGAACAGAACTTAGAATTTAAACATCCAGACCCTCCACTAAACTAACAAACATAGGAGTATTCTCAGATACTCCCACCTCCCTCAAATATAATTAGCTACATTTAGACTCTTTCCTTTTCTTACTTCTAAAAATCAACACAAACTTAATGTACGGCAAACTAAATAGAGAAAATGAGAGAGCTGTGGAACTGTATAGACTCTTAACATTTCAAAGAGCATTTTAATACACTAACGTTTATAATAGGCAGCACAGAACATTCTGAAATCTTGAAAAAGCTCTCTTGGTTTTTGGCTTGTTTTTTTCTTTTGTTTTGCCAAATGTTCCCTTCTGGACTCTATAAACAACTTCTTCCAGAATCCAAATCTAAATCAGTTTTGTGTCCTAGGGGAGGGAGGTGTGGTCCTGCCACCCCATAGGTTAGCAGCATCCCAGGGCTCTAAGACACCCTAGATGACAGTTATCAACCTCCGCTCCATATGACACCAAAACGTCCAGACATGGAAGAACATCCCCCTGGAGGACAAAACCAGTCACTGAGATCTACTGATCAAACCTAGGCATAAAACTTACCCAACATTAGGAGAAAAGTCTGTGCCAAGTCCAGATTCAATTAAAGCTTTATAAAAGGGAGAATTGGGCCCACCGATCAAGAGTGAAGACAAAAGAGTTAATGTGAAGGATTCAAATGTATCAGTGATTCTTCCGTTTCAAAAGAAGACAGGAGGAGCATGGCAGAGAAAGAAAGGGAAAAAAAGAAAACCTGTTGGTCCTTCTAACATTTTCAAAATCATCATTAACATTCTCATTTCCAAAGATGTTGAAGTTCCACAACAGCCTTGACTTTTAACCTCCATTTTAACAATTGCACAGGTTAAAGAGAACTATTCTTTTAGCTTACAATGCATTTATATACTGTGATTGTTTTTTTCTTTTTGGTGCCAAACCATAAAACGTACTTAATTCAATATCCGATACTTATTGACAAAATGTTATCTACAATTATAAGAACACTATAAAGTAGACTAAAATCTGGACTAAGAAGAGATTGGTTCAAAGCTGTACAGCTACTAAGCACCAGACACACAGACAGAATGAACTGCCAAGGGAACACTTGCCCTTTCATAAACAGCCCTTCTTAATATCATGTCCATGAAATCGCTAGAATTATAGTTAGTTGTCTTATAGTTTTCCAAAGTGAATATTCATAGTATTTTGTGAGCCCCAAAATATTAACTATTGCTGTTTTATGCCAGTCTTAACTCTATAAGGAAAGAAAACTTTCAAAAACAAAAAGAAAGTAAACTGTTTTTCTCCTAGATAGCTACACAAAGTCATCTTTTCCCTCTAAAACCCTCTCAAGTGTTAAGACCTTTCCTGGTGTTTAGCTCTCTGGTACGAAAACCTAAATCTTAATTACACATTTATCTGTACTTGATCATGGAATTCCACCTGGACAGCTTTCTCCTATTTTCAATGGTTACAAACTGTAAGAACTTCCGCGTACCCTGGTAAGAGGAAGCTGACACTGACAGTTGTCTGCTTAGAGGAATCTGCAGCGAGTGAGTCGGGGCCACATGTTATCTGGTATTCCTTCTGTAAAATGACATGACATTTCAGGTTGCCACAGAGTAGGAATAGGTTCAAACCAGTACACGCTACTCTGGATATGGGAATTGAACCAAAAATGCGTTATACAAAATTAACTTTCTTTTTCACAAATAACCACCCCTTAGGCTCAAAACATTCTTAAAAACACTATGCAGCCCACAAAAACATTTACAATTCCTATGATTACTATATCGTTCCAGTATTCATGTACTTAATAGGTAGAATCTTTAAAAAGTGATTTTTCTGTAGACCTACAGGTTTATCCCAAGGCTTCTGAGCTGGCACTGTGGTACTTGGTTCAATTTTCTGGAATTTACTCAGTGCTTCTTCATCGATTTGTTTCAGGTGTTTCTCTAACTGGAAATTACCATATGTGAAGATCCTGAAATTTTAAGAAGCTCTATTAGTTTATTTTAATTAAAAGATTTCAAACTAGCAGTCAAGCCTTTTTGTATGAAATGAAGAATACACAATATACAACAATATAAAGTAGATAGCAAGCCAGTTTACATAATGAAAGAACTTTATACATGGGTATAAATTTTTTTCCTACGTATCTAACTACAAACACCAAATAGAAGCTTCCTTTTTTTTTTTTTAATAAAATACGTTGGCTGTAAAACCAAAACAGAACATAAGCTGAAAAAATTAATTATAACGGTAAAGCTAGCAACTATATGGTAAAACTTATGGCTTTTGTGAAGAATCTGAATATACCACGGACAGCCAGAGAACTGACAGCTGTGTCCTGGAAGAAGTGTAGCCGGAATGCTCCTTAAAAGTGACAAGAAGGTCCTTGGTGAAGGACCTCACACTTGGCAAAGTGGAGGGCCAGTGAAAGAGAGGAAGACCGCAGAGAGATGAATTAATGCAGGAGTGGCAACAGGGCAGCTGGTGATTTTGAACTGCCACCTTGCAGATCACAACCCCAACATAACCGCTGTGCCGCCACCTAACAAAAAAAATCTAAATATAAAATACAGGCATGGCAAATATCAAGTGAATTATTTGTTTAAATAATTATTGCAAATGTATTATATTATTATTATTATTGTAAAACAATAAATTTATGTAAGACTGAAAAGCCAAAACAAAGCATAGTAAAAAAATCCAATTTCAAGCTACAAATTTCAGATTGTAAATGCTTTTTTTTTTTATTGTAAATGCTTTTAAGCTAACCCATTATTCAACCTGGGGGTGTATATACTGATAGAGTCAATCTTCTTTTTTTTTTAATGTTGTCTAAAGTATTTTCAGATTTAGGAAGCAAGTATCCAAAAAAAACAAAATGGAACAGAACAAAAGGAGCCCTGGAGGCACAAAGCTAAGTGCTCTGCTACTTCCCAAAGTCTTGGTGCTTGATGCCTCCCAGCGGCTCCACGGGAGAAAGATCTGTGCTTCCTTCTACAAACATGACAGAGGTCCCCAGACTTATTTGACCAATGGCCCCCTTTTTAGAAAAAAATTATTCAGCATTCCCTGGCATTAAAAACTTTTGTATTATAGCCTCTTAACCAAGATAAAGTGTAGGTATTTGCTTTGGCAGCCCCCTTGGGGAGATGCCATTGCTCACTTTGGGTAAACTGTTCAGAACAGCACCAACAATAACCACAAAATGTACATGTGGTCATATATGTACAGCTATAAGCCAGATGCTTCTGCAGCTGTGACTGCAAAGGCAGTGTTTGTAACCACTGTCCTGTACTGAGAGTCGTCATTAGTTTGGGGGTGGGGTGGGGTGTTCTTAATGAATGCCCATATAAAGTAGACAGGCAATCTAGCATGCAAAGAATCTTACCTACAGCTACATTTCTTTGAGACGGAAAAAATGAATAAAGTCATGTCATTAGGTAATGCAAGCAAACAAATTAGCCACCACCACTGAACTTAACAAATGAAATGTTACCTAGCATTACTTGGGTGATAATGAGTAGCATGAAACTGCTTCAGTTGTTCCCATGTAAGATCCGGGATGCACAGCGGATCGCCACCAGAGATCACTGAGTAAGTGTGGTCAGGAAGAAGTCTATTTTGAAGGTGCTGTGAGAATATTCGCTCATTATCTGTCTTCAAATTAAAAGAAAATAAATAAATAACCCACATTATTCCATCATAATGCAGCATACCAAGCACATTCTGGGAGCACAGAACTATAACACTTTAAAGATAAAACTGTTCTTACAGAAAGCATGGTCATTCATGCAGTTACTGATTAACACTAGCATTAAGATTATGAATAATTTATGCATTGGAGCCACCAGACCGGCTCCTTACACTCAGTACAGATTGAGTAATCAATAACTGCATTGCTGAAAGCCAATAAAAGAGTACATTGAAACTAGGAAGGAGTCATTTTTGCCCACTAACTGTAAAAAGCCTGGTGAAGTAGTGGGTTACCAGTTGGAATGTTAACTGCCAGGTCAGCAGTTCAAAACCACAAGCTGCTTCTTGGAAAAAAGATGAGGCTTTCCCCTCCCCTAAAGATTCAGAGTTTAAAAAAATAAAACAAACAAACAAAAAAGATCCGGGTTTTCAGAAAACCACAGGAGCAGTTCTACTCTGTCCTATAGGGTCACTATGGGTTTAGTTACCTGTACTGGTGATAGACTCCATGGGATTGCAGAAGACTTCAAAGGAAAGCCCTAACTTGACTTTCAACAAGGTGACTTGAAGGAAATGATGATACCCAAAGTGAGTATTAAAGGAAAAGAAACGATTTGTCAGCTTAAAGTGGTCACAGGCCAAAATATCAGGAAACCCAAGCAATCCCAAGCACTTCAGAAATAACTAGCACAGAGCAGGGACTGGTCTTAAAAGTTGAGACAGTAAACGCTGATGCAGGACTAGGGCAGCATTTCCCCATAGAACTTTTGAATAAAGGGATGTTTTTCTTTTTTAGATAGTTTTACTGACATATACTTAACATAGCTACAATTCAATGGTCTAATCATATTAAAAAGAGCTGTGCAATCATCAAGGTTGTCTCTCTATTACCTAGGTTTATAGGTTTATACGTATCTATAACTAGATATGTAGGTTTGTACATTTCATACACAAAAAACATATTTTCTTTAAAACGGGTCAAAAAGAGATCCAATGATATTACATTTTCACCGACGTCTGCCATACTCGACTTCACAATGCTCTCTAGTAACAGAGCGATTCATATCCCTCAATTCCGATGGAAAGGGATTCACCAGAGGTTTCATCCATGTGTGGGCCCTGCAAAGGGATTTGGGGCTTCTACTGTCATCTATAGCTTTCTGCAAGCCAGGTGTTCACAACTTAAGCTCTGATACCATTCCCTCCTTTAGATTTGGATTACTTTACTTACAAACCTTGGATCACACAGGCTGATGTGCTTCTTCTATGAGAATTTAGTAGACTCCTCACTTAGATGGCTGGTTGTTTGAAAACAAGCCTGTAAGACCCCAGATACTATTCTTTCTGATAGACACCACCTGGTGTCCGCACTTTGCTATAGCACCCATTATGTGCAGTGATCTCTTCTTGAGAGCAAGCTTGAAGCAGGGCCATGTCTTAAGAACTAATTGTTCACTAGAATTAAGTGCAAGCCCAAAATTCACTCATTCACCTAAGGTTCATATATGTCTCTGGTCCACCTTAGAGGCATTATTGTCTTTTTATGTTGCAGAACATTACTGATCATCCCCGTGGGCATCACTTCCCCCGCCATCAAATCATTGATGACTCATGGCGACCCTATAGGGCAGGGAAGAACTGCCCCTGTGAGTCTCTGAGCCTACAAATACTCACAGGTGCAGAAAGCCTCATCCTCTCCTTGAGGAGCTCTTTGGTCGTTTCAAATTGCTGACCTTGTAGTTGGCAGCCCGATGCGTAACCACTAAGCATTTGACAGTGTCATTAATTTAGCCACTGTCAAGACGAGGAAATTATGCCAGTATGGGCCAGCTGTGATCCACAATATATGAATTATTGACTGGCACAGATTGGACTCTTAAGTGACTGAGCACTATTTACATAAATAATGAGGGCAAATCTTCCAGTAATATTCCTGCACAACAGCAGAGCCACACCTACAAGATTAATACAAGTCATAATGAAGCAAGAAGGTCATTAAAATGATAAGTACATGGTAGTTCCAGGCCACCATTCGTTGGGCACCCACAGGGCAAGAAATTCGGATCAAAGGCCAGTTCAATGCTAGTAGTCGTCTACTGCTTCTCACATGAGGGAGTTTCAGCCTTAAGTCCAATGGCTACAAGTGGGTTTGAGGTAAAGCCCAGTTCACTTAGTGGTGTTTCCACATCAAGTTATTCTGGTATGGCCTCTGTGGCCTATGAAGGATGTTGTGTGCCTCAAAAAAACAGAGTCTAAAGTTCCAGTGATCTATAACACACAGACTGGATCACCCAGGCTGCACAGAAAGTAAGTCCAAAGTGTTTAGTTAGGAACCTAGTACCATACATATTCTTCCCCTGTTCCACACAAGTATTATTAAATGTTGTTTGGGGTTTTTTTTCCCCTAATGGGAGGTTGTTCCTGCCCACTTTCCTACCTACAGAGATGTAACTGACTCCTCTGAGACGTACTGCTCGCCCCGTCTCTCATCCCTGACTTGAATTTCCAGTTAAGTTTTCTTATCACTCTAGTGGGAGTGTCTGTTGGATTGAGGTGACCTTAGCACAATGTTGTATGGAAGCAACTGAATATTCTTCTCCTTCTCCCCACATCTTGAAAAGCTGACCCCAGCTGAGGTGAGGGCTCCTCTGTCGAAGCGGTTTTTAAGAAGTACATTTAAATGGGTGAGTCATGTTTCATGGGTGTTACCTAGTTGCTGAGGGGACTGGACTGGAAGAATGCATGCCCCGAGAGCAGTGACTGGTCTTCATCTTGGTGTTTATCCTGAGAGTAGTAGACGGACATACAATGTCTGTCCTTCTGTGACTGACTAACTTCACTCAGCATAATGGTTTCCAGGTCCTTGCATGTCATGAGGTGTGACCCACAACCGTTGATTAAGTCCCTGGTGAATCCAGGGATGTGAATAACTTTACATCATGCGGAAGGCATTGGAAAGTGGATTGCTGCAGATGCAGTTAGGTTAAAATTTAGACCCCTATCAGTTGATCTCCCTTATGATCCATTTAAACTTGTTCTAGTCTTTAATATGCTCTGCTTTCTTTTCAAATGAGGGTTTTAATCTGTTTTACTTTGTTATTTTTGTTATTTATTTTTTCCTGGTTTTCTGCATATGAAATCCAGGATATAGGCAAATCTAGACAGTACCTGGGTCAGTGGTTCATTGGGAGAGGTCGAGGGGAGATGGGGAGCTATAACGATGCGCACAAGAATGAAGACAATGTTCTACAACTGATTGTGGAAGTGATTATACAACTTATCTTGATGTGATTCAACTATGGAATTGCTTTTCATTTTTGTGGGGTTTTTTCCCATCTATAGAATTGCACAATGTGTGAACTATATGCCAATAAAACTGGTAAAAAACAAAGTACAAACACACAAAAAAATGCATTTTCTGTATCATAAATTACAGCTGAGGCATGTTTACATACTTATTAACTTAAAGCTCATCGATAAATATTAAATATTAACAAATACCTTTTGAAAAATATTTTTCATTAACAAAAGCAAACAAATATGGAGAATAGCAGCCCAATTTTATATTTTTACAAATTTCTTAAAGGCCTGGCTTAATTGAAGGCAGCTGGTTCTCATAGCTGCCTCTGTTTTCAATATACTGTGATATCGCACATCAAATCCAGCTTTGAGAACTCCACTGTAAGCTTAGGCAAGAATGAGAATGGAAAACATTACGTCTCAATGTCGTTATGAAATGGTTTCACCCACTGACCTCCTGCAGATCATCGACCAGGGGTTCCCAGACCACAGGATAGAAGCCAAGGCTCTAGAATGAGCAGGAGCCCAGCCCTGCTATCATCCTATGGTCTTTGTTCACAGCACTGCCCATCCAGGTAATTCGAGAAGTTATACGAAAATGTTAAGTGAAATGTTGGAATGGCAACTCTCTCTCAAACCTATTTGTATTTCCTGTTTTACACAGATAAGACCACAAGTTTAATACAAGAGGAAAAAGGAAAAAGTAACTTACAAATGCTCCCTTCATTTCATTAAAGACAACGCCTTTAAAGATCAAGGGTGTTTGGGGGTCACTTGGATTCTCATGCTCTAGCCTCCATCCTTCCTGCCTAAACAGTGAAAAATTGGTGATGAGATGATAAAGACTCCAGTACTTAGAAAACAAGAGTAACTAGTGAACCCTTACTTACCAGAAGTCCAGTTCCCGTAAGCATGGGAAAAAGGCTGCATCCAAATACACCGAGAGGAGATTCTGAAAATCCTTGGGGTTTTGTGTGGAAAAAGGATACAGAGTATAGTCACTAGCTGGGGACAAATGAAAAGTAAGAGTTAAAACACAGCAGATACTACCAAAGTTACTTTCGAGCTTAATTTCACCATTAAAAAAAGGCTCCTGCATCCAGAACACAAACGATACAATCCTATGCTTTGGGCCTGGTAATCTTACTAGTCTGACTCTTTCACTTACCTTTGCGTTTCAACTTTTCCAGATCTGACACACTGTCTGTCACTTATGAGCACTTAGTACTACTTCTTTCAGTAAACATTTACAGTTTCAGCTTTTCTGGAGATCTTAAAATAATCTCATTCTACAAAGGGATGGTTTCATTGTTCTCTTTCAAATGCACGCACTCTGCTCCAACAGCACTTCATTGTCACATTCACCGAAAGTAACACCCAAACAGCAGCTACATAATCAAGGTGAATACTAATGCTACACAGGCTCTGCACTTTTCCAGAAAGAACGCACACATCATTTACTGAAAACCTCACTTCTGATCATCTGAACATCCTGTGGCTCTTCTAAAAGATTAAATTTCTGACATCTTTCCAGGGTTGGCAAACTAACTTTCAAGGCACATGCATGCTTCCGGTACATGTGTGTAGCTCTGAAGTATAACCGAGAAATTTTAGAAGACATTATTCAGATAATAGTGATTTCATTTGTTGCAAAAAAAACCCAAAACTATTATTTATGACTCTTGAATAATTTTTAAATTGTTGTAAGGGGCAGGATTGGCTCTTCCATCTCAAAAGTTTGCTGACCCAAGAGACAAGTCAGCCAGGGTGCAGTATAGCACTGACAAAGCACTTAATATTCCTCTGGTTCCCTGAGGCTTCCCCACCCCCAATATCATAACCCCAGCTCTACGTTACAAATCCGGCGAGACTGGGGCATGTATACTGGTTCAGACAAGAGCTCTCAACACACAGAATCTGGGACAGGCACAGAAATAGAAGTAGCGATATCAAGAGGGTAAGGAGAAGGTGGGGGGAAAGGGGGAGAAATGGGGAAACCGATCGCCATGATCGACATACTAACCGCCTCCCCCCCCAAAAAAGGGGGAAGAACAACAGAAACGTGGGTGAAGGGAGACAGCGGTCGATGTAAGATATGAAAATAATAATAATTTATAATTTGTCAAGAGGATGAGAAGGTGGGATGGAAAAAAGAGGAGTTAATACCATGGGCCCAAACAGAAAGAAAATGTTTAGAAAATGATGATGGCAACATATGTACAAATGTGCTTGTTTTAACTGATGTATAGATTGTTACAAGAGCTATAAGAGCCCCCAATAAAATGATTTTTTAAATACATAAATAAAGTGCTAATGGCAACAAAAAAAGTTTGCTGACCCGAGTTAGAAAACAAGTAATTTACTCTGGTGCAAATTCCTCTATTTATTCTGACAAACTGATTTTGGGTAAGGACATCTGTCTCACCTGTGAAGGCATTCATGAACGTCGATAATGACCTATTTAACATTTTGAAGAAAGGATCTCTACAGGGGAATTTCTGGGAACCACAGAGAACTGTGTGCTCAAGAACGTGGGGAACACCAGTACTATCCATTGGAGTCGTACGAAACTGCACACTGAGAGAAAGGAAAAAGAACACACAAATGAGAAATGGCAAGGCTTCACACTAACACAGGTTTTAAACGTGTAAGGAGCTCAGATCATTAGAATTAATCATTTTAGTGTCATGAGCTTTCAATAAAATGTTTCTAACTATAATAGAGAAGATCATTGCTTCACACTAGAGCAGTTTAATCAATACAACCAAGGATCTCAATTCAAGTAATCTTTTCCTTATATTTTTGGACTCTACTGCCAACGAGAATAAAATTTTACTGAGATATCATTTTAAGTTACTTAGGATACAGTAGGTAGTTTAAATAGAAAATATTTTAAATCAAAAGTAGCTTAAAAAACAACCAAAAAAATAGCTTTTTGAGCATGTTTTTGCAATGCACCACATACCTAAACAAATTATTTTTGTCTTCTCTTGCGACATGTAAATATTTAGCACCTGTGCTGTCATGACTGAGTTTCACAGCAGTCAAGAAGAGTTCAGGAATAGGTGTTACCTACATTTCAAACAAAAAATATGGTTATTTTAAGTTAACTTAGAGGACTGATGTGTTTGCCTCATAAAATAGACAATATGGGAACATAATCTTTCAGGGTTGAAAGAATATCAGAAACTATGTGTTAAAATTTTTTATCTTCCCAAACTGTTAGGACCATCAATGAGGGAATTAGGACCAACTTGAGAATTTTGGCACAGGGAATACATAGGCTATCAGAAATAGGGAAGGACATAAACACATAGGAGGCACAAATTGACAAATGGGATATACTGAAGATAAAACACCTGTGTACATCGAAAGAATTCACCAAGAGAGTAATAAGACGGTCCATGGACTGGGAAAACATCTTTAGCAATGACACATCAGACAAAGGTTTTATTACTAAAATCTACAATACTCTGCTACCTTCCAAAAAGAAAAAACTAATTGCCCACTGAGGAGGTGGGCAAAGGACCTGAATAGAAGTTTCACAGGGGCAGAAATCCAAATGGCCAATAA
>NW_022103928.1:31279232-31283871 GCF_000313985.2 Echinops telfairi | reverse complement strand
CTTACAGAGGAGGGAATTAAGGCCTAATGTTGGTAATGCACCTACTCCTCACTGAACAACATCGTTAAGTCTCGAAGTCCTAAAAGTCGTACTGTGAAAACGGATAACCATAGACATCACAAAAGGGAAGATAACCGCATCACTAAATAACTGCCAAATTACATTATTCCATAACTGCCAAATCACTGAGAATCCTGGTGCAGCTAAGTTGACACACAGCCATCACAGCAGGGTTGCTCTAGCCTTCCTCCTTGGCTGCTCATTACTGAGAGATGTACATTGTTCAATCACAACTAGCCAGATGATAGATTTCTGATGACTTCAAATGTGAAATGCTGTATAACATGATAGTTGATTAGTAGGTATAATACATATCCATTATTATTACTGGTACACATTTTCACCTTTCACACATTTCCTGTGGTAAGTATTCTCATCCCCCACCTTCATATAAAAAAATTAATGCATCAATATGAAATGATTTGCCCAAGATCACAGAGAGCCAAAATTCAAACTGTGGTCTACCTGTGCTCTTTTTATTTCCATGCTGCCTTCTAATAATCATAATGGCTCTCACCTTTTTCCTGTCTGCTACATGTGTCTTTTGCTTTTACACATTTCATATCATTTAATGTTCAGAAGGGCTCTATAAATAAGCTCTTATCCTGGAAGAGCTGAAGGACGGTCCCCAGAGTGAAATTTGGCTTCACCTCATTTGTGATGCGTTCTAGTGGAAGCCCGGGGTTATTACCAGTTCCTTGTTTCTCCTGGAAGGATCAGCAGGCAGACAGCAGGGTCTTCAGAATAGTGGGAGCCGGGAAGAATACAAATCTTCCCAATCAAAATGAATGAATCCTCATTCCGAGCTTGGTCATCTCCCCCTTGTATGCACACCTTTACTCTAGATTCCACATTCTTTTGTATTAGAGGTTTTATTTTATCTGCCACGTATGTCAGCTGGCTGTGTCTTTCCTTCAATCGTACCATAACACTGTGAGGAACACATAACTTATTATCCCTACTTTCCCTATGTGGTGAAAATAAACCTGTTCAGACTTAAACAGCCAGTAACTGGCAGAACTAACATTAGAATTTGAGTCTCCTGAGTGCAGGGTGGGACCACTGTCACCCAAATGGGTGGCTAAGTAATAATGCTGGCACAGTCTGTGACTGTTCACTTATTTCATTGTGTTCAAAGCTCCCCTGAGCTTTGTCAGGGATGACCAATAGACTAATTAGACTAATATTATTGTAGAAACTTTCAAAAGTTTGCCTAGTAACAGCTTTCAGGTATACATTTCTCTAACAAGAATCATGGGTTTGGAAAAAAAAAAAGAACAATCATGGGTTTATCATAAAATACATTTTCATAAAGCTTGAAAAACAAAGGAAAAGAATTCACCACTCTGAATAAGGTTTATAACTATGTGCTTTATGATAAATCCCACTTTGTTCCGTGACCTTTACAGGACTTTATCAATGCTCTGACCTTACTATCAGAAGGCCATGCATCAGTCAAACTAAATAACTGTGTCCCTGAACCTTGCCTTGGCCTGCCACATCACCACTTACACAGGACGTACGCTTTGCTAGAGTACCCAACGATCTTCCCCCTCTTCCTAAGAGAAATGGAACTTTCTCCATTAATCTCCCTATTTCACTACCCAGAACAATACACACTATTGGTCTTCCCTCGTATTTTTCCCTTCTCATATGTCATTAATCATGCTGCCCCTGTATTAAAGTCTAAATATTTGAACTGCTCATTTTTCAACTATTAGACTGAATTTTAAAAGGTATGCAACCATTTAAGCAGAGCAAACAAACACCAACAAAAAACAAGCAAACAAAAAGCAATAAAACTTCTTGGAACATAAATCTATGGAAATGAAGATGCACAACCCTTTATCTGTAATTCTGAAAACCAATAGCATGAAATAATTTTTAAAATCATTTGCATAAACTTCTAGCAAACTCTTTAGGGGACAAATCTTGACCAGAACTGCTAAGAGTTATTTAGAAGTTTGATGTAGCACACTATAAACAGTACTATATTAGGGTACAGAAATACGAATGTGTTTGACTATGAAGGGTTGATACCAGCCTCCTCTAGGAATGTTATTTTCTAAAATCTGAAAAAATTACAAATCCCAAAAGATGTCAGGCATGCAGGGACTGAGGTATGGAAGTGGGATCAGGAAACCATTCTGTTTCCAAACTCTATTCGGTTGGGCACCCGCGATGCATCAGCAAGTATGCCTGGTTCTAGAAACACACACTGCAGAAAAACCCAGTCTTGCTTAGGAAGGACCCCACACAGCAGCAGAAGCTGCATCTCTGTTAAGATGCTGACATGTAAACAGTGTATCAAAATGCACCAGTACCTGGTTTACAGTGAACCCGTGGATTTTTTCTCCTACTTTATATTGTAGAGCTCTCTCACAAGCTTTACTGCTTGTCCACCTCCATGTTTCCCGGTTGGTACAACTGTATTTAAGAAAGGTAAAAAAAAACTTCTGGGTGACATAACTAGGCAGCATAATAAAAGCTATTCATGGATAGAGATAACTAATTCAAAGAACAATTGAATCATGTAACTTCCAGACACATGCCAGCAAATTCATTTCCCATAAAGTTCTTTCATTTTTAACCTTTTACCTCAATCCAGCTAAACTTTCTTATTATTAGCATGTTGTTGGTACTGAAAACCTATTACTTGTACAAACAAGTTCACCATGTGCAAATGATGATCCAGGGCTACCAATTTTCAAATTAGATATATTCTCAATTATATAAAAATAAATTTCCTCTAAGAATAGCTTTTTCGGCCAAGGCCAAAGATTTTACCACCCAGCTGAGCTAGGGTTTTGTACATAACAAATAAAACTAGTCCTTCAAAAAAAAAAGAGAATAGCTTTTTCCATCATACGAAAAAGAACATCACAGTAAAACAATACATTCAAACTAGAGTAAAATACCAGTACACAGTGAACACATTGATGACAAGGCTCCCTGCCCATCGTTATCTCTGTGACATCTAAGCAGGGGTTACTTGTAGGAGGGAGAAAGGGTATCAGGAAGCAGCAATTTCAAGCTGAGTAATGGTGACACAACTTTCTAAAATAATTACCCTTGGGGGACGGGGAAGAAAAATCATTACTCTTTGCACTGTAATATGTTTTATATGAGATTTCTAGACTAACATTCTATCTCATGAAAATATACTTTTTAAAAAGAAGATATGCACAAAAAGCAAATTTTAAAAAAATAATGGGCTAGTCATTGGCAATATTATAGCGAGATCATCAACTTAACAAATTCTAGAATCAGAGCATTTTAAGAAGTTACTTATCATCAAGAACACAATCACACAAAAAAAGAATATGCCACATTAAATGCATATAAACCTAAAGATGCAATACTTGGGTTCCCCCTTCCCACGACTGGAAAAAAAAACGCCAGCTAATCATTCCAACTCCTGAGACCCCCAAGTGTTTCCAACAGGGCGCCTTTGGGGCTTAATAGGGTTTTCACGTTTCACTGGCAGCGCATCATTGAGTCTTTCTTCCAGGTAGGTTTGAACCATCAGCATATTAGTGAGTAGATGGCAAACACACACACACACACACACACACTCACACACTTTTTTGTAGTTTATAACATATGAGGAAGCTTCAAAAAGTTCACAGGAAAATAGAATTAAAAGATAATTGAACTGTTCCACAAACTTTTTGAAGTTCCCTCCTATGAATAATACTGCTTCTGACAAACAAACCCACTCTCAAAACTGACATTCCAAAGCTCCCCACCTGGGCTGTAACAGTAAGTGCACAGGGTGAGCAGGGTTTTGAGGTGTAGCGAGGCAATTATTTGTCATCTATTTTCTAAACAAAAATGTTCCCCGCATTTATAAACATGTAAGATCTGACATTCATTCACGGTTAGAAACTAAATGCATTTTCTCATATAATCTTTTTTTTTTTTTAATGTTCGATTCGGGTGGCTGCGATCTTACTAAGAGTTAACAGTTTAGGGAAAGTAGAGCTGGAGAAAGGCCTCCTAAGGATTCTCTGCTCCGTAAGAGAAATGAAATGGGAGCAAACATAGACATGAACATTATAACCTGTTAGTTACTTTTATTACACATATGAAAACCCACATTAATGATAACCTTCACTTCAAAGGGGCCAGACAACCTCCACACTGGGCAGGCCACCCACCCTGGGGATCACGTGAGGTCCACGCGGGGGAAAGAGGGTCAGGGAAGCTCCTTGGGGCCCCGGAAAGCCGCACCGACTTTCCCAGCTAAATCCCACCAGCAGCCCAGGCCGGAAGTCCCTTCCCTTCGCCGCAGGCCCGGAGAACCCTCGGGCAGGGAGGCCAGGGATTTGGGTGCTCATCCTCCTTTCTAGGAGGAAGGGGTTACACGCGTTCCCTGCCCCGGGCCACGGAGGAGGACCTCGGGCTGAGGCCTGGGGGGTGGGACCTGAGGAGGACAGCGGGTTCAAGACCCCGGACCAGAGGGGAGGTCAGGCAGAACAACCCCTGGGCCAGTTTGCCTCCCCACACCGTCTCCTTGACCCCTTCCCCACCCCACTCCGTGCCTGCGCACTGGCCAGCGTGGGCAGGGCCCGCCCCC
>NW_022103928.1:31271354-31277763 GCF_000313985.2 Echinops telfairi | reverse complement strand
TTTAGGAACTAGAGGAAAGTTGTATTTCTCATCATTGTTACATCGCACCCTGACTGGCTCAGTTCGTTCTTCTAACAGGAGTCCATGGTACACAATGTTCTTTGCCAGCACGGTCATTCAAAGACCTCCTTTCTTCTTCAGTTTTCCTTATCGAACGAGGTCTTGTACAGAAGATTTGCCCCATAGAATACAATGTTTGATTCCTTAACAGACGCTTTCATGGATGCTGATTACAGATCCAAGTAAAATGATATATTTGACAACATCCATCTTTTTCTCCATTTGCCATTGGTGTTGATGATTGGTCTGGCATGAAGATTTCTGTCTTCTCTGTGTTGAGTTGTAATCCATACAGACGCCTGTAGTCTTTGATCTCCATCCAGAAGTGTTTCAAGTCCTCGGCATTTAGCAAGCAAGGTTATGCCGTTTGCATGTCACAGTGTTCATGACTCTTCCTCCAGATCCCAGCGCCATGTTCTCCTCGGTGTGGTCCAGTTTCCTGGGTTATTTGCTCAGCCTACAGACTGAATTAACATAGTAAAAGGACACAAGCTACAGAACAACTCAAGAAGTCCTGCAAGAGGTTGGAATAGTTTCCTGACTCTGGTCACGTTGTTACCGTACCTTAGTTTCCTAGTGCTGCTATCACCGAGAAGCCACAAATAGGTCGTTTTAACAGTCAGAAATTAATTTTCTTCCACCAGCTGCAGGGAAAAGCTCTCTTGTTCACACTGGGGGGGCGGGGAATCTTGTCTCATTTTCTCTAACATTCTTCTTGACATTACATTATGATCTCCACCAGAAATGTATGAGAGTGATTTTTTTAAAATATTGCTATAAAATCATAGATGCTATTATTAAGCAAAGTATAAAAATCTGAAGCTAACATTTGTCGACATCATCCTCTTATCTAGGTTTATACACTTGTGAAGTAGGTGTTCCCATCTCCCTTCCCTGGAAAAGTCTGCACTCTTATTTACACCACTTCGAACCAGCGTTTGGGGAACAAAAAGAATTGTGAAGGGGCAAGATCAGAATGAGGTGGTACATTTGTTGTGATGGAAAACACGCCTCATGCAATTTTGCTGGTCTTGTTCCCAACGTTTGTTTTTGATTTTCTGAAAAATCTTTATTATGAATTCTGTGATCATGCCATGTCCTTCATGGAAATCTATCGAGATTACCCCTTGGGAATTTAAAACAAAAACAAACAACAGTCATTATAACCTCCTGAGTTGGCCTCTCTGCCTCAAATTTAACTGGCCCGGCAGAACCCTTCTGTGCCACTAGTCTGATTGGACCTTTTCTCAAGTTTCAAAATTAAAACAAATGTATGATTGAGAAAACATGTCTCCAGCTGTCCTCAGATCACAGAGACACATTGAAGCACGTTTTGTTTAGAATTAACCGGTGCATGCATGTTCTTGTTCATCTCTCTGCCTAATCTGCTCATTCATCTCTCAAGAGCCACTAGTTTAAAGAACAGCCTGGTCTTGCCTAATTAAAATAATAAAGAAAACTGTTTACCAATAGGATTACATCCACAGGTATAGGGTTCAGGATTTATAACACACATTTTATGGGACCACCACTTAATCCACAACATTCTGTTGTCGTTGTTGTTTTTAAGATTTTTCAAAAGTGCCCATGTGACATTCTTGTTCACCCCAGGCAGAGGGTTGAACAGGGAACAGAACCACAGTTGTGGGTTGGAATCAACGATTGAGGTTTGAGCTTCCCTGTTAACCTGGAGGTTGGTGATCGAAAGCTATCCGGCAGTGCCGCAAATGAAAGGCCTGGCAATCTCCTTTTGTAAAGATGACAGCAACAACAACAACAACAACAACAACAAGCCATCGGAGCAGTTCCATGCAGCACACGGGGTCACAACTGATGGCAGCGGGTAAAAAGAAACAGTCTGTGGTGGGGTTTCTTTCTCAAGACACAAGTTTGAGCTCTTAAGTTCCTTAGAGATTTTACACCTCCATTCCAGGTCCTTCCCTTTCTCATCTTCCTTGTCACTTGTGTAAGTGAACTAGAATTCCCTCTTATTTCTTCCCGTCCCTAAAGAAAGAAAATGCTGAGTAGATAGCTACCATGGACCGAGTAAAGGCCTGGGTAGCAAGGTAGATGGTACTACTACTGCAAAACCACAAAATTGCTACAAAAATCTCTCCATAGTGCAGCTGATTCTACAATGAACCAAGCACCCTCTCGCTGATGAACCCAACTGAAGAAGAACAAACAACTACGATGAGAAGCTGGGATACCTTGTATGTCCTTGTACTTTTGTTCCAACGAGAATTTGTGTGCTAAATATTAATGGGTCGTCACAACATCTCTGTGATCTTGAAGGAGACCGCTGGGTATTATTAACTCCATTGTGAATAAGAAGGAAACAGGCACTTGGAAGTTAGAGTATTTTGATCTCTCTGGAGAATAGATGCTATATAAACACAGTAATTGCCATTTATTAGTGTATTCCCACAGGATACAGCATCTTGGTGGATGACCTAAATAAACACACGCAATGTATAAATAATCAGTTTGAGCATCACCTTCATACAAATGTAGTTCAACTTGTGGTCATACAAATCATTTCAAGGTAGAAAAGAAAGATCAGAAACAACTTTTCCAATATCCTAAGTTACAAAAATATATCCTATTTTATAGGGAAATGCATTGCTTTTTGTCGATTAGCAAATCAATATTGGGCGGGATAGTTCATGGCTGGGACCTAGAAGAGCAATCAAGTGTAGATAGAGTCATGCCAAGGATAAGACTCTGTCCTGCAACATTCACAATAAGAACCTAGAGAAATGCGATTTCAAAATAAAGACTCAATGGGATCAACTGATTTAACATGGGGGATGCAGTAGGGAAAGAATTAATGACAAAATTATAAGGATCTGTTATATTCCATCGATTTTTAATCAAGATGGAGACTGCTAATTGGCTTATTTTGAATTAAAATATCACTGAAATTTTAAGAGAAAACAAGTGTAAAAGTCAGATTTCAAAGAAAGATTGTTAACGATAATGGACATTTTGCATGGAGGAAAAAAGAAACATAAAGGATGTTTGGAAATATAGTTAGCTGAGGTATCTTAAACAAGGTCTTAGTTTTGCTTTTAAGCTACCGTATATACTGGAGTATAAGCCAACCAGAATATCAGTTGAGGCACCTAATTTTACCACAAAAACTGCAGGGAAAATGTGCTGAACTCAAGTACTCCCTCAATGCAAGACTACTTGGTTCTATTAAACTGGCATTCCTTGATGCTCACCTTCCCGACGTGATCGCTGAGGGCATAGCAGGTACATAAGCAAATATGGTGAAGAAAGCTGATGGTGCCCAGATATCAAAAGCGATAGCATCTGGGGTCTTAAAGATTTGAAGGTAAACAAGCGGCCATCTAGCTGAGAAGCAACAAAGCCCACATGGAAGAAGCACACCAGCCTATGTGATCATGAGGTGTGGAAGGGATCAAGTTTCAGGCATCAAAGAACAAAAAATTATACCGCTGTGAATGAGAGGGAGGGCAGATTGGGGACCCAAGACCCATCTGGGGCATCTGGACAACCCATCTGGACATCCCCTTACAGAAGGGCCGCGGGGAGGAGACGAGCCAGTCAGAGTGCAGTGTACCAACGATGAAACATACAACTTTCCTCTAGTTCGTAAATGTTTCCTCCCCCCACTATCATGATACCAAGGTCAGAGTTCAAACCCTGCTTCACATCAGCTGGTGCCCCTCCCCAAAGAAAGAGGGGTTTTCCAGTCCCATATACATTTACCGACTCAGAAACCATAGGCAGACTAAGTGAGCCAGCACCCCCCAGTGTCAATTTATATTAAGAATAGACCACACTTGATGAAGCTGCCCTTCAACTATATCAAGGATGTGACCTGATTCAGAGGCTAGTCCTCCATCCCATTTTCCCACAATTTAATGGCTGCTGTTAGGTAGCATCATGGCAAATCCTGACCCAGGCACGTGGACAGGAAACCCAACTATCCCAGACACTGAGTAAGCAGACCGGGGTGTGGAGAAGAGAGGAAACGAGCTGAAGGAGAAAAGCATGTTGGACATAATAACTGGAAAACAGAGCAAGGAGAGATAAATCAATGCACTTTAGCTTGTGGTAATGCTGTAATCTAAAAATAAAACTCTGTGATATGCCAGCACTTCGAGGTTCTGGGGATCCCAGATCAGGATAGTGACAAAACAGAGATGTGGTATGTCTCAAACACCAAATGTTGTCTTCATGGATTTAGATATGATCAGATTAACAGAAACAAACTCACTGCCATGGAGTTGATGTCCGCTCATCGCTACCCTAGAGGGCAGGCTGGAACTGCCCCTGTGAGCTTCCAAGATTCTAGCTCTCGATGGGAGTAGACAGCCCAGTTTGTCTCCTGCAGGACCATGGTGGTTTCCACCTTCTGACCTTGCAGTTAGCAGCCCAATGCATGGCCTCTACGTCAGCAGGGCTCCCGGAAGAGGATCTCTGTTCAAGAACCACAGAATCAAATCAGATGGAACAGAAGCACTAACTGGCCAATGTTAGATTCGGTGATGTAGTACACATCCTTAGTTACTGATTTTTTAAAAGAAAGAAACTTAAAGAGCTGCTGGTAGGTCACTTTCAACTCATGGCACTCCCACGTGTGTCAGCCTAGCACTGTGCTCCGTGCATGTTCACTGCATGTTCACTGGCTACGTATTCAGAAGTGGATCCAGAGGCCTTTCTTCCCAAACACCCCTCGGTGGATTCAAGCCTCCAGTTTTTGGGGATGTGTCAAGTCCATTCACCATCTGCACCCCCCAGGTACTCCAGTTACTAAGCAAACCCACTTCCCGGGAGTCATTTCTGACGCCCAGCCACCCAAGAGGACAACATAAAACGGTTCCCTAAGATTTCCAAGACTTCGGGGAGCAGGCAGACTTCTCTTTCTCACTTGGAATGGCTGGTGGGTTTGAACCACCAACTTGTAGTTACCAGTTCTGTGCTTAACCCATTGTGCCACCAGAATGCCTTCGTTCCTAGGAGGTTGTTAAGTGCCATCCCGTCAGCTCACACTGCGAACAACAAAACCAACCACAAACCAGTCCCACGCCACCCTCACAATCACTGTTAGGTGTCAGCCTCTTGCACTGTGTCCGTTCATTTTGACGAGGACCTTGCTCTTTTTTTTGCTGACCCTCTGGTTTACCAAGCATCCTGTCCTGCCCCAGGGAGGGGTCCTTTCTGATAACCGTTTCCTAAGTATGTAAGTCGCATCATCCTGCTTCTCAGGAACATTCTAGCTATCCTTCTTCCAAAACAGATTTGTTTGTTCTGCTGCCAGTCCATGGGACTTCTCACCATTGTTCACCGACACAGTAATTTGAGTGGAAAGGGGGTAAGAGAGATTTTTTGATTAGGAACCTAACAGAACACTTTAATAAAAAACACTTAAGGAGACCTAGATAAATGGCGAGATCTTCTATGTTGACCAATAGGAAACGGCCAGCCATTGCTAGTGTGACATTCTTGACTGGCAGTCCAGTCTTGATGTGGCATGACCTCCCTGCGTGTGCCTCTCGGTATCCTGTGCTCCTCTGCTTAAGGCACAGCTCAGAGGAGATGAAGGTCAGGGCCCACCTACTGGCCTCATTCACCTAACAGAAGAAGAATGTTTCCAAACAGCGTTACATTCACAGTATCAAGGCTTAGAACTTAAACACATCTTTTGTGACAGACAATTCAAATTCCCTCATGCCTTGGTTCATGGTTCTCTTTCTGCATCCTTAAAACTTGCAAGATCTGGTCTTTCTTTTAATCCTATCTCTCTGATTCTGGTCCCCCCGATTCAGAACACTTCTGATTACATTGGACCCACCTATATAATTTAGAATAATCTTTGTTTTGTGGTCTTTGGAAAGGCAGCCTTAATTTGGCCTGTAGTGGTAATTCTCCTAGCCAGGTAGCCAAGCGTATTTACAGGTTCCAGAGACTCGAACATACACGTACTAGACTGTGGCAGCCACAATTCTGCATGCCATACAGTTCAAAAGACATCTCATTAATGCATACAAAATACCAGGAGAGCGTTAAAAAAAAAGAAAAGGAAATCCTCACTTTTAAGGAGCCTTCTGACTGGCCTCCAAGACGGATACATTTGTTATTCTGACAGTCGGTGATGCTTTCAGTCTTCCCCACCAGCACCAAATTCAAAGACATCGGTTCCTCTCTGGTCTTCTTATTTATTGTCCAGATTTCACATGCATAAGAGATTAAAACTAGAGAGGTTGGGTTTAAAATATTATCCAGATTCAATGCATATTTCCTCACTATCTGCTTAGGAATAAATATACAGATATGTATAGACCAACATAAGGATCTCCACTAAATTTCCATGAAA
>NW_022103928.1:31268887-31271002 GCF_000313985.2 Echinops telfairi | reverse complement strand
GCAGCCGTTTGAACACAAGCACTCTCTGGGCGAAAAATGAGGCTTTCGACAACCCCATAGGAGGCAGTTCTACCCTGTCCTATAGGGTCGCTATGAGTTGGAATCAGTCAGGGGCAGTAAGGTTCCTTTAAGTTTAGCATAAAAAGATACAGTAAACCTGACTCAGAGAGCATACGTATGCCATCAGCAAACCTAAAAGAGCTGTCTTAGATGTTCTTATAAATGAAATAATGGGATCCATGAATTGGTGAACTGATTCCTTGCCTTACAGTATGAATTCCAACAAAGTTCTTTTACTGTAAAGATGTAGCTTATAAACCATTGTGCACTGTATTTATAGAGGAAGCTGCTTAATTGGAAAAGATGATTAAGGATTCAATTGCTTACTCATGATCAATCATTATGTGACTTGGGAAATAAATAAAACTTGGTTTCATCAGTGTAATTTTTCTTATTTTTATGACTAGTAGACTTGATCTTAAATGATGTGTAATATGCATAACATTCATGAATGTGCAGATACAAAAATTAAATGATAAACTTTCCCGCCACGACTGTGGTTGTTAGATGCCTTCGAGTTGGATCCAGGTCACAGCGACCCGTGGACAACAGAATGAAGCACCACCAGGTCCTGTGACGACCTCACATTGTCCTTGTGTTTCACCCGTTACTGCGGCCACTGCATCAGCCCAGCTACAGCGTCCACATGAGCACAGTGAAGTGTCCTGGAATTCCTATTCTTCTCAAGGTCATCCATGGTTTGTTATGATGCACACAATTGAATAACTTTGCATTGGCAATAAAACACAAGTAAACATCTTTCTGGTATTCTCAGCCAAGATCTATCTGATATAATAGTCTGAAAATGAGGCAAGCAGAAGCCCTTTCCTAATAATTTATGCTGACAACCCAAAACAAGGAGGTGTAAAAAGAGTAGCAGAATATAGAGGTGCTAAATTCTATTAATGGTGGAGTCCAACCCATTCCTCCCCCCACCTTCCCCTTACCTTCCTGAGGGAGAAAGGGGGACCAATCACAATGACCAACATATACCCCCCTCTCAGGGGGACAAACAACAGAAAAGTGGGTGAAGGGAGACAGCGGTTGGTGTAAGACATGAGAAAAAAATAGTTTATAAATTATCAAGGGTTCATAAGAGAGGGAGGAGGGGAGAGAGGAAACACGAGGAGCTGATACCAAGGGCTTAAGTAGAAAGAAAATGATGGCAACAAATGTACAAATGTGCTTGACACATGGATGGATGTCTGGACTGTTATAAGAGTGTAAGAGCCTCCAATAAAACGATTATAAAATAAAATAAAAATAAAGAGTCCAACCCAAATTAATTCACTATCATGGAGGTAACTCCAATTCATAGTAACCCTGTAAGATAGAATAGAGCTGTTCCCAAGACTATACACTCTAACAAGAGCAGACAGCTTTACCTTTGTCCAAACAGCAAGCAGCTGGTGAAATTGCACCCTTGACTTGTGGGTAGCAGCCCACCACTTGGCTCATGAAGGTCCTTCCTGAGGTCAGAGAGCTGGACGTCATGCCAAGTCACTGTATTTCATGCACGGTCTCTGCGCTTCTGTCAGTGAAGACTTGCATTTGTTTTGATGTTGAAGTTTTTAGCAAAGTTCCCAGCCTAAGACAAAGTAGTCAAAAAGGCCCATCTACTTTCTGAAAATCAGGCAGGAAGAACCTTATGGATCGCCAGGACCCGCCCACAAGCAGTCCCAGGACAAGCCCAGGAAGCAGCACTTTTGTTCCCGGGGATCTTAGTGGTTATGCTTCAGGTTGCTAACCACAGGATCAGCAGTGAGAAACGACCCCCCAGATGTCTACCCCCGCCCTGAAACTCACAAGGGGCAGTTCTGCCCTGTCCTGTAGGGTGGCATCGACTCCCTGGACGGCGTCCTTCCTGAAGGAGCCGCAGAGGAACCTTGTATAGCAAATAACATGCATCCCAGGAATGCTGCCGCCACGACGACGACGTCAAGCCTTTCTAGTTTTACTTCCCCTGAATTCAGTCTCTTACTGACACATGCGCTTACAGTGAGCCTTTCTTATTCGATTTAGGTGGATTGCTTCTGTTCCTCTTCATCTAAATAC
>NW_022103928.1:31255525-31267628 GCF_000313985.2 Echinops telfairi | reverse complement strand
ATATTTAAAATGTAAATGCAGATCTATATTGATGTTGATCTTATACTAGGTGGTTCCTTATGTGAAGCATCATTTTATTTTAGTCCCCATTATTCACGAACCCTGATGAGGCTGCGGGTTAGGCATTGGGCTGCTAACTGCAGAGTTGGTGGTTCAAACCCACAAGCCTCTTTGTGGAAGTATGCTGAGGATCTTGGGGATCCTCTATGGGGTCATTATGAGTCAGAATTTACTCCATGGTAGTGGATTGGATTTGCTCTTAATACCAAAGACAATAACCTGTCTTATCTCTTTTCTAAAGTGATGTTTTGTCATGTTTTAATAATGAAGACATTTTATTGTTTAAAAAAATCTAATACAGGAAAGGTAGTCTAACATCAGCAGATCTCTGAGTGGAAATACTTTAATAAAAATTCCAATCCGAAAAAAAAAAAAATTCCAATCCGGAAATCGTCATGTTCCCACAGTTTGAAAGACAGGCGTTCTAACTCGGGGTCTGGGTCTGTTCAATTCCTTCTTGTCAATCGTCTGAAGTGCTCTTTGGCAATCCTCCCCTGGCATTTGCCTTCCCTGGCAGGTTTGCCTACGTGTCTATCCTGGTCTGTTGGAACTCAGAAGCGATTAGGCTTAGGATTCATTCCATCAGGTCACATTATGGAAGGTGAGCTCAACAGGTTGCATTACAGCCACAAAACTGCAGAACTTATTTTGAGGGGTTATCAGTTACGCCAGTATACCCAGCTACTCCTTAGCTGCGTAGTCTTGGGAAATACATAGAATTTCCCTGGGTTTCGGTTTACTTTTCTGCAAAACACAGAGATTAAACCAGACCACTCCCATTCCTTTCTGTTTTAGCACAGTGTTATTTTATAAATCAGTTATACAGGAATGCTAAGACTTGGAAAGAAAATTCACTTTAGGACAAATACCAGTTCTTGTCTTCGAAACTTAGAGGCATTAATAGAGAACAAGCCTTCTATTTCCTAAGCTATCATTTTGGTTGCAGCAGTTTAAACTTGCTTTGGTTAAGTGTAACATAAATGCAGAAAAGGGCTTGATACACAGACCACACCGTTTCTATGGCAGAACGTATGTTATAGAAAACTTCGGGGTCCCACTGTCCTCTCTGCTACTGATGGAAAGGATGGCGATGACGGGACAGCGTTTTGCTGTTGTGCATGGCGCCACAAGCACAATCTTGATCACGTTAATCATGATTTCACACACAGTCTTCCTCTCACCAAGACCAAATATAATCAGACTCTTGCTTTACTTTTCATGTCATCTTACTACATCTATATGGAATCCTAAAGTTCACATATTTCCTATTTTAGTTAACTTAACCTTATAATAAAATTCTAACTATCCTCCAATTCTTTAACCTTTCCTCCCCTTACTATTAGGGTTTTTATTTGTTTTACCTCATTACTCATGTCAGACTTGCACGTTCATTTGTATAACTGAGAGCATTTGATACATGAAAGCCAAAGTAGAGAACTCTTCAGAAATAGTAACAGGAGTAATGATTCCCTGAGGGTACGGAAAGAGAGTGGGGGAAGAGGGAGGTGATAGTATTGATGACTCTATAACCCCACTTTAAGGAAGGAAGCAACAGAATTATATGTAAATGGGGATATTGGATTGTGTAAGATATGACAATTAAATAAATAAGGGTTCCTGGGCAGGACGGAGGGGACAAAGGGGAGCTGATATCAGGGAGTTCAAGAAGAAAGAAAATATTTTGAAACAGATTGTGGTAGCAATTGTATAATACTGGTTGATGTGGTTGAACTATGGAATGTTATGATATCTGTAAGAGCTCCCAATAAAATTATTTATAAAAAAATATAAAATTATATCATGAGGTAGGTAAAATTTGAGGACTTGTTTGATTGAATATTTAATTGTATGACATGTGGATGAAGTGCTAATAAAACTTTTTTTAAAGAAGGAATAAAATGAGGATTTGCTCTTTCCTCTTCATATTGCATTACCAGGATCTAATCATATTGTTGGATGTCAAGCTACCAGTAATATTATTGTCATATGAATGTAAATTTAAAATGTATTAGACAGAATTAGGGAAATTTAGTGGTTGAAAATTTTACTAGTTACATACTAGATATTCAGCTTCAAGTAGTAAATAAATCAGGAGCACGCTTTAGCATAATCTTCACTACAGGAAGTGAAAATCATTTTGTTAGAACTCTCCCCAAAACATTTCTTTATTGTTTCCAAGTGGATTCCAAGTGAATTTTTTTAAGTAGCAAAAGAATATATTTTCTGTAGTCATTTAATCTTTTCTCATTGATAAAATCATTTTCCTTCACAAGAGTGGTCTTCCCAAATCCTGTCATTTGATTTTGAGCAATGATGAGCAAATTATACAGCCACTACTAGAGGGTACCTCCTTTTCTTTTTTAGCTTTTACGATTTCCTGTGTGAAGATTCTGCTTTTCAGTAAACTTGTCATTTTTGGGGGGAAGATGGGGATGCGGTTCATGACAGTTATTCAAACTTGCAATGATTTAATGCTGTTTCCTTTGCATTTTAAGAGCTAAGTGGCACAAAGCAACTGTCATCATAAATAAATGAAAAATAATAGTGACTTTTAAAATAACTAGAAACTCCTGTCTTTCCTATGATTTCATCTTGTAGAGTACAGAAGTAAATGCAATCAACCAGAGATTCATAATGGAAAAAGTATTGAATTTGGAGTCTGGAGGGGACATCTGTTGTTTTTGCTTTCATGGCAGGAATTGATTTCTCCTTCCTCTGAAGGGGATCTTGATTCTACCATGAGTAACAACCCAAATCCCACTCCCATTTTTCACGCCTATGATTTAGGTGGAATTGATCTGATGTCTTTACACTATGGAATTGCAACATCAACAATACCTGAACTGGCCAATCAGAACATTTTATCCCTCTGTGACAGTAATTGATTTATAAATAAACAAATGACTCGAGCTAAAACAGCAAGAATTCATTTCTAGAACCATTAGGAATGGTATTTTCAGGCTTCATTGGGCTGCTGAGAGAACACCCTATGTGTTTTTATTAGCAAGTGAGCCCATGACACATGGCAGACCCATGCACTGCAGAACAAAATGCTATCCAGTCCCGCATGGTGCATGATCAGTTCAGATTGGACTGCTATCACCCAAGGGGTTTTCGTTGGCTGAGTTTTGGACGTAGATCACCAAGTCTTTCTTCCCAGTTTTTCTTGAAGCTCCACTTAAAACATCTTCCGCACCCTGTTGTTATTGGTAAAGGCCATCAAATTGGTTCCAGCTCACAAGTGACCTCATGTGCAACAGAACAAACTCTTTCCTGGTCTTTTGACATCTTTTCCAACATTGCTATGTTTGAGTTCATTGTAGCCACTGTGTCAGAGCATCTCACTAAGGTCTTCCTCTTTTTCACTTACCCTCTACTTTACCATGCATGATGTCCTTTTCCAAGGACTGGTCTCTCCTGACAGCAAGCCCAAACTGTGTAAGATGAAACCTGACCATCCTTGCTTCTAAGGGATATTCTGACTGTACCTGTAAGACAGATGTATTTAATATTTTCACCAACAACATAATTCAAACGAATCAATTCTTCTTCAATCTTCCATATTCTTTGTCTAGGTTTTGCAAGCATCTGAGGTGACTCTAAAATGAAATAGCTTGGGCTATGTGCACCTTAGTCCTCAACGTGAGATCTTTGCTTTTTCATACTAATTTTAAAAAGTTTTGACTGCTGCCTCCCTGAGTATTGATTGTGGATCCAAGTGAAATCAAATCCTTGATAAACCTCAATCTTTCCTCCATTTATCGCGATGTTGCTCCCTGGTCTAATTGTGAGGATTCTCATTTTCTTCATGTAGAAGTGTAATTCATAGGGAAGGCAGCCGTCTTTGATCTTCATTAGCCAATGCTTCACGTCTTTGCTTCCAGCAGACAAAATTGTGTCATTTGCATATCACAGGTTGCTTTTGAGTCTTCCTCCAATCCTGATGCTTTATTCTTCTCTATCACCAAAGTCATAATTTCCAAATACTGAGCCCTCTTATTTCCCAACTCTTTCATTCCAATCACCTGTAATTATGAATATATCCTGAATGCCTGTTTGATCAATTCAGAATACAAAACTGTGGTTAAATCTTCAATCTCTTCATCTTTGGCATTAGAGGTTGAAGCATACTTTTTTGTTGTTTTATTAGGGGCTCATACAACTCTTATCACAATCCATACATACATCAATTGTGTAAAGCACATTTGTACACTCAATGCCCTCATCATTCTCAAACATTTGCTCTCCACTTAAGCCCCTGGCATCAGGTCCTCGTTCCCCCCTTCTCCCCGCTCCGCCCTCCCTCATGAGTCCTTGATAATTTATAAATTATTACCTTGTCATATCTTGCCCTGTTCGACGTCTCCCTTCACCCACTTTTCTGTTGTCCGTCCCCCAGGGTGGAGGTCACATGTAGATCCTTGCAATCAGTTCCTCCTTTCCAACCCACTCTCTCTCTACCCTCCCAGTATCGCCACTCACACCACTTGTCCTGAAGGGATCATCTGCCCTGGATTCCCTGTATTTCCAGTTCCTATCTGTACCAGTGTACATCCTCTGGTCCAGCCAGACTTGCAAGGTAGAATTCGGATCATGATAGTGTGTGTGTGTGGGGGTGGGGGTGGGGGGGAGGAAGCATTTAGGAACTAGAGGAAAGTTGTATTTTTCATCGTTGCTACTTCGCATCCTGACTGGCTCATCTCCTCCCCGATACCCATCTGCAAGGGGATCTCCAGTGGCCTACAAATGGGCTTTGGGTCTCCACTCCGCACTCCCCCATCATTCACTATGGTAAGATTTTTTTTGTTCTGATGCCTTATATCTGATCCCTTCAACACCTCGTGATCACACTGGCTGGTGTGCTTCTTCCATGTGGCCTTTGTTGTTTCTGAGCTACGGTAGATGGCCACTTGTTTACCTTCAAGCCTTTAAGACCCCAGGCACTAATAACCAGTCTTTCTTGTAGGCATATGAATTTTATTCCATCACTGACAGTGTTGTACTTTAGGATAGATAAAACAAAACAAAATGAAAAACTTTCTATTGTGAATTGGGTGAAGGTTTACAGTGCAAATCAGCTTTCCACCCAACAGTTTTGTTTGGTTTTGTTTTTGAAGTCAAGAATTTCCATTCAACCATTTATACATATTTTGTTTCATCTCGTTGACAGCAATGACCACAGGTAATATAAGTTATCCTACTTTCTCCTGTGCTTCCTGTTTCTACTACTGCTTGTTCCCTAACTCTTCTGAAATTTGACCTTAGGGAATCACTGTCCTTTTGATATCAACTGGTTGATTATTCTAAGGTGTGTGTATGTCACTAATGCTATTGTTCCCTTATAGACTTGTCTATTGGTGGGTTGACAATGGAGCCCAGGAATAAGCTCATTTCCAGACCTGAAAGCGACTGAAGGCCATAGTCTGGGGTGTCCACCAGGCTCTCTGTCCAGGAAGCCTGGTCTTGTTTTATGATTTTGAGTTTTGCTCCACATTTTTTCTCCCACTTTATTTAGTACTTCTAAAGTGATCCCTTGCAGAGCAATTGTTAGTGATATTTGGGCATCATCGAGTTCTTCTGGTCACAGATTTGAGGAGACAGGTGTTCACATGGTCCATTAGGGTATTTGGACTACCTCTTTTTATGTGTCTTAGATTTCCATCACTCCTCTTTCCTCCTGGCAGAGAAAGACCAACTGCTACTCTTTAGATGACCACTAAGGACTTTTTAAGATCACAGTCACTACTCACCAAATAAGCTATAACATTGTTTTTGTGGATTCTGTTGTACCAATTGGCATTTGTGGTATTTAGATTCATGTCAACTTGCATTTGCTTCTTGATATAAAGCTCTTTCTTATCCATACATGAGCCACACTGGTTTTGTTTTCTCTAGACTACCCAGCAAGCACGGTATCTATATAGCAGTTTCTCTTCACACAATCCAAGTTCCAATCATTAGATGATTTTTTTTTTGCAGCTGTTACTCTTTACCCTGCGTCATACCCCATCAGCAAATGAAGATCCCACAGGCTCCACTCCCACAGGCTATACCTGACTCCGCCCCAGATATCACATTGAGCTTCAATACACACCAAAGGCTACAATGCATACTGAAGGCCCCCACTCGTCTGTCAGTTTGTCGTGCTGTGGTGACGTGTGTGTTCTTGTGATGCGGAAAGCTATGTCCTTGGTATCTCAAATGCCAGCAGGGCCAACCGAAGTGTCTAGCGGAGCGGCCAGACTGAGAATGGACCCTGAAGAAGGACTCGGCCCCCACGTTGGAGGAAGAAGCTGATGCAAGCCTATGCACAGCTTCTTTGGTCTGCATCATTGTTGAAAATCAGTTGATCGCAAATATAGATACATCTCTGTATTCCCCCTGCAGTCAGTTCAAATTGACAAGCCTTCCGACCTCTTCCTTTTTGTTGTTTGGTTATTCTGTATCCCTTGAATTTTAAGATCAGCTTTTCAGTTCTGCATAGAAACCAGCTGGGATTTTGATTGGGATTTCATTGCATCTATAGAACAATTTAGGCATTATTGTCATCATAACAATATTATGTATTCCAACTATGAACAGTCTTTCTATTTATGTAAATCTTCTTTAATGCCTTTCGCTAGCATTCTATAGTTTTCAGTGTAGAGATTTTGCACTTACTTTGTAAATTTTTTCTAAATATTTTAGTTTTAAATGCTATTCTAAAATTACCCCTTTATTTCATTTCCAGATTGTTCTGTGCTATTGTAAAAGAGTACAATTGATTTTGTGTACTTAATTTATATCCAGAAACTTTGCTGAACTCATTTTTCAGCTCTAATCATTTTCTGTTGGCTCTGTGCGTGTGTCCCTTTTAGAATATAAGGTATACAAAATCATGCCATCTGCGAATATAGTTTGAATTTTTTCTTTCCAATCTGGATGTATTTTATTTCATTTTCATGCCTAATTGTCTTGATTGAAGAACCCTGAAGGTGCAGTTGGGTAACCATTGGATTGCAAGATCTGTAGTTCAAACAGACCAGCCGCTTCTTGGGAAAAAAGAGGAGGCTATGTGCTCCTACCAAGATTTACAGTTCTGGAAACCCTCGGTATAATCACTATGATTCTGAATTTATTCGATGGCTTGGCTTAGTTTTTGGAATCTGCATGTCTTTTATTTGATTTTCTTGCCTGCTTGTCCTAGCTAGAAACTCTGGTATCATATTGAATAGCAGTCAGGAAAGGAGACTTCTCCATCTTCTTCCTGATCATGATGTTACTTGTGTGTTTTTCATGAATATCCTTTATCATGTTGAAGAACTTCTCTTATATTCCTTGTTTGCTGAGTCTTTTTATCATAAAATGCTGTTACAGTTTGTCTGATGCTTTGGGGGGCATGAATTGAGATGACCATGTGGTTGCAGGTTTTTCCTTCATTCTGTTAACATGCAGTACATACCAATCAATTTTCTCTCTTTCTTTCTGTGAGTTCAGTTTGTTTTATTGAACAAGTTACATACAAAATGGGGGTTAGTCAAAAAAACACCGAAGCCCAGGTCATTATCAGACTCTTCGGACGCTTCTTTAGTTCTTTTTTCTTTTTTTAAGATCCTTTTATTGGAGGCTCTTACAGCTCTTATAACAATTCCTGCATCAATTGTATCCAGCATAATTGTACATATGTGGCCATACTCTTTTTTCTTGGTTTCCGCTTTCTTCTCCTCAGCTCGGGCAGCAGGGTGGAGGCGGAAGGTACAGGTCCTCCCGCTCAGGCAGGCCCTCCAGCCCCGGCATCTCAGATGAGGCTCCCGATGTTGAGATGCTGACGTTGGCGCGGGCCTTGGCGAACAAGCCGGGCCAGACGGCGCCACGTTGACACTGGCTGCCTGAATGAGGGCGTTGATCTCGTCCTCCATGAGGGTCATTGTGCAGGATGAGAGCCGAGCAGATACACGCAAGCTCAGAGGCGGAGGCCATGAGGCGCTGGCAGCGGCCAGGTGCAGTGCTAGCCACCGGATGAAGAAAGGAGCTCTCGCCAACGCGGGGGACTTAGCTTCCTTTGAAGAACCGTATGGCAGCTGAGGAAAGAACACCAGTCCATTGTCTGAAGTTGAACCATCCTGTTCCTGAGATAAAGTCTACCTGGTCAGAGTGTGTATTCCTGGGATATGCTCTTGGGATAGATTGGCCAGTATTCTGTGTAGGATTTCTGCATCCCAACTGACCAGGAGAGATCCATATTGGTGCCTAGTCCAAAGAAAGTGATCTAACAGAAGGTGGAAACTATCTAACAACATCATTCATATCACACATATGTAAACTTTTGATAAATATAAATATACATCTATTTAATGGTCGTGACATCCTATTGGCAGGGAACTGCCAGAATTTCAAGCCAGATTCAGAAGAGGGTGTGGATGAAAGATATCATTGCTGACATCAGATGGACCTTGCTGAAAGCAAGGAATACCAAAAAGAGGCTGAGTTTTGTTGACTATACAAAGGCATTTGACGATGGGAATCATTAAAAACTATGGATAAGATAGTGAAGAAGAAGAATTCCAGAGCACTGAAATGCTCTTGCAAAACCCCTACATGATCCAGAGGTCATTTGAGCAGAGCCAGGGGATAGTGTGTGGTGTAAAGTCAGAAAAGACGTGCACCGGGGTTGTGTCCCTTTACCATACTTACTCCATCCGAATGCTGAGCAATAAGCTGAGAGGCTGGCAGCAGCATCGAAGGCAGGCAAATTAGCAGCCTGTAAAACGCACATGACACAACCCCGCCCTACTGAAAATGAAGAGGGCTTGAAGCATTTACTGATGAAGATCAAAGATTACAGTCTTCAATATAGATTATACATCAACATAAAGAAAACAAAATTTTCACAACTAGGCCATAAGCAACATAACATCATGATAAACAGAAAAAAAGATTGGAGTTGTCAAGGATTTCATTTCACTTGGATCCACAATCAACATCCATCAAAATAGCAGACAAGAAATGACACATTGCGTTGGGGACAATCTGTTGCGAAAGACCTCCCTCTTAATAACACTATCGTGACCAAAAAAAACAAAAACCTTTCATGAATCATGGTACATCTACTTGACCACCTACCCCACATGGTACCGATAGTAACCACCTAAAATTTTTCCACGCTGGGGGGCTTAAGGAGCCCTGGAAACAGTGGTTATGGGTTGGGCTGCGATCTACCAGGTAGTTCAGACCCACTAGGGCGCTGCAGGAGAAAAACAATGGCTTTCTACTCCTATAAACAGTTACAGTCTCCAAACCCACAGGGGCAGTTCCACCCTCTCCTATAGGGTCACCATGAGTCAGCATTGACTGCATGTAGGTCAGTTTTGGTTTGTCCTTTTTTCCTTTTCTTCCTCCCCCACCCCCCCACCCCCCACACAGGTGGGGGTGGGGCCTGATAATGGAAAACCATTCCACAGGAAAAAGACGAGGCTTTCTACTCCCGTAAAGAGTTACACTGTCAGCAACGCCAAGCGACAGTTCTACCCTCTCCTGTCCGGTCACTGTGAGTCTTCATGGACTTGATGGCAGTAAGAATGGACAGCTTCTATCCCACTTTTACTATGTGCTGCCATCTGGTGGGAGCCTGTATACCTGGGTAAATCTAATCTCAGAACCCAAGATTCCTTGGGACAATGCTTCCCATGAGTGCATCAAAATCTCTATTACCTCAAAAAAATGTTTTTTGTTTTCCTTTCCATTGAAATGATTTCCATTCGTGAAAGCACATGCTTTCAACAAAAAATTCAAAGCAGAAAATAAGTCAGTCTTGAAAGTGTTAAGAAAGCAAAGATGTCACTTTAAGGACTAAAGTGAAATGGACTCGATAATCAATATTTTTAGACAAAAAATGTGTGTGTGTATATATATATATAGTGCACCTGCTACAAGCAGTGGTATTTCCAACCACCTCATATGCATGTGAAAGCTAGACCATTAATAAGGCACACTGAATGCCTTTGAATTATGGTGTTGGCAAAGAATATGCCACGGACGCCCTGAAAAACAGACAGACAGGTCTTAGTAAAAGTGCAATCAGAATGCTTCTTAGAAGCAAAGATGGGAGGCGAAACATCATGTCACATATTTTGGACATATTGCCAGGTGGTACCGGCCCCTAGAGAAGGACCAGATCCAACTTCCCATTTGTCAATTCTATGGCTTCACTCTTTCCTTTCATTCTATTTTATTCGTCTCTCTCACAGATCTTTTTTTTCCCTTCTACTCGTTTTGAATAAATCCCTGGTGATGTAATAGGTTATCAGGTGGGCTGCTAACCCCTAGGTGAGCAATTAGAACCCACCAGCCACTCCATGGGGAAAAGACAGGGCTTTCTGCTCCCATAAAGATGTATAGCTTCCGAAACTCAGGGGGCAGGCTACCTCTGTTCATCGGGTCACTGAGTCAGAGTTGGACTGGATGGCAGTGAATTTAGTTTACTTTGGGCTTCATTTATCCTTTTTCTAGTTCCTCAAGGTATAGTTAGGTTATTGATTTCAGATCCTTCTGTTTTATTTTTATTATTATTTTAATGTTAGCCTATAATGTAGTTTCATACATATATGAAGGCTTTAGGTAATGTTTTATGCAGAGGAGGGTGGTTTACATCCTAGTACATCCAAAACATACTAGTTTGCATCAGAATCTTTAAAAGCAACAAATGTGAAGAAAACAAAACGGGCTTGCCCAAGTTCTCTCATTCAATAGCTCTGCTTTCCACCTACCTACACCTGGTGGTCAAAGGAGGATCTCAATTTTCCCATGGGTTGAGGGGGCAGAAAAAAGTTGATTGGTCTGATCTGAAATGTTTACTTTTTCAGCAAAAAGCCTTCACTGATTCGCTTGGACAGCTCGTACTGCAGCTTACAAATAAGTCCAGCTGAACAGTGCCCGGGGAGCTAATTCAAATAGCAAGAAACGTTGTACAAGGTCCCGAGGAAAGGGAAAGAGTGAAATATTACTTTTCGGACATCCCAACCTTGAGGCAACAAGAAGCTGTCCGACTAGTTGTAAGGAAGCTATCCGGCGCCAGAACCACACTCGTCCAACACCCACTAAGGCAGGTAGTGGAGACTCTCATCCTTGTATCGGATGACCCCCAGCAAGAGACAGTCACAGACACTGCGGGCCAAGCGCCCAGACCTGCAGGGGCAGAAGCTCCAGCCATCAGACCGCCCACACGTGCTGATGGCTGAGGCCTGCTCGCTTATCAGCCTGGCAGCGTCCAGCCCACAGGCCATCCGCTGGAGGAGCACAGGAGGGCCCTGAAAGGAGCGTCCGCAAGAGGAGAGGCAAGGGTGGCAGTGTGTCCCCCAGCGTCACAGTCCTGGGGAACCGAGCTGGCCTCCAGGATCCCGTCTGCTCCCGGAAATACTCCTCCTCTTCCTTAACGAAGCCATTTTCCAGGTGATACGAGCGTCTGGGCTGGAGGCTGCCGGGCACGCTCCTTTGTCCTCCTGTCGAGTTGACGGAGCAGGGACACGTCCACCTGTCGTAGGCCAACCAGCGCCAGGGCGGCATCCAGGTAGCAGGGCTGGGTGGAGGCGCTCCAGGTGCAGCCAGGGGGCGGCCTGCGGAGGGTCCTGCGCAGCAGCCGGCCCGTGGTCCCGCAGACCCCAAGCCTCCCGGGCCCGCGCGCCCACCGACCCCGCGGTGCCCACCCATGCCTCGCGCCGCCACCCGGACTGCGGCGCCCAGTTCTCCCTTCTTTTTGAATGTAGTCATCGACAGCTGTACATTTCCTCCTGACCACCGCCCTCCTTGTAGCTCATACCTTCTAATACCTTCTGCTGTCCGTCGCGAAGGATGCTCTTATTCACCTTGAGGGTTGTTCTCCGGTCACCAGCTGCTCACTGCTCCTTCATCTTCAGACAGTGTGAATTTTCTAGGTTTCCTTCTGTTAGTGAGCTGCACTTTCATTCCATTGTGGCCATAAAATATACTTTGCATGGTAACTCTTTAAACTTACTGAGATTTGATTTGTGACCTAACATATGGTCCCTCCCGGTAAGCGTTCCATTTG
>NW_022103928.1:31252629-31254860 GCF_000313985.2 Echinops telfairi | reverse complement strand
TTTTCATGGCCCTTTTCATTTGCAGAAACAAAAAGAAGTTTCACAGAGTGAAGTCAGATGAGTAACGTGTGTGGGGCAAGAGAGGCATGGTGGTTTTTGCCCAAAACTGGCACCCTGAGATGGCTGCATGAGCAGGTGCATTGTCGTGGTGATAAAACCAGTCGCCCATCTCCCACAAACCAGGACGTTTTTGATGTACACTGTTAGGCAATCTTTTCAGAACCTCTAAATGGAAAGCTTGCTGAACAGTATGACCTGGTGGAACAAACTCCAAATGCACTACAAGTCGACATTTTCTTCCATTCAAGAAGTTGGCGGATGTCCAGAATGAGGTTTGTCATCAATCGAAATTTCACCTCTTTTGAAATGAAAAAAACCACTCATACACTTGAGTTTTTCCCATAGCACGGTTTTGTAAGTTGTGATCGCCATCACAGCAGTTTCTGTGGCACTTTTTCCAAGCAGGAAACAAAATTTCACAGCTGCATGATGTTCTCCTAAATCGGCCATCACAAAAAAACAAGGTTTGAGCAAAACTGCGCGTATGAAAAAATTCATTGTGACCAGAGAGAACCTTCCCAGGTGACGCCACTGGGTGCACTAAGAGTGTGTTGCTCGATGCTCACTGTGTTAGTCCGAGTGGACTAGAGAAACAAATCTATAGAAACATATGTGTATAAGGGAGAGTTTTACATAAAGGGTAATTGCACATTAAGAAAGCATTCCAACCCAGTCCAACCCAAACCCTTAACCCTTTAACGCCAAGCGCGATGTTTTCATAACATTTAATTAAAATGTATATATTAATATATATATATCAATAACTATGAAAGAATAAAAACAAAACAAAATTTTTTCCTGAAATAAAAAATTCAGGCATTATAGGGATAAGTCCGATATTAGCCCGTATGTCCGATACCAGTCCTCTTCAGATTCACAAAACACATGCAATGATGCTGAATGCAGGACAATCACACACCAGTGGGTAGAAAGTCTTTCGATCCAGTGGCGTTGTAAGCATATCAGCGCTGGCAGGGGTCTCCACGTGGCTTCTCTAGCACCCAGGGCTGCATCAGGGTAGGTCCATGTGGCTTCTCCTCAGGGATGTCTCACAACGAGTGAGGAGAGAAAGAGATATCTCCCCCTTCCAAGGAGGAAATACCGGGTTTCCCAGAATTCTCAGAAGGCCATGCCCACACAGAAGTCTCCTTGACTATGACCTGCTTGACAGACTAGACTCCACCCCTTGATCCTTAATCCTCTCAATTCCCAAACTGACACCAGATTATGTAAGTACCACACTCACTGAGCAGGAAAAATGCATACTACAAAAGCTGTACTCCACTCAGTGCAATTCCGGTTTGGGGTGGGGTACCCCCTTACATGCCTGCCATTCTGCCATTTGTTTTCAGTATGGCTAATAACTTGTTTGTCCCAGGAAAGGCTGGGTTTTTATTCCATGAAAGGTCAGGCAGGGAATGGAGGTCTGGAAGTCATCTCCTTTAGGAAAGCATGGCACTGTGGGTAGGATGAGTGACATGAGTGCACAGAAGAGACAAGCCACCATATTTAAGCACTTTGGAGAAGAAAGGGAAAACCAGAAAATGTGTTTTTCAAAAATTATGAGATAATTTGGAAGACAATTATAGCAAATGTCAAGGGCAGCAATTAGCAACCAAAAGGCTGTCAACGCACTATTTTGTTGACATGGTGAGAGGAAGCCAAGTCAGAGTGAAGAGACTATGAGAACAATGGATAGCTGTAAGTTCCCAAGAAAACGCAGCTGCTCTTAGAGTGCAATGGGATATCACAGAGGAAGCAGGCATGAATTTAGGGAAGGAGCCCTTCTGGTATAGTAGTTACACATTGGGCTGCAATCCATGATGTTTAAAGTTCGGAACCTCGAACTCGCCAGAGGAAAGAAAGAGGGTGTTCTGCTCCTGTACATAGTTACCGTCTTGGAAACTCACAGGGCAGTTCTACCCTATCTTACCTTATGAATCGACCTGATGGCAGTGAATGTGGTTTCCAGTTTGAATGCCCATGTGAAGACTTCTTTACTCTGTGAGAAGCAAGAAGAGAGATCATTTGCTGAGAGTAAGAAGATGCGGAGGATCTGAGGTTTGACCAAAGAGAAGTTTGAAAATGCTGTTGTAGAAACTAACATCGGACAATGATTGTTAAAAAAAAGGTGTATGTCAGGGAAAGAGGGACCAGACTTCAACCCAGTG